>NW_024352787.1:29586791-29639658 GCF_902729225.1 Pteropus medius
CTGTTCTCCCTTCACCAACCAGGCACCCCCGGTTCCTGCAAGGCCCTCCCGTCATGTCGGACCCAGACGTCCCCAGGGGCCCTGATGTCCGCGCCATGTGGCCCCCCTGTTCCAGGGGCGCCTGAGCCCCTTCGAAGAGCCACCACCATCCCGCCCCACCCCTCCCACCTTGGCCCAGTCCTGAGCCCCAGGGACCATGAGTGGGGGCAAGAAGAAGAGTAGTTTCCAAATCACCAGCGTCACTACGGACTATGAGGGCCCTGGGAGCCCAGGGGTTCCAGATGCCCCTGCCCTGCCAGCCCCCACTGGGCCCCCGCCCCGCTTACCCAACGGGGAGCCCAACCCCGAGCCAGGAGGCAAGGGAACCCCCCGGAACGGCTCTCCACCACCTGGGGCCCCCGCCTCCCGTTTCCGGGTGGTGAAGCTGCCCCAGGGCCTAGGAGAGCCTTATCGTCGAGGCCGTTGGACATGTGTGGATGTTTACGAGAGAGACCTGGAGCCGCCTAGCTTCGGCAGGCTTCTGGAGGGGATTCGAGGGGCCTCGGGGGGCACCGGGGGCAGATCTTTGGATTCCAGGTTGGAGTTGGCCAGCTTGGGCCTGGGCGCCCCTTCTCCACAGCCAGGCCTGTCTCAGGGTCCCAGCTCCTGGCTCCGCCCACCTCCCGCCTCCCCTGGACCTCAAGCCCGCTCCTTCACTGGGGGGCTGGGCCAGCTGGCAGTGCCTGGCAAGGCCAAGGTGGAGACACCCCCTCTGTCGGCCTCCCCACCCCAGCAGCGCCCCCCAGAGCCCAGGGCCGGGGATAGCGCAGGCACATCCCGAGCCACCACACCTCTGCCCTCCTTGAGGGTGGAAGTGGAAGCTGGGGGCTCAGCAGCTGGGACCCCTCCACTGTCCCGAAATAAGGATGGAGCCCTGCGGCTGAGGATGGAGTTGGTTGCTCCAGAGGAGATGGGGCAGGTAAGAGCTGGGTTCCAGGGTGGGGGGAGACACCTGAAGGGCGATGCTTGCCCATCTTGGCCTTGGCCTCCACTTTCATACTGACCTCTTCCCACTGCATCACCACCTGTCTGTCAGATCAGATAGCCCGTCTTTTTACTTCTGCCATCTCACTTGGAAGTCCATTCCTACACCTCGAACAGCCTTTGTTTTTTCTCAGGGCCCCTCTTTCACACATTCTGCACCTCCTTTCTTTCTCTTTGGCCTTTCATTTGTTGCCTTTGGCCCAGTCTCCGTCTCTATATAGCTCTCCATCACAGAGATGTGCCCTCCTCGCTGTGGCCTTCACCTTTTGTCTTGGTCTCACCTTTCAGGTGTTGAGGGTGGAGGCTCCCAGCTAGGGCTGATTGTTTGGGCTTCTGAGAGAGGAGCTGCCAGGGTTGGAGCTTCTAGGCATTCTGCTGTCTCTCCTGTGCAGCCCCATTCCCAAGATGGGAGAATTCTTTCTTCCCACTAGCCACCTATCCCAGTCCCTCTCTAGCTCTGTCCCAAGCCAAATTTCTCTGAAAATTTTAGGAATTTGGTGGTGGGGGAACCCATTGCAAGGATGGGGCTTATTGGTTTGTCCTTTCTACCCCTAGTTGTCTGTCTCAGTTCCCTGTGTCTGGGACTCTCCAGAAACAATAACTGGGACTGGCCACCATGGAGTGCGAGAGGGGCGGGAAGCAGCAGAGAAAGTTAAATACTTTGCTTTCTGCTTCCTGTCTCCAAAAAAGGAACAAGTCTGGGCTAGGGGGCAAGATGCCTGGGTCTCTGGGGTGAGGGTTGGGGGTGGGCAGCCAGGGATGTGGGGGTTGGATGTGGCTGTCAGGAGAAAATAACACCTTGGGCTGCGAGAGGAAAGGCAGGGAGTGTAGGGATGGGAACTTTTCCCCTTCCTGGCCTTGGGCACAAACCACAGTATAAAAATAACCTGAGACTGGATGTCTGGGCCCTGTCAGGACTGGTCAGGACCAGTTCCCCCTACCCCCTCCTGGCCTTAAGCTCACATTTCTAATGCCACCCCCCTACCCCTACTTTTCTTTTCCTGAGCTCTTTCATTCAATTCCTACCCCGAAGGAGAAGATGCTGTTTCCTTTACTGTTGATGCCTTTCCCTGAACCCTTCCAAAGCAAACTCCCCTCTGCCCCCAGCCTCTGATCGCTATCCTTAAGCTCTGCCTGAGCTTCCCTTGGGCCCACAGACCCTGACCCTCTCTCCTAAGTACCTCCAGCCCCGCTTTCCTCTCTCAGGTCCTTATCCCATTCTCTGTGTATGCATCTGTGCTGCTGCTTCCTTGCCCCAAAGACAGTTTTCTTTCTACACTACCCTATGCCTCTTCTCTCTCAGTTGCCTCTAACAGGGGCCAGGAGGAGGGCCAGGAACATCACCTGGGCCCCCTTCCTCTGTTCTGTCTCTGGACTCTCTGTTCTTGGCTTTTCCCAGAAGCTGGGGCCTCCTAGGGCCTCACAGAGGCGTCTTGTTCCTGTGACCCCCGCCCTTTTGCAGCCGCCCCCATCTCCTGTTGGGCTGTGTGGGTCCACGCCCAGGCTCCGCCTCCCCCATCTCGCAACTGCTTCCCTTCCACCCCAGGGCCAGAGAGCAGGAGCAGAACTTCACCTGAGTCCTGAGAAGTTTGAGAGGAAAGGCTTGAATGGGTACAGTGGGTGGGATGGGGGGATGGTGGAGGACCAGTTTCTGAGGATTCATTCATTCTACAAATAGCTATTGAACAAACTAAGTTCTGCCCTCTGGAGCTTACCTTTTAGCAGCAGAGAGGCAAAAATACTTTAATTCCAAATAACGTTAGGTGCTCTTTAAAAAAATAGAACAGTTCAATGGAATTACTAGTCGAATGATGAGGAAATACTCTCTGAGAAAGTGATATTTAAGTCACTTTAAGAAGTCAGGTGACAGAAAGCATACACTCTCTGACTAGCCTCTGATTAGGGGTCCTGGCTCAGCTGGTGGAAGAGTGTTGACATGCAGCCCAGAACCCCTCTCTGATACTCTGTGTTCCGTTTTTTGGAAGCCACTCACCCAGTCCTCAGGATGGATGCCCAATGCTTTCTCTAGACATGGGGGACCTGCCCAATGCTTTCTCTAGACATGGGGGAGAGAGGGGCTGCGGAGTCAGGACTTCTGGGTCCTTGGAAGAGAATGGGGTGTGTGGGGTAAGGTGGAGAGGGAGAGGCAAATTGCAAGGTGGTTGGTTCCTTTCCCTTGCTTGACATGATAGTTTCTACCTCTCTGCCTCCAGGTGCCCCCACTCGACTCTCGCCCCAGCTCCCCAGCCCTCTACTTCTTCCCCGATGCCAGTCTGGTTCACAAGTCTCCAGACCCCTTTGGAGCAGCGGCAGCCCAGAGCCTCAGCCTGGCCCGCTCCATGCTGGCCATCAGTGGCCACCTGGACAGCGATGACGATAGGTAGGTGGGCTGCGGCTCTCCACCCAGCACTTGGATAGCCTCATGAAACTGCCTGGTAGGTGTCCTTCCCCTAAGTTGGACTTGGACAGGTCCTCTTAAACAGACTAATCTGGCCTGGGCATAACCCACTGGGCAAAGTTGATTTGGAATCCACTCCCTCTCTGTGGAGAGAACTGGGTGAGACTCCCTGGCTTAGGATTGTCAAATCATAGTACTTTTTAAGAGTTTGAAGGGAGTCATTGTTGTCAAATTCCAGAGCTCTTGCAGATTTAGCGATCATCTGGCCAACCCTAAGAACTTACTGGCAAACGTGCTGGAGAAAAGCATAGGGAGTTAGTCTCCTCCCAGTTTCCAGCTCCCTCTCCCTGCAGAGGGGAATGGGATTCCTGTCTTTAGTGATAGCATTCTTATAGTCCATGTGGACTACTTCAGTATCCTAGAACCTCTAGTACCAAGAAAACATGTCCCTAAAGTTCTGTTCTCTGTGTTAGGAACACCACAGGGGCTGAGTCCTCCGTGGCCACACCAAAGCCAAGGAGAGGATGGCTGCGAGGCACAGGGAAGGCACAGGAGAACAGATCTGCTGGGATTTGCCCTTCGGGGGGAGAATGTCCAGTTCAGTTCAGTGGCAGGGTGGGCAGAACTTCCCGTTTCAGGGGCCAGTTTTCAGCATGTGAACGTCAGCAAGCTGAAAAGGGAGGAACAAAATTGCAAGTCAGATAGCCAGGCTGCTCCCTTCTGGCAGAGGACTGATAGGAACCTTAGAGAATGGCTAAGGAGCTGTAACTTTTATTTTGGAGGGAGGAGTGGGATTTCCTGTTTGAGGCTTTGAGGGGAGGGACTTCCTGTTTAGAAGGAAAATAAGGGGTGGGGCTTATGATGAGTGAGTGGTTGCTGGGAGTACCTATTCCAGAGTTGATTCTCCTTCCTCCTTCTCCTCAACACAGTCAGGGACTGAGTCCCACCAAAGAAAAGGGCCTGAGGCCTTGGAGAGAACTTGAAACCAGAGAGGAAAAAGAAAGGGTAGCTGGGAGCTGATGGATGGGATGGAGGATGAGGGGCCTGGTGGGGGCCAAGGAGAATGACGGACAGAGTGGATATGGTCAGGGTCGCTTCTGAACTCCCCCTCTCAAGAATATATTAGGTGTGAGGTCGGCCAAGGCCAAGAGAGTCACCTGTCCTCATAAGCTGCTATTCTCAGCTTTTCCCACCCTCTTCCCCTCCCACTTGGAAAATTTCCTGGCATGAGGGCTCCCTGTCTGTCCTCCACCCGTTGATTCCAGAGCCCAGCCTCCTGCTTTCTCTTAGAGAGTTCAGCCTCCAGAAGCCTCCTTAGTTCTATTGTCTTGTCCACTCCCTTCCTCCCTCTGTCCCATCCCCTCCATACACCCTAGTCTGACTGGTCCAGCTCTCAGCCTCCACGTTACCCTGCTCCACTACAAGCCTCTGGGGCTCTGGCCCGGCCCAGCCCCTCGTACCCCACCCTGCTGGGCCAGCAGGTTTGGGTTGGGCCACCCCTTTGGCCCCTGGAATGGGTGTATAGCTCCCACCCCACCTCACTGATGTGCACAGAGCTGGCGGGAGAACAAAGTCTGAGTGGCAAGGGACCTCCCTTTCGAGAGAGAAAGTGGGCTGGGATGTTAAGTGCCTGGATCCCAGGTGGCGAGTTGAGGATGCCTGACCAATCCCAGAATCTGGGGTTGGGAGAGCAGAGGGTGCCTGGTGAATTCATACTGCTTACATGCCCCTGGGTTGCAAGAACCTTTGAGCCCTTGACAGGGCCTGGCAGTTGGAAGGTACTTGAATAAGTGGATAGATGGATGGGTGGGTGGGTGGTTGGATGGATGGGTGGGTGGATGGCCAGCATGGGGGATCCAGACATTATAAGGAGTGAATTCCAAGAACTCAGGGAAAAAAAGGCACATTTATATTCGGTGTCTTCTTTGGGTCAGGTGCTGTATCTTATGTCACATAATCCTAAAAGCAACCCCATGATATCTACTTTCTAGATGAAGAAACAGAGGAGGAGAGCTTTAGAAACTTGCCCAAGGTCACCCGGCTCACCCGGCTAGTAAGTGGCAAGACTGCCACCAGAGCCTGGATCTGACCCCAGAGCCACACTCCACTCTCCTACTAGATGCCTGTGTCCCAAGAGAAGAGGAGGAGGCAACCATCTCTAGGATGCCCTTTCTTAGGACAGAGGCAGGGGTAGCTCCCCCAAACCGGGCAAGGAGCCATCCTCCCCAACTCCTGACCTGGCCCCACACCCAGACACCACAGATCCGGGAGGGAGTATAGACAGGGCAGCCAGATGCCACTTTGTTGGCCTGAGGCCCAGCCCCTGGGACTCCTCAGAACACAGTGAGGGAGCAGGGCTGGTCCTTATCTCCAGGATCAGAACCTCCTCACCTCTCCCATATATCCTGCTTAACTTCATCTGGTCCTTGTTTCATTTGACCTTCAAAAAGAAATACCAACTCTAGGGCTGTCCTTGCCCCAGAACCCAAGAGTCCCTCAGAAACAGAACCACGTTGTGTATATTGTGCCCTGCACAACTCCAGGGGGCGGCACTCACATTTAAAGTCGCTGTCAACTCTTGAAGTCATGACAGTTTTGTAAAAGATGGCAATGAATGTCTTGAAGAAGGCATATTTTGTTGTAATTCACACAAAGTCGCCATTTGGGCTTGTGGTGAGAGCTGATCTCACCCAGCCAATTCCAAGCTTCCGGCTCTTGACTTTGCCCAGGAATTCCAGCACAGTGCCTGCTGCCCCTCACTTGGGGTTCTCAAACGGAGGGCTTGGGTTGACAGCCAGAGTCCTCATCCCTTGAAGTGTTATAATTAGGATGTGACAGTGGAAAATGCTGTCAAAACCCTTTAGCACTAGACCAACAAGAGATAGTCATCTATCATCCAACAAATGTTTATTATTGTAGTAGTCCTTTATTTCTGGCAAGAATGAACAACTTACTTGGCATCTTTACCAGAGTGTCTGCCAAGCAAGGCTAGGGTTCCTTTTCTTATGAATCTGTCCCTCTTTGGTCTCTGTGGGTCTATGCGTACTGGGGGTGGGGAGAGGGTTCTGTGGTGGCTCAGTCTCCAACTAGGTGTCTCAGATTGAAATAGCTTGAAAACCTTTGACTCTCTAGCTGGCCAGTCTGCCTTCCATTCTTAAACGTGTCCTCTCCTCCCAACTCCAGGAGTCCCAGGTGTCCGTCCCTCATCCCACCCTATCCTGCTCTCTCAGGCCTGGTCAACCCCTTGGTTACCCACCTTTCAAGACCTTCTACACCTAGAGCTTGGATGGGACATGGAAAATTCCCAGCTTCCTCATGCTTCCCTCTTGGCTGCAGGGCCTCATCCAAGGGTCACCTTAAATTGAGTGCTAACCCCTCAATCCCACCCCACTCAGGAAAGCAAGTTGGAACTGACAACCAGGAGAGAGGGCTTGACAAGGGAGTATAAGGGCACAGGATATAGCATGTTGGGGCCACCTACTTTGAAAGGGACAAAACTGGGAACAAAACTGAGGACAAGACTGGTGTTCCTGCAGCACAGGGGGCATGGGTGAAGGCCTGACCCTGGGACTGAGGCAGCAACTGGACAGTGTGGGTCGTGAGCTGTGGGATGAAGCAGGAGCCTTGGGCCTGAGTGGTGGGGAGAGGGAGCCTTGGAGGATATAGGGCAGGGTGCAAAAACTTTTGTAGGCGCTGGGCCTCTGGGAGACTTGCTTGAGACAGAGTCAGGTTTTGGGACCCAGAGCCTAGCCCTGAGGACCATTGTGCCAGGCCTGAGTCGACCTCTGGTGGCCACTTAACAAACTTCAGCCAGACCTGCTCTCCCCTCCCTGTCATCTGCTCCCAGGGGTCTTCAAAGCCCCCACTTTTATTCCCAGTGACCTACCTCCTGCCTCACCACTCTACTTCTCTTCAAGCCCTCACTCCCTTCAAGACCCCAGACCCCAGACCCAGGACCATAGGCTGTACTTGTCTTTCAGGGCTCTGGGCTGTGTTCTTTTGCCACAGTAACCTTTCCCATTCCTCCCGGCCCTCATCATGGGAGGAGAGGGACTCTCTGGCCAGGGGTCACCCATGATGTGAACTTTGTGTTTGTAGGGGTGCTTACAGTCCAAGAGAGACCACAAGCACATCAGAAGCAACCTCCCCATCCCCCCTCCATCCCAGCTGAGAGGAATGGAGCCCTTGAGAGAAGCCAGTGTTAGTCCAGAGAGAGCCGGATGGGGTCAGAGGTGGGGAGAGGCCTCCCAGGGCCAGGCTCTCCCTCGCCCTTCACAGCCCTCCTTGACCCAGGCCTCTGGCCCCACAGCCCCTCCCTTGACCCAGCCCACCAGCTGACTTCCCTCAGCCGGCCCCCTCCTCTCCGTTCTGGGATTGGTGCCAGGGTGAGAGGGGGACACTGGCACTGACCGTGTCTGGGAATTCCCGCCCACCATGGAGCCAGTGGGAGGGGGTCCCCGTGTCCCTAAGGAGCCAATAGCAGCCAGGCTCTGCCCTAGGGGGTGGTGTATATCTTTCAGACCAGCACCCCCTGGGCACTATCTTCTCTCTGCCTGCCTGGCACCAGCCAGACCCCGCTCTCCCCGGGGGGCTCTGAGCCCCCCAGGCAGTTCTTCTGATATAGCCCTTTCTATTGGTGGTGGGGCTGAGGACCTTTGCTCCTTGGGGATGGCCCAGCCAGGAGTCTCTGTCAAGTCCCTGGTGTCATCATTTGAAACCCGAGTGGTGGGGATGGCTCCAGGGCCTCCCCGGAAAAGGGGCTGTGTTTCCTCTCCTTGCTCCCCTCGGGGAGCATCCCCCATCCGAGGGGCATCTGGACCCCCACCCTACTGGGGCCTGGGGGGACCTGGGCAGCGGCGGGGGATGGACAAAACCCTCCTTTCCCTGATTCTCTACTGTCACAGGTACAGGCTGAGGTGTGGGCGGGAGGCTGCAGCCATGGGGCTTATGGAGGAGGCCAGAGCCTGCTCTGAGAAGCACCTGGAAGGCAGCCGGCTGGGGTGTCCAGATACCTGGCTTGGCACCTGCTCCTCCTCCTCATCTCTCATCTCCCTATGTCTCTCCAGTGGCTCCGGAAGCCTGGTTGGCATTGACAACAAGATCGAACAAGCCATGGTAAGAGAAGCCATCTTGGTCCCAGGAGGTCCTGGCTCATGTGCTGATGCCTAGGCCCTGCCTCCATTAGCCAGCCCGCTGCTCCACCCCTGCTGTCCTCATTGTTAAAGGACACTGACTCCTAGCTCCTCCACCTGCTCCCAGCTGGGTTCCCTTGGGTCCTCCACCCTTCAGTCTCCACCTGAACCCTTGACTTCCCTTGGTCTCTTGCTAGGCTCCAGGTTCCCATCTCTGTCTTTGAGTCCTGACTTTGCCTCTCTCTGGCTTCTTCCCCTGCCCTCCCCTGCTTTGCTTTTTTCCCCAGCAGTCCCTCATTGTCTGGGAGCAAGGGATCTCACACCCAGCCCCTCCCTCAAGGCACTGGGCAGGGGATGAGATTGGGGTGGCCTGGGACTGCTGATGCTTTGCCTGTCCCTGGGCCCCCAGGACTTGGTGAAGTCGCACCTCATGTTTGCGGTCCGGGAGGAGGTGGAGGTGCTGAAGGAGCAGATCCGGGACCTGGCCGAGCGGAATGCCGCACTGGAGCAGGAGAACGGACTGCTGCGTGCCCTGGCCAGCCCTGAACAGCTGGCCCAGCTGCCTTCCTTGGGGGTCCCGCGGCTTGGGCCCCCTGCGCCCAATGGGCCCTCCGTCTGAGCCTCCTTTCCCTCACAATGTGCCTTTGGGGGCTGCCACAGCTGCCAGGCCTTGCGCCAGCCACCTGCCCCTCTTCCTATGCAGCTTTAATGCCCTATGTTCCCTGGGGATGGGGATTGAAGGCTCCCCAAGAATTGGCCTGTTACCCCACCCTTCCTCCATCTCCCTGTAGTGCTCAAGGACTGGGCTGGGATATCTTCAGGCCTTGATGGAGGAGAGAGGGCTTCTGGACAGGGTGTTAGATAGAGCCTCCCCACCCAGGTGCCAGTGTTCTGGACCCCACAGCAGTAGATGGCTTGGGGGAGTTGGAGGCTTTCTTGCAGACCCCATCCCCATCTTGTTCCCTGAAAGTGCCCCCTCTTCTCTGCTCAGGGGAGGGAGTATGGATAGTATCTGGAAGTTCTGAGATTCAGGTTGTTGTTAAAATAATAATTATAATTAAAAACTCCGAAGAAACTTGAATCTGGAAGTTGGCATCTTGTTGCTTGTGTCCAGACTGGGGGCCTGCATTGGCAGTTTCGACTTAGGGGAGAAAGACTGAGGCTGTGGGCTCCCCTGGAGATCTTGTCCAAACTGGCGAGGTTTAATGTGGCTTGGACAGAGTGGTCAAAAGAGATGAGGGAAGAGAGAGTCAGTGGCCTGTGGGGTCCTGGGAAGGGGCATGCAAGGCAAGGCAGAGGGAGTGGAGCGGGGAGGGGGCATGTTGGCCCACATACTGGGGTTGGGGGGACGGTACAGGGAAACAATGAAGCCTTTGGTGATTGTGCAGGATCCACCCCCAGCTTCCCAGCGTGTCCCCTCTGTGGGCTGGATCCGGGTGGCTGCTTGGGGGTGGGGCAGGGGGCTCTGAATAGGCCCCTTGTCTCACCGCTGGGTGCGGGCCAGGCTCCTTCGGCACACGTTGCCCTCGCCAGGCCTGGCTGGCCTTTGTGGCTTCCACCCCCAGCTGGCTGAGGACAAGGCCTTATGGGTGAGCAGGCCCCTCCCTAACAGCCTCCCTGGGCTACCGTCTCAGGCTGAAGAGGCAGGTAGAGAGAAGGACCCCATCTTGTGGCGAGTGGGAAAAACAGCAGCCTCCACTTCAGGAGGACCCTGACCCCAGACTAGAGGGGACCAGTGGAGAGCTGGCTGAATACTGGAGGCCAACCCAGGCAGGACTCCATGTCTAATAGTTCACTAGATTTATGACCTTGGGCAAGTTCTTTGGTTTTTCTGAATCTCAGCTTTCTCATGGGTAAAGTGGCATTGACAATTACTTGTGTCCAGACTGGGAGCTTGCACTGGCAGTTTCTACCTCTGGGAGAAAGGCTGAGGCTATGGGCTCCCCTGGAGATCTTACCCAAACTGGCGAGGTTTAATGTGGCTTAGACAGAGTGGTTAAAAGAGATAAGGGAAGAGAGAGAGAGAGCCAGTGGCCTGCAGGGTCCTGGGAAGGGGCAGGCAAGGCAATGCAGAGAGAAGGGAGGGAGAATGTTGGCCTATGTGCTGGGGTGGGGGTGACAGGACAGGCAAACAATGAGAGGAAACAATGAGACCAAATGATACCTACCTGAAGGCTGCTGTCAGACTTACAGGACATTGTACATGAGACTGCCCAGCAATTACCAGGCACTCCATACATTTTTTGTTTCCTTCCCTGGATCTGGGGGAAAAAGGGCTCAAGGTGCTGGTATCAGCTCGGAGGTTCTGGAAGGGCCTCGGGGGTTGGGGTCAAGGCAAGGCAGGCTCTCACAATGGGCTAGAACTCTCCCTCCCCTTGAGTTCTTATCTACTTTGACTCCTCTCCCTGTCCCAGGGAGGGGAGAAAAGGCCTAGGATGAGTTGTCAAGGGGAACTTTCCCCCTGGATTCTTTATTTCTTTCTTTACTGCTGTGCTTGAAGTTCCCAAGAGACCCCTGTCCCCCTGCCACCCACTGTACCAAATGCTGATTCTGCCCACTACTTGGGCCTTTTGTATCAAGAGAAATGGCTGCAGTCATGAAGTTCTTTCGATGGATTTGGCGAAAGATTACTTACTGGGTGAGTTTTGGAGACTGTCCCTTTCTCATGCCATGCTGGGGTGGGAAGTGCTGGTCAATGACCTTTAGGTCACAGAAATGCCCCCTCTATTGAGCTTCCCACCCCTCCTGGCATCCTGTGGTCAAACAAGACAGAGAAGGAGGAGGTGAGGGGTAGGACAGCCAGGGAGGAGGCTGGATACACACTGTCCCACCCACTCTGTGCCTTCCCTTCTTCTGACTTGTCTTCTCTCTGGCCCTCTCTCCTATCCTTCCTCTCCCTGCCTTGGCTCTTAGGTTTTATTCTGGAAACACAAACCTAAATCAACCATCTTGGAAAACCCTGACTGCAAGAAAAATGCATTGAAGGTGGAGAGGGCTTCCATCATTACTGAGACTTTCAAGTTGGTTGAGCCTCTCAAAGAGGCTAAGGTTTCCAAGACAGAAGTGTTCCCCAAGGTGGCCAATCCCTGCACTTTGGCCAAGATAACAGATGGGGCTAAGGTGGAGCTGGGCCATAGGGGCCGGTCCCTGCTGCAGCTGCCCCGGACAGCTGTCAAGTCTGTCTCCACGCTCATGGTCTCGGCCCTGCAGTCTGGTTGGCAAATGTGCAGCTGGAAGGTCAGTACCATATTCCCCTTGTCCTCAACAACCTTCTCACTCTTTCCATCCCCCACGATTCATTCCTCCCTCCATTCACTTGTTCAAATTTATTTCTTGTGCCTCTATTAAGTGCCAAACACTGAAGCAGGCTCCAAGGACATACGGTGAACATAGTTTACCTAGATCAAGGGGGCTACAGACAAGATCATGAGCGTTGTTGGTTTAGTATCATAGGGGTGTGATAGGGGAGGCAAGGGGTCTATGGGAGCCCAGGAAAGAGGCATCTCATTCAGGCCTGAGAAGTCAAGGAAGGCCTTCCTAACAGAAGAGAGGATGAAGCCGAGACAGGATTGTGGCAAGTAGAGATGGTAGGGGTGGGGGTGGTGAGAGGAAGGTGGAGGGAGTGGAAGGCTCTGTTTCGTGAAGAAAGAATAACAGATGTGTAGAGGGCTGGCCAAAAGTGTATGGGTTGGAGTAAGCAATCCTGGAGCTGAGGGCCAGCTAGTACAAGGCAGGGTGGGTGGCCAGTTGTGGAGTTCGAATTTGACTCTAAGAGCAACAAGAGCCTTGCAGACATTTGAGCAGGAGTGACACAATCAGATTTTGATGTAGAAAGCTCACCTGCGTTCTTACATTGCTGGTGGAAACATAAAATGGTATGGCCTCTCTGGAAAACAGTTTGGTAGTTTCTTATAAAACAAAACCTTGCAAGTATCATGTGACCCAGAAGTTGTCCTCTTGGGCATTTATCCTAATGAATGAATGAAATTTTATGTTCACACAAAAATCTGTACACAAATGTTCATAGCAGCTATTACTCATAATAGCCAAAAGGAACCCAAATGTCTTTCAATGGGTGAATGGTTAAACTGTGATATATCCATACCATGGATATACTTCTCAGCCATAAAAAGGAACAAATTATTGATACATGCAACAATTTAGATGGATCTCAAGGGAATTATATTGAGTGAAAACAACAAATCCCAAAAGGACTTGTTATATACTGTGTGATTTCATTTATATCAGGGGTCCCCAACCCCTGGGCCGCAGACTAGTACCAGTCTGTGGTCTCTGAGGGACCGGGCTGCACAGCAGAAGGTGAGCGATGGGCCAGCGAGTGAAGCTTCATCTATATTTGCAGCTGCTCCCCAGCACTAGCATCACTGCTTCAGCTCTCCACCTGAGATCATCAGGCATTAGATTCTCATAGGAGCACTGGTCCCCTGTACCAAAAAGGTTGAAGACTACCGTTTTATAATATATACCATGCTTGAAATGCCAAAATCATGGAAATGGAGAACTAATTAGTGGTTTAGTTGCCAGGGACTGCAGGGGTGGGGTAAGGGAGGTAGGTTTGTTATAAAAGGACATGAGAAATCCTTGTATGATGGAAATCTGTATCTTGGCTATAGTAATTGGATATATGAACCTGCACATGATATAAGAGTGGGTAAATTCAACACACACACACACACACACACACACACACACACACATGCACATCGCTTTTAAATGAGTACAAGTAAAACTTGGGAAATGTGAATAAGATCAGCAATTATATCAATGTCAGTATCCTGACTATGATATTATACTAGAGTTTTGCAAGCTTTTACTATTGGGGGAAACTGGTAAAGGGTAACAGGAACTCTATTATTTCTCACAACTGCATGTGAAACTACAATTATCTCAAAGTCAAAAACTTAATTTAGAAAAGGGAAATGTATATATTACTACCAAATCAACTTATTTTGACTCTAAATGAAGTACTATGGCATTAATTAAAATAAAGTTAACCTGGCTACCCTGTGGAGGGGAGTCAGAAAGGGACAAGAGAAGAGTCAGGAAAATCCATTGGAGGTATTGCAGTTCAAGCCAAGAGAGATTCTGTAGTCGAGGAGAGGCATCAGGTAGAACAAGTTAATAATTGGAGCAATATTTAAGAGGTGGAATTGTTGCTTCAGGTGGTTGATTAGATGATGGTGAGGGGATAGGGAGAAATAGAAGTCAGAACAGGCTAGAGCCATTCACTGAAGGGACAATGAAGGAGCAAGGGCAGACTTAGGGGAGGAGCTGATGAGTTTAGGTGTTGGGACAAGATGAGTTGAGATGTTGGTAATACATCTACAGGGAGATGTCTTAGAGGCACTAGGATATACAGTCCTGAAGGTCAAGGAGGGAGCTCTGGCTGGAGACAGAGGTCCTTCTTCATTAACACACTTTCCATGAAACTCTAGTGGAGACTCAAAGGTGGATCAAACGTGGTCCCTATCTTCCAGGAGCTTTCAATCTGGTGTTGAAAACAGATGAGTCTGCAGAACAAATAGCAAAGAAACATGATATGATGAGGCAAACACAAGGGTAGAGATGGAACACCTAATGCAGCCTGAGAAGGCTTCTGGGAGGAGGCAGTGCCTGCGCTGAGGCCTAACAAAGGAGGTGGAATTAAAAGCCTTTGCTATTAATCTGCAGGTGGTTCCACCAGTGGTTTCTCCCTAGACCAAGCTGTTTACATGTGCACATCTTCTCTCTCTTCTAGTCATCTGTGAGTTCTACCTCAGTTCCCTCCCAGATGAGGGCTGGGTCCCCTTTGCAGTCGCCGGAGGCTGAGATGCTACGGGAAGTGTACCTGGTGCTGTGGGCCATTCGAAAACAACTGCGGCAGCTGGCCCGCAGGCAAGAGAGGCGCAGACGGCGCCACATCCGGGCCCACACTTGCCCTCAGCCTGACCCAGTTCAGGGCCTAAAACAGGATGCACGGAGTCCCCTCTAGGGAGGAGCCCCACATCCTCAGAAAACTCCCACCTCACTCTTAGGTAAGGTTGATAGGAGAGGTTAAGGCAGCAGGCCAGGAGCTGTGGGTGAGGAGACATTTTCATACTGTCACCACTCATCAGGAGCCCAGGGCCAGGCCTGGGGTCCCACATACTCCCCTTCATTCCTTCTATTCAATTTGTAAAAAATTATCAAAATGTTGGGAAATAAATATCGGATATTTCTGAGTAGGTGTAGAGTGTATTTGTGAATGGCCAGAGGCTGTGAGGGGGGATCTTGGGTGGGACAGGGAGGGGAACCTGAGCTGCTTGCCCAAATATATGTGGGAATAACCTCTGGGCTTGTTGGGGTGGTGGGGAACAACACACACTTCTAGGGAGTTAACTGCCTTTGGCAACTCTGCCAGGTAGGTAACGATAGTAAGAGCACCTGTCTGAGGACTCGCTGCGTGCCAGCTCCTGAGCCTGTGCTCCCTTGCAAACCTGCAAGACAGACTGTTGTAGAGGTTATGGGACTTGTCCAAGTTCCTACAGAGACCTCGCTGTAAACTGCCCGCCTCCAGCAGCCAGCCCACTGCCTTGCCTCTCTGGTGCTCTTAGGCTCAGCCACGGCCAGGGTTAGTAGGTCTGAAGACGCACATGGCGACAGCGGGACATTCACCTGTCGGAAAGGCACTCAGGCCCTGCTGGCCACGGCCCTGCCGAGAGCTGCCAAAAACTACACCTCCCATGATCCCCGGCGGCGACGCGGGCCCCGGGCTGGGGATGCGCGGGTGGGGGCGGGGCGGTGGCCTCCAGTTTTGGCCGGTGGGCAGTGAGCGCCGTGTCCTGGGAGGGTGGTTGTTCACCTGGCGCCAAGGGCGGAGCGGCCCCAAGGGAAGTTATGGTGATTTAGAGGGAGTTTGGGGGCGGGGGTAAAAACGAGGGGGTACTGTGAGCCGCAAGTCCCTCTCTGGCTTACCTTGCCCTTTTGCGGGGCTATGCGAAGGCGCAGAGATGACTCCCCAAGGAAAAGTAGGGATGTTTCGCAAAACGGGAAAATTTGGGAACTTCAGGTCCACAGGGCTTAGGGTGGCGAGCGGAAGAAGGAAGAGATGGCAGTAGAGGCCCGGGTGGGGGAGAGGGGGAAAGGGTGCAGAGGGGTGTGCATGCTCGGTCTTGCTCACAGAGAGATTGTGAGTAGCGAGCGGTACGCATGAGCAAAGTTAGGGGTTAGTGAGGAGCAACAGGAATGGTTTGCTGACAGCGCCTGATTCACTAGAAGTCAGCAACCCCCACCCCAACCCAGCCCCTGCAGCTCTGGGAGAGTTGGGGCCCACTTGATGAGAATCCGGGTGGCCTTTTACCCAAGAGTGGAGCAGCATTGGGCAACTGCACCCTACAGCTCTGCTACGCTGTCCACTGCACCTCAACATTTGCAGCCATAGTAGTATCACCCACCACTTATTAAGCACCTACCGTGACTATTTTTATAAGTCATATTCTAAGTAATTCTTACCACAGCTTTATGATGAAGTAGTATGCTTCTACTTTTTAGAGAAAACTGAAGGACAGGTCATGTTTTCATTCATCCAAGTAATGAGTCTAGCTCACACAGGACATGTTACATGTTTGTACACATGCATGTAACATAGCAAATGTTCAATACAGGAATGAAGTGGCTTCGCAGAGAATTAGTCCTGTTCAGGTTTTCAGGTGGGTCCTCAAAACATACCTATAACGCAGTGGCTCATTTCTGGGGCTTTCAATCACCAATTACTCATCACATTTTCATTATGTGCTAGGAACTGTTTGGGGCATGAACAGGTCATGCATAGTCTGTGTCCTAGGGCTTAGGAATAGTGCCTCACTGTCTTAAGATCCACTGTCTGAGCCCCTCCAAGTCCTCAGAGACAGGCTCCTCATCCTGTCTTCCTATTGGGGACTTAAGATTTTGACTGAGATTAAGGAAGGGTCTGATGAAGGCTGGGCCCCTAAAGATCACTCGCAAGTAACTACAGGCCCAGGAGCCAATTTGGGCTTCAGGCTGTGAGCTTATGGGAAGAAACACTGTTCTCATTTTCCTTGGACTTCCTTAGCATCTTGGGAGTGATGGGGCCGGGGGGAGTTCGTCCAGTAGCCAAGGTTGCTGCTGGCACCTCTCACCCTTCTCTCTCTCGCCCAGACATGATGAAGTCTCGTCTGGGCTTGGCCAAGCCGGTGCAGGAGATTCGTGAGAGAGAAGCGGGCAGGGTAAGGTCCACCATCCAGCCCAGGGCCCCGGAGAAAGCCTGTGGTGGGACCTGAGGAGGAACTTCTCAACTGAGAGGAAAGCACGTGAGATCTCCTGAGGAAGAGACTTGGGGGGGAAGAATTCTTACACACCTCAAACTTCTCCTGGTAGAGAGCAATGGGGAACAGGGTGACCCTGGGGAAATCTGCCTCCCAGAACAGCCTTGAGCAGAAATCCCACCTGGACACCCTCCCCTCCTGTCTCCATTGGATCCCAGGCACTTCCTCCTCCACCAAGGCCACTCGACTTTATGAAGCAGTAGTGGTAGGGCTAGCGCCCAGCTGGAACCAGGGATCCTTTATTCTCAAAACTTACCCATCCTATTAGAAAGGGGGGCCCTGGAAATGTGGGGAGCAAAATGAAAGTGCTGGTCCCAGATGCCTAAGTTCTCTTCCCAATCCTGACCCTTTCCCCTCCTCCCCCATCATTATCAGATTTCCTGAAAATGTCAAATCTTTTCTCCTGCTTTTTCCCTGGGAACCCTCTACAATATACTCATCGCACAGTAAAATATGTCAGTCCCCTGCTTAAAGCTTCCAGTGGCTTTCCATCATCCATGGAAAAAAAATCCAATTGTTCCCTTTGTCTAAAATGCCCTTCTTGGCATGGTGGGATCCTTACCAGTCTGGATTCTGCACAGATGTTGCTACATCTTCTAGGACTCTTTCCCTAACTACCCGACCTAGACATTAGGAGACACCCTCCATCCTCTATCTCTTGTCATGCTTTGTTTTTTCATAGTACTTAACAGTGTCTGCATTATATTCATTCACCTTCTTATCTTTATACTTGTGAAACAGTAATGAAATGCAATAGTTAAGAGCATGGGAAGTGGTTTAAGCTAACGCTTCCTGGATGCATAATCCTGGGTAAATTGGTTAACCTCTCTGAGCCTTGGTTCCTCATCGGTACAATGGGGACAGTAGTAGTAGTACCTTATCATAGGGTTGTCATGAGGATCAGGGAGATGATGCCTGGTGCAACATGGACACAATAAATTTTAGCTGCTATTATTATGATAATGGTTAAGATTTAGGGTTTATGATTACTATCCCATGGCCTAAAACAGTGCTGAATGAACCAAAAAGCAACCCTTCACCTAGTGTGTGGGAAGCATACTCCAACCAGCTGTCTTGTGGAGGGGACACCATTTAGGAAGTGACAAAGAATGCATGTGCAGTAGCAGGAAGAGAATTTGACAGTGAATCCTGGTTGCAATATTATTACCACTTTACTGAGGCATTTGGGCGAGTCACTTCCCTTCACTGGGCATCAGGCTCTTCAAATAAAATGATAGGTTGATTGCTCTGCTCCCTGCCAGCTTCTAGGAGTTCCAGTTTGGGTCCTGTGCTCCTTCTATCCACTGCATACTCTTCAGAGTTTGAAGACATATGGTGGCTACAACTTTCTTCAGCCCTGCTTCCTAACAGCCCAAAGCTACCATGGAGAGAGTTGACTCAGATAAAACAGTCTTGGTTTAAGCCTTTGAACCCAGAGACAAAGTTCCAGCCCCGGACACCAGACCTTTTTTTTACCTATGTCCCTCCCTCGCCTTGAACCTCATCCATTTTAGTATTTGAGCCCTAGGGAAAGAAAGCCAGCCCTGACTGAGCCCCACCATGGGCTGGGCACAGATATGAAAGCCTTGGCCTCAAAGTTACTCTCAGACATGGACACAGGGTGTGTGTACAGCTGGATGTACACAGATGCATGTGCTCCTATATTCTTGTGGATATCTGTAGTATATTTTAACCTGTTCCTATTTTCCCTTCAGGAGCGGCAGGGTTGAGATTAATTAGAAGAAAATACTGGGATTGCAGGGATGGCATTCTTTACCCTCTACCTGAGGGAAGAAATCACCAGTCAAATGAAACGTTAGTCTCTAATTGTTAGTCTCCACTGTCATGGGCCCCAAATCCTTTGTCTGCACCTCCCCTACCCACCCAGATATACCCATGGTCCTCCAGGACTTGGCAGTGTAGGGGAATTGGGGCAGACCACCTGTGGGGCTCAGAGGGCTGGAGCTTTTCCAAGGAGCCCAGAGGGCTGTAGGCCTGCTAGCAGGTGTTTCTGGTGATGGGTCATACTGAGTCCTTTGTCCCTTGGGTCATTGCTGCTGGATTTTCCAGTGCTGTTCACCCCTTACTGGAGCCGTCTGTCTGTTCCTTGGGTCGGTCTGGGAGACTTGGCAATCAGCTAGTAAAAACGTCCAAGAGGAAGACAGACTAAGAGAGAGATATCCCCTTCCCTTCTCAGTCCTCTGTTTCAAAGCTGAGCCCAACTACCCCACACCTGTCTGCCCAGCTCACCTGGGATGCTCATGTCTGTCTTCCTGCTAAAGCTGAGGAATGGCCTTCTCTCTTTATGCCTTTCCTTCAATGCCTTCTGGAGCAAGTGGCTGTGGCGGGTAGGGAGCTGGTTATGGAAGGCGGGCTTGGTCTTTTGTGTTGAAGGAGGAGTCTGTGCACTGTGCAGTGAGGTGTGAGCAGATGAGGCCCTAAGACAGCTGGTCCCCTGGATGCAGGGGGTCTATAACACCTTCTCTGGCTTTCTCTCTCCTCCTCTAAATTTAAGAACCAGTTGTTTTTCCTTTATTGTTTATATGCTCTGACAATTTTTTGAGTGCTTCATGGGTCTTTTCCAGGGACCTACAGCATTTAAGAGTTTAATATAAAGTTTAAGTGCTTGCGCTCTGGAGCCAAACTGCTGGGTTTTGAATCCTGGCTCTACCACTTACTATATATATGGCCTTGGGCAAGTTGCTTAACTTCTCTGTGCCTCTGTCACCTCACCTATAAAATGGAGATGATATAGGATTGTTGTGAGGGTTTAATGAATTAATGCATGGAAAAAACTTAAAACAGTGCCTGCCACATATTATGGGCTGTCTACACGTTTGTTTCTATTTTTTTCTTATTGAAGTCTAGAAGCTCTTTATATATCAGGGACATTAGCCCTTCATCTATGATATGAATTGCAAATATTTTAACACAGTCTTCTGTTTTTTCTTTTTTAAAAAACTTTATTTTGAGATGATGTGGATTCACATGCAGTCATCAAAAATAATACAGAGCTCCTGTGTGTCCTTCATCTAGTTTCCCCCAATGGTAACATCTTGCAGTACTATAGAACACCCATTGTACATGTACTTGTGTGTGTCTGTGTGTATGTGTATTTAGTTCCATGCAATTTTATGATGTGTTGATTCATGTGACCATCACAGTCAAAATGCAGAACAGTTCTATCACAGGGACATCTTGAGCTCCCCTTTTATAGCCTTAGCCATGTATTCCCCGACTACCCATAGCAACCTCTGGCAACTACTAACAACCTGTTCTCCCTCTCTATAATTTTGTCATTTCAAGAATGTTATGTATAGAATCATATAGCATACAACCTTTTGGGATTGGATTTTTTTTTTCATGCAATATAGAATTCCCTTGAGATTCATCTAAATTGTTGCAAGTATCAGTAGCATATTCCTTTTTCCATGGAATGCATGTACCACAATCTGTTTAACTAGTCACCCACTGAAGGAGATTTGTGTTTTTCCAGTTTGAGGCTCTTACAAATAAAGCTTCTATGAACATTTGTGTGCAGATTTTGTGTGAATGGGTTTTCATTCATGCCGAACAGTGCAATTGCTTGTTCTAAGTGCATGTTTAGTTTGTAAGAAACCGTCATACTCTTTCAGAGCAGCTGGACTATTTTACATTGCCATCAACAATGTTTGAGTTGTTCAGTTACTCCACATCTTCACCAGGAGCATTTGCTGTAATCACATTTTTTTTTTAAATTTTAGTCATTCTTGTAAGTGCGTAGTGATATCTCATTCTGGTTTTAATTTATATTTCCTTAACGGCTAATGCAGTTGAACATTTTTTCATTATGTTCAAATAATTGCCATCTTTATATCCTTTTTAATGAAATGTCTGTTCATATATTTTGCCCATTTTCTAATTGGATTGTTTATTGTTGTTTTTAACTTTTGAGCTTTGAGAGTTTATATATATACATACTTTGTTGGACATGTCATTTGCAAGTATGTTCTCACAGTCTGTAGCTGTCATTCCATCGTCTTAGTAGGGTCTTTCACAGAGTAAATATTTTTTATTTTTGATGAAGTCCATTTTATCAAATTTTTCTCATGAATTGTGTCTTTGGTATCAAATCTAAGAACTCTTCCCCTAGCCTGAAGGACCTGAAGATTTTCTCCTATTTCTTTCTATATTTTATAGTTTTACATTTTACATTTTACAGTCTGTGATCCATGTGGAGTTAATTTTTGTATACGGTGTGAGGTTTAACGCAAGATTCATTTTTTTGCTTATTGGAGCAATTTGCAATTGCAATTGCTCCAATACTACTTGTTGGAAAGACCATCTTTTCTCCATTGAATTCCTTTTGCACCTTTATTAGAAATCAGTTGGGCATATTTGTGTGCATCTTTGGGTCTAATTCTGGGTCCTCTATTCTGTTCCACTGATCTATGTGTCTGTCCTTTGCCAATACCACACAGTCTTGATTACTATAGTAACTTAATATTGGGTAGAGTGATTCCTCCCACTTTATTCTTCCTTTCAAAATTGTTTTAACTGTTATTTTATGTTTTTTAAACACATATGGTCCATGCTGTTCAATACATTCCAGGACTTATTTATTTTATAACTGGAAGTTTGTGCCTTTTGACCACCTTCACCCATTTTGTCCACCCCTCACCCCCACCTTTGGCAATCGCCAATCTGTTCTTTGTATTTATAAGCTCTTTTTTTAATTGCACATATAAGTGAGATCTTACAGTATTGGTCTTTCTCTTTCTGACCTATTTCACTTAGCATAATGCCCTCAATGCCCATCCATGTTGTCACAAATGGCAGGATTTCCTTCTTCTTTATGGATGAGTAGTATTCCATGATACGTATATACACACACCACATATTCTTCCATTCATCCATCACTGGACAGCCAGGTTGTATCCATATTTTGGCTATTGTAAATAATGCTGTAATGGACATCAGGGTACAGATACCTTTTCAAGTTAGTGTTTTCATTTTCTTTGAATAAATATCCAGAAATAGAATTGCTGGATTGTATGGTAGTTCTAGTTTTAATTTTTTGAAGAACCTCCATACTGTTTTCCATGGTGGCTGCACCAATTTACATTCCCACCAACAGTGTACTTGTGTTCCTTTTTCTCTGCGTCCTTGCCAATACCTGGTATTTCTTGTCTTTTTAATGATAGCCATTCTATAACAGGTGTGGGGTTATTTTTTTTTTTTTATTTTTTTGCTATGCAAATACATTTCTGAAAATTTTAAATGGGGTTAGAGAGATCTTTTTATTGTAACTTGGAGCATTTTGTCTGTTTAAGATCTTTTCAGGAGGTCCTGTAGCATTCAGGATAAACTCCAAACTCATTACCTCAGTGCCTGACTGTGGCCCTTGTCCACCTGCCTGGCCTCCTCTCTCCAGGTTTCCCTTCATGGTCACTTCCAGTATGCTTGGCAAGTTTTAGTTTATTTTCTCTTCCCCCTGGGCCTTTGCAAATGCTGATTATTCTGTTTTGAAAGTTGTTTCCCACATTCTTCTCCTGGCTTGCTCTCATTCCTCCTTGAGATCTACTCTCTACCTCAAGGAGGCCTTCCCTGAATCCCTATCCCCTGCACCATCCCCTGGGCTTTGTTGCCCTGCTATGTCCTTGGTTTACCTCAGCTTAGTTCCCGGCAGGGCATAGTGCTCAGTGGATGTTTGGGACATGGGTATGTACTACTTGGTCCTGGTCTTCCCACTTGATGAGTTCAGCAATGGCTTCAAGGTTCAGACTCATTCCTTAGGGTCCTATCTCTGACTCCCCAAATGTGTTCTCCTCCTGGGCTGTGCTCCCCAGGAAGACCTTCAGGACTCAGGAGCTAGTGGGGAGAGGCACAAAGCTGGGGGCTTTGAGGAAGAGGCAGAGGAGAATAAGAACGGTCCAGAAGGGCTGCTCACCCGCTGTCTCACCACAGACATGGGGGCTGAGAGGATGACAAGGGAGAAGCCCAGGTCTGAAGTAGGCAGGGTTGGGAAATCACAGCGGGGACCTCTCTTCATCCCTCCTAGCCCAACTAGATTTATTTTCCTCACCACACAATCCTTCACCTGAGGGCCCCATTGAGATTCGCTGCTCAACTCTCCATCCAGTCTGTAGCTGTGGCCTGACCTATGTCCCTGCCCCTAAGGATGTGCTTCCACCCAAGACCTGTCTTGGCAAAACTTCCAGGTAGCAATGATGAGGTGCCCAGGCACCTGTGGGACACTGCCTTTGCTTTCTCCTGTCAAGATCCCAGTGGACCTGCCTCCATCTTGCTCTTCCTACAGTACCAGAGTATCCTTTCCTTCTCCTAGTCCCCAATAATCTGTCCAGGAAACTCTTTTTGGAGCCATTCAGAGATGTCAGGGGAACTTCCACTCCCAGTGTGAGGTGGGGTGAAGAAACTAGGGCTCAGCACCATGTGAGGAATTGGTTTCTCTGTCCCCTCATCATGAACGTTCTGGGCAGAGAACCTGGCACCCAGCAAAGTCAGATCCCCTGACGCCAAGGGAAGTTTCAACTTTCTCAGGCTTTGGGGAATGTCTAGTGACTTCTGGAGACAAGACAAGCCTCTGTGAGGGGATAACTAGCAGTGCACAAGAGGCAGAGCAGACCCAGCCTTTGGGTTCAGAATGATTTGGTTTCAAATTCTGCCCTTCCTGGCTATATGACCTTGAGCAAGTGAGTTAACCTGTCTGAATCTCACTTTCTGTATCCAGAAAATGTGGTAAATTTTTGTTTGACTCAGCTGTATGAATGTGAAGTGCCTTGCACAGGACTAGGTACCCAATGAATTGGCAACTAGTGAATAGCTTTCCTCCTAAATGTATTATTAAAGAAGTGGTTCTTGGAGTTTGGTCCCAGACCAGCAGCAACAGCAGCATCAGTAGCATCTGCATCCCAGAGATTGGTAGCAGTGCAAACTCTCAGACCCCGCCTCAGACCCATGGAATCAGAAACTCTGAAGGCCGGGTCCATCCACCAGTTTGGACAAGCCCACTGCAGTTTGAGAACCACTGCCACTTTGAATGGATTTTGAATCATCAATGAGCTTGTTAAAAAATACAGATTCCTAGCCTCAAAACCAGAGATTGAGGTGGGGCCTGGGAATCTATACTTTAACCCAAGATGAGTTTGATGGGGGACCCCTGCTCCAGAGGCTGCCCCCCGGAGAAAGTCATGGAAGGCACCTCCAGTCTTTGAAGTTTCCAGTCTGGGGGCTGAGGGCTCCCCTTGGAGCGAGAACGGATATAAAGCTGGAGACGGAATGAATTTGGAATTTACTTTAAGATCACTGAGGAAGGGGGGAGATGGGGCGGGACCTGCACACCTGCCCAACCCCACTACGTCATCCAGTGAGTTAGGACCCTGTCTGCACCGTCTAAAGGGGCAGGACCTCTGGAGGCGGAGTCTCTACCACCTCTGCCATCGGTCTTGTTTGACCTCCCCGCCTGTCTGGTGGGTGCTAGTGGGCAGAAGCTGGCGGGGTGGGACCTGCGTGGGGCAGGTGGGAAAGCCGGAAGGCCCAGCAGGATAGCCGCAGAGGTAGGAAACTTGGACGACCTGTCACCTCGCGGTCGGTCCCGAGCTCCATGTGGCACCGCGGTACGTGGACGCCCTCTCCTCACGTCTCCCTAGGCCTGGATTGGGAGCTCGGTGGTGGAAGTGCAGGAGGACTGGTGGCCGGGTACCCAAACAGGAAGGCGTTTCTGTCTGAGCCCCTCTGAGCCCCCGATTGCGGGGCCCGCTCCTCTACAGCAGCCATTGGTGACACTGGTTCCACGGAACAGTTAATATCTAGTTAAAACAACTTCTCAAAGTTATTGAAACCCTGGCCTCTGGCCGGGAACAGCCAGCCCCTCTTCCCCTTCTCTCTGTATCAGCTATTGTTCTCGTTGCCATGTCCACCATCAATGGGGCACCTACATCATGACCATCGAGCTTTGCCTCAATCTGTCATTTAGTCCTAAGGGTAGGCCATCCCTCAGGCCTAAGGGCATCACCCCCATTTTCCAAGTCAGTAAATTGTGGCTTAGAGGGGTTCTGTAACTCCCCCAAGTTCCCATAGTTAGTGATATGAGAGTGGACACAGGTCAGCTAGGCCTGACCACTGTTTTTCCCACCTTCCTGATTGAACCCAGGAGTCCTTTTTCCTTCTCTCTCTTGGAGCCCCCTCCTCCATCCCTGTGCCACCCCTTACCATTGTGCAGGTTGTGCACTGCATGACCCCATAGTCATATAGAACTCTAAGGGCAATTTTCCACCAGATGGCAGTAAAAGGATTTGGGGAAAGGCATATTTTTCTAAGTTTCACAAAGTAGCTTTCTGGGCTGTCTTGCTGTCCTTCCTACAAGACCAACAGAGTCTTCACAGAGTCTGGCTCAGGAGATCTAATCTCTGGTGGAGTGATAGTGCCCTGTGACACCTTGTGACATTGCTCCTCAGTGGACCCTGTGCCTATTAACAAGCACATGCTTACATATGTGTGTGTGGTCACCTTGTCTGCCAGACCATAACTACCCCTTCCCCATCCCCTTGCAGCTGAGTGTACTGTAAGATGAGACCTTCTTGCATCATTCCTAGGATACACAGGCCAGATGTATGAACTCTATGAGCCAGGCATATTGGTCCTCCAAGCTGATACTACAAGGGTGGAGGGGAAGCATTATCCATATCACGGAACCACATTGAGCACAGCGCAGGATTTGGGAATGGGAGAAGGGATCTGGAGAGGGTGGAATTGGTCTCTGGAGCATCAGGCTCACTACATGGATGGTTTCAGCACCAAATGAGGCAGAGAGAATGTTGGGAGTTGGGTGGTAGAAGCTGGCCTGGGGTCTGGAGAGGAGGAGGAGGAGATGGAGGACCAGTCTCCTGGAAGTGAAGGAGGGATGGACACCTAAGCTGCAATAGGGGTGAGGGAACACCCTGGGTTGGGATCCTTGGCCTGAGGGTGGAGAGGGGAGAGGTTGATCTCATCAGGAACCCCTGGTTTTGGCCCAATGTTCCAGGTTATCTCCAGGCCTGGAATGATGAGGCTCCCATGGCTTTCCTGTTCTTCCATCTGAGCCCATACCCTGACTTACATCAGCTCCTCACTGATTGACTGCCAAAACACAGAACTCACTCCTGGCAGGGGATCTGACCTGCTCTACGCCTCCAGCTCTCATTGCACCCACTTATGCTTCTAGGGTTTTTTCTACTGCCAAGGTGCAGCTGATCTCCAGCATCCTTGACCCCAGACCCTCCACTTTTAAGTTGCATCAAGAGAACAGGTTGCTTCCTGTGGTGACTATTGTGGGCATGTTCTCTCTACACAGTTATCCGGAGCTGTTGCTGCTGCTGACTGGGAATGAGACTGGTGGAGGATGAATGGAAGGCCACCTTGGCCAATTGGGAGCGGGGGATGCTGGAATCCTGGAGAGAAGTGGGAGTCCTGGGCAGGAGGGAGGAAGGAGTTGGCCTTGGGAGGTGTCAAGGGGAGGTGACCAGCCCCTGGGTGGTGGCAAAGGACTGAAATGTGTTAAGAGAGGGAATGTTAACTTTCTATACTGTCTGGAACAGAAGCTGCTCAGAGATCTAGTATGACCTCCCTGTCCCTACTTTCCCCCCATTTTACAGATGAGACTAAGGCCCAAAGAGAGAGATGGTGTCGCTGGGTGGTGGTGGTAGGGGGGGAATCCTTTGACCTCTGGCCCCAGGCCCAGTCTTCTGTGGCATGTGAGTCCTTAGTTTTCTCTCTGTCCCCAAGAACAGAATTTGGACCTGGGACTGCAGATAATGTTCTCTGTGCACAGAGACACTTCTGTGGTCACAGCATACTGGTATGGAAAGGCCTCTTTCTCCACCAGGTTCACTTCCTGCTGAGCTACCCACACCTCACTTGCAGCCCCCTCTATTCCTTAATCCCAGAACCAACCCAGCCTCAGCATTTTGCTCAGCCTTTTGTTGCCAGAGTAACAAACCTTTCCTAGGCCTGGGATGCTGACAGGAAAGGTATTGGGCATTTGGAGGGTTTTCTCAGGTTGAAAGACTGAAACTGTTTGGTGGAGGGAGTTACTTGTCGGGAGGGGGCTGGGCCCTGATTCCTAGGATTCTACTAGCAACCTAGGTTTCTGTCTCCTAAACTCTTTGTCTAAGGCCTCAATTTCTTGAGTATATTTGCTAGTTGCCATGACAACTTGACATTTACTGAACATTATTGGTGACCAGCTGTGTGACCACCCCCTGGACTTTAAGATAGTGGCTACTGGATAAGCATAAACCCTCTCCCATTAACTTTCTCACACGACAGGACCTCCCCCTAAACACCCCTCACCCACCTGTGCTGACATGTCTCCCCTTCCCTTTCCTCACAGAAGGAACCCTCAGCTAGTCAGTCATTCCTCTATAATCTTGACACCAGGCTTCCCTCCATGGTACCTCCAATACTCCACCTATCACCCACCTCCTACCCTTTCTCTTCCTGCTTTCACCCATCTCCCTTGGCAATTTTCCAGAGCCTGGAGAAACCCACTCAAGACTAGATGTGGTCTTTATGACCAAATCCTTCCTACCCTGGGGCCTCCAATTCCAGCCCCTCAGGGATGGGGATGCTGCAAAGGTGATGGTGTAGGTAAAATCCTGGGAGGCACAGAGGAAAGGAGATGAGAAATAACAGAGGTCCTACAACTAGCACTAGGCCAAACTCTCAGGTGCCTCTAGGCAGATAGGGGTGGGGTGGGCAGGAAGGACTGGAGGGGATGACTACCATTTTTCACAAGTTGTGCATCCCAAATAGTATTTATGTTAAGGCCTTTTTCATTCCACCTGCCCCATTCCCAGATTAGGAAGCACTAGACATTGTGGTTAAGAACCTGGGCAGTTAGACAGACCTGGGGGTTGACTGTGGCATCACCACTTACCACTGGGCCAGCAGCATCTGCATCACCTGAGAGCTTATTAGAAATGCAATTTTTCAGGTACTATCTACTGAATCAGAAACTCTGAGCTAGAGCCCAGGATTCTGTGTTTAATAGGTCCTCTGGGAGAGTCTGACACATGCTGGAGTTTTAGACTCCCCATTGAAAAAATGTGAATAGGACCTGCAACAATACACAGTGACTGGTGGGATTTAACAAAGTTACATCCACAGAGGCCTTACTGTAGTGCCTGGATCTTCAAAGCAGTTGCTCAGTAGGTATTTGTGGGATAAATAAAGGAGCTTTAAAATGAGTAATGAAATAGAGTGGTGTGGTTTTCATTCACTTAATGAACATTTACTTAGTGCTAGGTGGTTTTAAAGACATTTCATCATGGTCCTCCACCTTGCCAATTTACAATTGAGGGGGTAAACTGATGGTCACAGTGCACAGTGAGAAGTGTCCCCGCTGAGGGATGTTCAGATAGGCTGAGGAAGCTCAAAAATGAAAGGAAGGAAACCATTGTTGCTTTAGATGCTTTCATACATGAGTTCTCTCTTAAGGTCTATGAAAAGAACACTGGAATGTAGTCCTATTTCCTATAGCTACTTGCTGTGAGACTTTAAGCAAATCACTTGGCCTCTTTGTATGTAGATATATTTCCTCATTTGCAAAATGGGAATAATGCAGCAGAGGGTTTTATTTCAAGCAGCTAGAATGCTTAGCATATAGTAGGCTCTGAAAGTGTTAAATGTCTTCTTGTAATCCTCCCAGAAATCCTGTGATGCAGATGTTATATTCATTTTTTTAAGTCTAGAAAAGAAAATGTTAGAAACCTAAGCCAAGGTTAGTTATTACAGTCTGGCCCAAACTGTAGCATTGAATTCTCAGGTCCCTGGCAGCCAAAGCACAGGATGAAATGTGATGGTTACCATGAGAGTTGCTTAATTTACATAACAAAAGGAGACAATACTGCTCCTTGGGGGACCCTAAGCAGGGCTACCCCCTGGCTGGCCCTCTCAACCTGCTCCCAGCTAGTGGGGGCAGTTGGCCTGTAAAAAGCAGAGTTGCTTCAGTGAAGGTGCACCTCATTCACAAGCCTGCTCAGATTCAAGGGGAGGAGGTATAGGCCCCACCTCTCAGTAGAAGGAATGTCAAAGAATTTTCCGTCAATTAAAAAAAAAAAAACATCACATTAATCAAATCACAAACTGTTAAGAATCAAGGATAGTGTTTATAATTTGAAGAGTACTCTTCTCTTGTTTGACATTTATTTTTTCTTTCTGTGGTGAACCCTGTGCTGGGCTCTGGGGAACACAGTCCCTTCTTGCCCGAGCAGAAATGGCAGGGGTGGTGTGGGGAGAGGGATGGAACACCACCCAGAGCCCTGGGTCATTTTCTCCTGAGTTCTAAGGTCCCCTCTGTGTTGAACACCCAGGTTCTAGGACAGTGCTCCACCTGTGCCTGGGCATCTCTTAGGGCAGCCTGGGGGGAGGTGGGGACAGTGGGAGCAGAGACACAGACTGAGATAAAGGGGAAGGGTTTTGGGGGCCAGCTCGCTCTTTGGACAGGGGAGGGTGGTGATCTGTGGAGGATGGGGCCCCCTATCTCAATAGTGTTTGGGGAGAAGAGCCCTTTTGCTCCACATGAGCTTCTCATAGCCTCAGCAGCAGAGGACACCAGCAGGCTCTGGGCCAAGTTCCTTTCTCTGCCATCTTGAAACACTCTTGCAGTCTCAGAACCAAGGTAGGACCTCAGAATTCCGGTTCCCTTTCAGGTCTTCCTTTTACCCCTGATCCTGGTCCCTCCTCAAGTTTCTGCCCAGCTGCCCAAGCTGGTTACTGTGAACCATGGCACCAGCCTCTGGGGTTCCTTTAAGATGTCTCAGCCCCCAAAATCTTGTCTTTGCCTCCATGAGCCCCATCTCTCCTCTTGCCTAGAGTACCTCTCACTCTCACCTAGCACCTTTCTCTCTCTGATTCCCATCTCTCTCAGAAGTTGCAGACTTCTCCTGCTCCCATCTTGTATTTTCCTGCTGGGTGCTGCAGAGTGGAGTCCAAGGCACTTAAATCCTTCTTTTCCACCAGCTGCTCCCAGGCAGTGGAAAGACTTTAGTCTGATCTTGAATCACCCTTCACCCCTGAGATCCTCCAACATCTCCTGTATATCCATGCTCACTGAGTAACAGACTCAGTCCCATTTTTTGAGGTCTTAGGCATTGACTCCCTGCCAGGCAGAGATCTGTCATGACCTGCATCCCAGGGTGAGGTCAGCAGCTTACCACATGTCCCACTGCTAAGTGAAATCCCTGCTACTCATGGCCCCATCTTCCTGGATTATAGTCACATCTTTTATGGCTCTAACCTAACCCACCCTATTCATGGCCTCCATCCCCTTTCTTATAGCTCCAGTGGTTTCTGACCAGCCTTAACCAACTGGCATCAACCTTCCATTCCCTATGTTTATATCAAAGTCATCTCCTCCCCCAGCAAGCTCAGTTTCAGTCCAATACTCCTCCCTTTGCTGAGCCCAGCTCCACTGAATTCTCTAAACTCTCAACTATGAAAATCTGCCTCTTTTTCTCCTTCTTCCTTCTCCTCTACCCCACCCAGACTGTGGACAACTTCTTCCAACCCTGTTCCCGACCCTCAACTTTCCTTCATCCCAGAAGCTGGCTTCATCTCATACCCTTGGAGATTCACACTAAGGGGTCTCATTCTGGCCCTCCTGTTCCTTTCCCTGCTGTTGGGGAGGCCCAGCTGAGGGGTTTGGAGTCAGTGTGTTGGCCTGCAGCTGGACTTGTGCCCTCCTCTGTGGATCTGTCTGTTCCTTCTGCTGGGAAAAAGTGGTGGGCCCAGGCCTACATTCTGCTTGCAGGAGAGTGGGGGTTACCTCACCAACCCCAGAGATTAGGTAGGATGGGAAAGTATGCTATGTGAGACTGGAGGGTAGGTCATAGCTGTTGAAGTGCAAGACCAGCCATTCTCATCCTCCCTATGTGACAGGGACACAGTGTCAAAGTGTCTCTGGGTTGACTCATAGGCAGCAGCCAATTTGGGAGTGAGAGACAGAAGGTGAGGGGTCCCTACAGGTGGGGTTTGCAGAGGGAGGTGACAGAGGGTTGCTGCCTCATGTCTTTGACTTGTCTTGGCCCTGTTGGATGGTGCCTTCTGGGATGGAGCCTTTGCTCTTCCCTGCCCCCTCAGTCCTGGCAGGTCTTTCCAGCTGCCCTCTGCAGCACTCCCAGCCACACCGTGGGTTACTGCATCGGAGGCATCCCACCGCGACTCAATGGCATGGTCCCCTGAAGGACCTCTGACCCTGTCCTATATCCTGTTCTACCTAGCCCACCCTGAGCATCTGGCCCAGGAGAAGTTCAGGGATGACCCTGAATGACCCACTCCAAGACCTAGACTTGCCTGCCGCAAACCAGAATCCAGGTCTGGGATGCCCCTCCAAAATGACTACAGAGAACACCACTACCTGATGAGGTATAATCCATAAAGGCAGAACCTAAGAGCCTGAAGTGTAACCTCTTCCTGGTGGTCTTCTCTGTGCCTCTTTCCCTCTTCTTTTATTAGCATTCCCTTTTCTCTCCTCTCCCCACTATTCCCTGGGTGGCACATGATGCAGAGGTGGGGCCTCTCCAGCCTGGAAAGTAGAGGGAAATGCTAGTTGATGAGAGCTTGGCTAGGGTGCCCTCATGGCAATCTCAGGTAATGGGGTCAGAGTAGCTTTTCTGTTTCTCCCTTCTTTTGCTTAGAGTAGAGAGAGTTCAGTTCTTGGACCATATTTACAAGGTCTCTCCTCCCTCCCACCTTCTACTGCCCTCACTCGGGGTGTGGTTTGGTGGGGCATGTAACTGGAATCCATCTTTGCAGAAGAGAGTACAATTCTAGAACATGCTGCCATGAGGAGACTAAAGGTAAGGATAGAGAAGTGTTCTTATCAGTACCTTCTTAAAGATTTTTTTTTTTTTTAAGAGGAAAAGCAATTCCAGGCCTTGCAGCCTGGTCCACCCAAAAAAAATCCTAGGAAGAGTTGGGGCCAGGACAGACCTCTCATTCCCTTACATTCATATTGTTTCTTTGAAGTCATTGGGTTAACTTTCCACTTCCTGGAGGCCCACAACTTAAGCTGGCAAACAGAATGGCTTGTTTTTACCTCTGTGTCTGAGCCTAGGAAGAGGAGGTGATTAGATTTTAAGGCTGAGGAATGAGGCTTACAGAATTTACACCTAGGGTTCCTGTAGGGCCTTTATATCCACCAGCACAGTCAAGGCCTGGGTGGGGTAGGGAGGACTGTTTCAAATTTCAGCTCTAACACTTCCTGTGCGCCAAAGCTACCTCAGCCTCCTTTGAAGAACAAAAACAAAAACAGAAAAAAGCTTTTATTATAGAAATATTGATATATATACAAAAGTAAATATTAGAATAAACTCCCATGTACCCATCACCCAGCTTTAACAATCATCCACATTTGGCTAATCTTGTTTCCTCTATCCACTCACACTCATGTATTGCTCCTTTTTTCAACTCCAACATTTCTTTTAATTAATTTTATTGAGATCACTGTAGATTCTCAATGGAGTTATAAGAAATAACACAGAAAGGTCACTCTCACACTTTCCCTAGTTTTCCCCAATGGTAATTGCTATAGACTGAATGTTTGTATCTCCTCAAAATTTGTTATGTTGAAACCCAATCCACAATGTGTTGGTAACTGGAGGTAGGGCTTTTGCAAGGTGATTAGGTGATTAGTGACATTAAAAAAGAGACCCCAGAGAGCTCCCTCGCCCTCTTCTACCATGTGAAGACAGTGAGAACACAGAAGTCCATAAAGCAGGAAAGTTTCTTACCAGACATCAAATCTGCCGGCACCTTGATCTTGGACTTCCCAGCCTCCAGAACTGTGAGAAATAAATTTCTGTTCTTTATAGCCACCAGTCTATGGTACTAACAACATAAACAGACTAAGACAGTAACATCTTGCAAAACTATTTTATACTATCACAACCAGGATATTGACATTTATACAACCCACCAATCTTATTCATATTTTCCAATTTTGAACTCATTTTTTTGTATGTATTAAGTTCTGTACAATGTTATCACTTGTGTAGATTCCTGCATCCATGACAGTAAAGGAAATGAACAGTTAGACAACACCTCAAGATCCTTGGTGTTGCCCTTTTATGACCACAACCTCCTCCCTCCCACCACCCCTTCCACTTAGTCCCTAACAGTTGGCAACTGCTAAATCTGTTTTCCATTTCTAAACATTTTTTACTTCTAAAATGCTATGTAGATGAAACCACACAACATATAATTTTGGGGGGTTGGCTTTTTTTTTCTTTCTCAGTATAACTTGGCAATTCATCTAAGTTGTATCACTAGTTTATCCCTTTCGATTGCTGAGTAGTATTCTATGGTATAGATGTACCATAGTTTTAACTCTTTACCTGTTGAAAGATATTTTGACTATTATGAATAAAGCTACTATGAACATTTGTGTAGAGGTTTTCAAATGCCCAGGGATATGGAATTAGCTACCATATTCTGGTGGCCAGGAGTGCTTTTGAGTCCATCACCGTCTGTAAGGGCTTTTCAGTAGACAGATTAGGATATACTTTTTAATTTAAGCTAAAGTATACCATGAGTTCATACAGATACTTCCCAATTAAATCCAAGACCACAGGGAATTTACTTAACATCCTTGATTTTAAATCGGCAGCTCTTTTCTCCTATAAAATTCCAGTTCTGATATGATCAACATAATTGTGTTTTATCCTACACATTTTCATCTAGTCCCAACAATATGACTACTGAATACAACTTAAGATTTTGTAGGAGGTTTTTTTTTTTAAATGGCAGTTAATTTTGTCCTTAGGGGTAGATATTTGGATGTACAGTTAAATCAGTGTGTTTTCAAGTCATTTAGAAGAGTTCCCTTCTGTGTAATTAGGTAACCAATTAGATATACATTTAGGTTCATTTGTTTCATTTTACTTCCAACTTTTAGAAATTAAAAAAAAATGTTATCACACAATCAGGTAAAACATAGCTTTCCAAAGTCAAATACACAAATTAAAGTATATTCAAAGTCTAGCTTCTTTTCCCTTCATTTAATTCTTTCCTTCTCAAAGAAAGTAACCATTAAAATTGTCAATGAGTTATACTTCCATTAAAAAAAAATAAGTACTTACTTATTTACATTTGTACCTCCCTACTCGCTTTCACAAATGAAGAGGGCACACTTTCTTATTCCTGACTTTAGCAGGAAAAGTGTCTAGTGTTCCACCACTGAGATCCTTGAAAACTTTTTTGTAAAATGAGGGCAAGCTATCCGCTCTATCTGATCTTCCACAGCATTTCTTGGGAAGATAAAGGATGTGGAAACTCGTTCACGAACATGCCTGTTGACTATTAACTCATTTTGGGAGAGCCTCAAGGGCCGTGAACCCAATTTAGTACATTTTACGCAAGAAGAAACACGGAATTGAGAGGACCTTCCCCAAGGCACATATGAAAAGAGCAAGAGCTCGTCTTCTGCTCTGCAGTCCAAGGGTCGGATAAATCAATCGCGCCCTTCTTTTTCAAAACTACTCAACAAATATCTATTTTTATAAATATTTTAGGGGACCCTCGAAGAGAAAAAAGTCATAAAAGGCCTCAAGGGTGAGGAAATTAACGCCCGCACAACCACAGTCGCTCAGATTCCCGGGAAGGAGTCCAGAGCTGTGGTGAGGAAGCCCTGCCCTCGCTCAGAATGGGGAGCTCTGGGCCTAGCTCGGAAGCGACGGAAAACCTGGAGATGCTGTGAAGGCACGGAGTAGGGAGGTCCAATGCGGGGAAGCTGGATAGTTAAGTTAACGCTATCCTACTTGGCGCCCCGACAGGGAGGAACGACTCCAACAGAAGCAAAGCCACGACTCCGCCGGGGGAAAGACGCCATATCGCAGATTTCGAAAGACAAAATTGGTACTGATGAGGACTCGTAGGGATCCCACTGGCTTCAGCTCTAAAACCCCGGCCTAGGGGCGGGGCAGAGGTTCTGAGGGCGGAAGCCCTCGGCGGGACACGAGGCAGAGCAACGGAAATGACGATTCAGAGCGCCAACAGGGCGGGGCTAACGGTTTCTGGGAGCAGCGTCTGGGAGGGGCCGGGAAGAGGAGGTGTTAAGCCCGTAGCCCGTGCCCCTTGATTTTCAGCGACCCCGCACCTCTGCAGCTACGCCAAAATGATGGGCTGTGGGCAGTCAGAGCTGATGTCAGTGGAAGGGGAAGAGGCCGTGGCGGCACCAGCGTCGCCCCCAGAACCTCGTGCCCCAGAGCCCGCAGTCCCGGTGCCTGAGCCCGGCCTGGACCTGAGCCTGAGCCCACTGTCCGAAAGCCCTGAGCAGCCGAACTGCAGCCCAGGGCGGCGGAAGGGGCGGGCAGACCGGCGCGGTGGGGCCCGCAAGGGGCGGCAGGTGAGGTGGCGTAAGGCCTGGCCGGCAGCCCGCCGACGACCCTACGCCCACCTCTTCACTGCCCTGCTCTCTGCTCCCAGGTCCGCTTCCGCCTGGCGCCGCCTTCCCCAGTCGGGTCGGAGAGGGTGCCGGCCGTCGCCACACAGAGCGAGAAGCCCGCGGCGCCGCAAGACCTAGTGGCTCCGGCGCAGCAGAGCAGCCTGGCCCTGAGTCTCGAGTTGCAGGCCGCGCGGGCCGTAGCCGCGGGCCAGTTCGATGCCACAAAGGCCGTGGAGGAACAGCTGAGAAAGTCGTTCCAGACCCGCTGTGGCCTGGAGGAGAACGTGGCGGAGGGTGAGGGGTGCAGACGGCCGGCAGGGCGCGGGAGTGGAGGTGAGAGGCTCCGCTCACCTCCGCCCTCCCTGCGGTCTCAGGGCTGAACGTGCCGCGTTCCAAGCGGCTCTTCCGGGACCTGGTGAGTCTGCAGGTGCCGGAGGAACAGGTTCTGAACGCTGCGCTGAGGGAGAAATTGGCGCTCCTGTCGCCGCAGGCCCGAGCCCCTCCCCCAAAGGTGAGGGACCTGGGCTTGAGTCCATTTCCCCCCCGCCCCCCCCCATCCCTTGTCCGCCGCGGGTTCTTTCCTCTCCCCGAGTGTAACTTTGCTTTGGGCTCCAACACCAACAGGAGCCACCTGGGCCAGGGCCAGACATGACGTTTCTGTGTGACCCAGAAACATTATTTTATGAATCTCCACACCTGACCCTGGACGGTCTGCCCCCTCTCCGGCTTCAACTCCGACCCCGCCCTTCAGAGGATACCTTCCTCATGCATCGGACACTGAGGAAATGGGAAGCGTAGACCTGGAGACTCCCTGAATAGCTAGTTCCTATTTTTTACGTGGGTGTGTTAAAACTATCAGAATAAAGTGGTTTTGCTAACAAATGGGACTTTTCTTGGGAGCGTTAAGATGGGGTGAAGCCCCAGGTCGGAAGCTGCTTAGAAGTCAGGTTTTTGGCCTTTTAAGGAACTCAGTAATGAAAAGTAGAAAAGTGTCCAAGTCGAGTTTAGAATACCCTCTCACATCTCGACTTGTCACAGCTGTCACCTTTGTTTTTGATATCACAGTTGTTCCTTTGCACGACCTATTTCTGATCACTTTAACATGTGGGTCTAAGAAGCTTACTTCAGGGAAGCCTTCATTACCCAGCTCAAGAAATCTGCAAAGCAGCCACTAGCACCCAGTTATTAAATTACCTCCTTGCTTTTACCTTCAAGGGCCTTGCCCTTTTTACACCTGACCCGAGTGCTCAATATTTGAACAAATGTCCAAGGCTCATGGAACACTTGACAAGCCACTGAAGAGCTTCATGTTAAGTTAAACTGCCTATTAGTCTTGTTCCACTGCACAAAAAAGGAGGGTGAGTGGCAGGTAGGCCCTAGAGCAAGGAGGTGGTCTGGTCTAAAGTGCCTTTTTCTAGCTCCACTTCAACTCCACTGTTAACTTCCAAAGTTAGCCTTCTGCCAAAGCTTTCACACACAAAATTGTTAAAATTTTTTTTTGGGGGTGGGGGGGTTATATATGGGCTCAAGTTTAACATCACAATTTGCATTATACTACCCTTTTTCCTGACTAGAGTTCTCTATACTTGGGTGTAGATCTGACTAGCAATCCAGTCTTCACAACCACTGAAAAACCTTGAGACTACTTTGGACAGAGAGGAAGCAGAAAATACCAGACATAGGTGTGGGGGCCACTGCCCTAAACAAGTTTATTGTGCTGTTCTTACATTCAAAACCCAATCCCTTCTCCCAATGGGAGACAGCAGAGGGAAGGATTTTCACAGTACCTGCGTGCCTCCTCACCGAGCTCCCCACTCTTAACTCTCAGTCCTTCTATTCATGGTCCACTGAAACGTAGCTAGGGACAAGGGCTGAGGAAAATGGGAATTTTTCCTTAGAAGAACAGGAGGAAGAGGTTAGAGAACTTGATACCCCCTACCTCCCATGCCCTAGGAGAACAGGTCAGCAAACAGTCCATGCCATGCAGCCCAGTGGGCTGGGGGAGAGGAAGACGGTGCTAACTCCAACATAGCTGGGCTTGCTGCTTAGGTGCCTGAGGTGTAGGGAGGACGCTGGGGCAGCAACGTAGGAAAAGCTTTCTTTGCAGATCCAAGAAAGGACACTATTTTTGGAGCCAGAAAGGAAAGACTGCGGGATACTTTCTTCCTCTCCCAGGTCCTTAGGAGCAGCGGGCAGCTTCTTCACTTTCTTTTCAGGGGGCCACTTAGTGGCTGGGGGAACAGGCCTTGTGGAATAGGTATACAGGACGCTGGAAGCCTGAAGGGAGAGAGTGTACAATCAAGAGGGGCTGGCAGGACCTCAAGACTCCACCGGGTCTGTACCCTCTTGACCAGGATCAGCTTCCCTTCCTCCCCCAACAAAATAAGCCAGCCTTACCTTTGGAGGTGTTGTGTGGTGTGGCCACAAGCTCATAGCTGGAGAACCCCACCTCTGGGGATGTCAGGTAGGAACTGAACTGCTCTGGCTTCAGCTGGATTCGATAGTAGTTCTTATAGATTGTTTCCTAGGGACAAGAGCAGGAGACCATTTCAGTTTGCTGCCTTCATCCTTGGCGGAGAATAATGTCCACCCAGGAGGCTTTTTCACCTTGTTCAGGAAGTTCTGTTTCCTTGAGGCACTTCTTGCCTCAACTAAAGGAAGGATATCCCCAATTTCCACTGAAAACCCCAACCCCAACTCACCGTGAGAGTCTTTCTCTTGCCGTAAGATGACCAAGGTTGGGGTTCCAGGACCAGGATGCCCCCAGGGCGTAGGTGCCGGTAGATACGGCGAAACATGCGCTTTAGTCCCTCATCTCCCCAGTTCAGATGCACCCACTTGGTGAGGCTGAGGCAGAGTACCACATCATACTCAGGTGTTTGAGCCTCCACCAGCTCATCACGATCCAGCACATAGTTACCCTGTGGGCAAAAATTGGGGGTGAGGTCAGTAGAGGCATTAAAAGAACCACTGCTCCCACACAACTCATCCTGCAGCATCACTTCAGCCTTTGGCCACATCATCTGTGATACCTTCAGATTAATTCCCAAATGGTGCCCTCTTTGGGTTTCATTTTCTTGCATGTGATTGGTGGTAAACCAATCGAATATTAAAAGAGAGCCTGGGTGATTTTAAATTGAGCAAAGTAACCATGAAATCCCCAAAGATGGGGTGAAACTGCAAAGAGAATGCTGGGGTTCCTCCAAGACCGTCCACAAACATTCAGCTGGGTGACTCAACGTTATGCAAAGGGTTCTAACCCATACTCGAAAGGGAGATCTGTAGGTCCTTCCCTGTAGTTGGGGCTGGTAAAGATGCAGGATTATTTTCCTTCTTCCATGGAAGTGAAGAGCCCTATCCTGTAGGGAAATCTTTTCTAGATAAGCTCCTTACCACTCTCTGGAATGTCCTTTTTTCTAGGCTTAAACCAATACACTGCCAATACTATTCCTGCAGACAGCCTAACAGGAGCATTTTATGGGGAGCAATGTGTGGTCAGGGAACACACTGAAGACATGTTACCTTCTCTTCCTGCATAGGACTCTGACTCCTCCCCATCCCACTATCTAGCATCAACACGGGAGATGATCTAAGGCCAAGTCACTTGGGTTCCTGACCACCGACACTCTTCAACCAACTATAATGGAAACAAGGTCCATTTTTCAAAAGACAAAAACTGTAAATATTAATCAGCCACTATCCTAGTCCTTCCCCAACCCCAAGACATTCCAGATCTGACACCCATCCCTTCGTGCACCTTCAGTAGGCTGGAGGACATGTGTCCATCTGGACCAAATTCCCTAGCGAGCATCAGCTGTAGCCCCCAAGGAAAAGGTACACTGGTCTGGATTACTGTCCAGGCTGGGAAGAGGGCAAAAAGAGTAAGATCCCATTTGGGGATTAGTAGTCATGAGAAAGGAGCCCAGGTAGAGCCTCCACCTTTCCAGGTTATAAGAGGGGAGACACCAGCGGAATCATTTGCAGATTCAGACTCTTCTCTTGAAGATCTGGTTCTCTTAGTGACAGCTGCATGCACAAAAACCCCTCTGGCTGATAACCTTCCCCCGTCACATTCCCATTTAATCTCATTTTCATACCTGGCACCTATCCCAAGACCTTCTTACCGTGACGAAGACAACATTGTTGGGGAAGACTGATGTGTCTGCTCCATCCAAGGGCACTTGGGGTGCAGCAATGGGACCCCTGCTGGCTGTCAGTGAGGCTGGGAAGGAGCTCCTCTTTCGGATGGTTGTGGTCCCTTCCTCAATCTCTGCCTCTGGGTCCCCTTCAGAAGTCTGGGGTGGCAGACGCAGCTCCTCAGACAGGTAGTGTCGGATGTTTTGGCGGGCCGAGTGGATGAGCCGGGCATCGATATCCAGGCCCACCATGCGGGATGGACCCCACTTACAGGCAATGCTTAGGGTCAGATGGCCTACATTGCAACCCAGATCTAGGACGTCCCGACCCCGAAACCACTCAGGCTTCAACACCCGAAGGCGCCCATCCTCACAGGAAGGATTGCGGTAGCCATAGTACTTGCAATAATTCCCATACTGGAACTTGCGCTGTTGCTTTTTGAAGCCTGCTGCAGGTAGCGGGTGGAGGTGGTGGCGGCCTACTCCACTCCCTCGGCCCTTTTCCTTGGGACCCTGGCCTCCACCCCGAGCCCCTGCCTCTGACTTGCTAGAAGTCCTGCGACGTTTTCGATGTCGTGAGGAGGAAGACGGGGGTGCAGAGGTAACTGAGGGAGCTGGAGGGGTTGAAAGGGAGCCTGAGGGACCTTGTAGGGCAGATGGAAGGGGAGACACGACCTCATCCCTGCAGTTGATGGCTGTGTTGAGTTCATAGGGCTGGGGGGCATCCCGGTTCTGGCCCCTATGCCGCTGCTGCTGTGGGGTGCCCTCCCCATGGAGTGAGGGAGTGAGAGGGGTTGTGGGCAACACAGAATGGCTATCATTCCCTCCAGTTGCCTGCTGCTGATGGTGCTGCCCCCGGTGTCTATGCCGCTTCCGACCAGTCTTGAGCGGTGAAGCAAGAACTACTTGGGCCTCATCAGTGCAAGTATTGAGACTGAGCGGGTCAGTAATATCTTTGGGGATGAGAATCTCAACTGGATCTCGTCCCTTGGCTGGAAGCGGGGATGACTTAGGGGTCTCTGCATTGAGTGCGCGGCTCACTTCCTCATCCAGGAGACTATTCAGGTTCAGTGGATCAAAGATATTGCCCCCCAGGAGGAAGTTGGAGGGTAACACAGAGTCACAGTCCGAATTAATCCGCCGGCGCCTCTTGAAGGCCGGATGTTTGAAGCCTCCACCACCTCCTCCTACATTGCAGCTATTTCTCCTCTTGCCTCCACCTCCCCCAGGGGGCCGGTGGGGCTGATAGCCATTACGCGGTCGAGGCGGAGGAGGGGGGCCCAGCTCTGTTCCGCCCCCTCCCCGTCGCTCCTCCCCCACGTCCGGGGGAGCGGCTCGCCCGTGGGGATCCGACAAGCGGGCCTCCCCGTGCGCCTGGGGGCCGCCCCCTCGTTGCTGCTGAGACTGGCCGCCCCGAGGGAAGGATGTAGCCCCGGGGCTCTCCTTGCCGGTCCCAGAAGCCAGGACCCCGGCTGTGTGTGCGCGCGGGGCCGGCCCGCGCTGCGTCCCGCCGCGGATCTCCCCGGAGGCGGCCTCTCGGTGCGCTTGCACCGAGGGGCCGCCCCCTCCGCCCGACTCCTCTTTGAGTGGCGGCGGTGGGGCCGGCACCAGAAACGGCTCCTTCTCCGCCGCCATCTCGATCATTTCCTCCCCTTATTCCGTCCCAGTCGAGAGCTATGAGGAGGGGCCAGGGGGCTTAACCCCCCTTCTTAGACCTCGCTCCCTCTCCTCCCCTTTCCCGAGTGCGCGCGCAGCTCTGCTCTTCTCGCCTAGTCTCGCGCTCAAGCGCCTCCTCCAAAGCGCGCCCCACTAGCCCGCGAGACCAAAACAAGATGCCTGCGAGAATCTAATAACTCAAGGAATGAACCGCGCGTGCGCCGACCCCTTCCTTCCTTCCCACTACCGATTCGCCGCGAGCGCGCACTACTGGAGCGCGTTCCTCTCGCCCCGGAATCACGCATGCGCACTCCGCCACCACCCTGGTCGCGCGCGCATCCGAGTACGAACCAACTTAACGGCTCCGGGAGTTTAAATACAGCCCCCCCACAACCCCCCAAATCCCACCACCCCAAACTGACACCCTACTTTCCTTAGCAGCTACGTTCGTCCCTAGTGATATCCTTTGTCTCTACCGCGCGATCCCACCCACCGTAGGCGGGGGACTTGGAGCTGGTGTGAAAAGGTCTCCTTGACACCCGACCCTTGTTCCTCAGGAATGAGTCTCAGCGGTCTCCGCCCGGCTCTAAACCCAACAACCTCCCTACCCCGCCTCCTTCCTCCCCCTAGTGGGCAGCGCCTGCGCATACCCTTTTGGGCTTGCGCTGGTAGATGCAGCACGTGCTGGAGATGATGTCCCGCCCTCCGTTCTAGGGGCGGGGACTGTTACGTCGCTTCCTCAGGTTTAATACACGTAACGTGCGTCAGCACGATTCGGAGGGGCGTGGCTAAGCAACGGGGTGGCCCTCATGAATTATTCATGACCTGGTTGTCTTCCGACCCCCTCCTTGCCCGCCTATTTAGGTTTTCAGAGGGGTTGAAGAGTGAACCTTAAAAGTAGAGGAAGGGAAGGAGCGGAGCATACTGACCGTCTTCCTATGAACTGTTGTCAGTAAAATACTATAGGTCATCTTAACCCCCGGAAAATATTCTCTGCGGAAGAAAACGCCCACTAAAACAGTCAATGTTGTCTAACTTCCTCTTCCCCCCAAGTCCTCTCGCTTCTCTGCCTCTCCCCAATTGCAATCGCAATCACCTGGGGACACTACGCCCTTCCCGGACACCAACGCCTCCGTCCACCACCCGATACCTGCACATGAACCTCTAGCCCGCGGAGTGCGACCCTACGCCCACCACCGCCACCAATAGCAATACATTCACTACCACCCCCATCTCGCACACAGGCCTTCTCGAGCGCACGCTTTGGCTTCGCGCCCCTTCTAGAAAAACGAGTGTGGGTGGAGGAAGAGATTTCAGCCTGTTTTGGGCCCCTGCCTCGGCTAATGGGGAGGAGCTATTCGACGCCTTTTCCACTGGGTGCTAGGTGGTGCGTTCTCCCTGCCAGCAGTGTTTGGGGTGCGGGTCCTGTGGCTAAGAGGGCCAGAGAGGCGAGAGTGGAGTTAAGGATAGTCTCAAAATATTTAAATAAGTGTGTGAAGGAGACGAAAAGGAAAAATAGGAATCAGGAAACGAAAAGAGGACGGAAAAGGCAATCTGGGAGAGAAAAGTTAGTAAAAGAAAGATGTACTTCATTAACGAGCAGGGGATCCTGCCGCTGCCTAAAAAAAAGTGAGGCTAACCACGATTATGGGATTTGTAGTTTTACCGGGAGTTCGAGTGGAAGAGAACGGAAGTAACAGCTGCGCAAGCGCAAAAGCGGCTTCTAGCGCGCACGCGCCTCAGTACTGGGAGTTCGCCGCTGGAGGGAGCTGTGGAGCGCGTGCGTGACCTCGCGCCTTTTCTTGGTGGCGGGAAAAGTGAGTCGAGCTTGGAGGGGCTTGGAGAATCGCTGAAATAGCTCACTCTCCTCTTCGCCTTTAGGTCCTCCTGGCTCCAGAAGGTATCTGGCTCTTCTCCCCTTGCAGATAAAGGTGCTAGTTGCGGCCAATCCCGGACCCTTTCGTCTGAGGAGAAGTTTTCTATTCAGGGTGACAACCGGCTCTTATTCCTTTAGAATCTTGAACCCCAGACTCACCCACAACAAACAAACAAAAGTAACTCAATATCATGGCAGGCAACGAAGGTCTGAGGGAGGATGAGGACACTGGTGCTTCAGCGGGAGGGGCAGCTGAGGGAAATTCTCTCATGGTCGGGTTCTTGATGGGGAAGAGAAGCTAGAAAGCCACTATTTTACCCTTTAAGGGGCGTCAAGGGCTTTTGACTCTGTGATGCCTCTGATCTTAATTGTTCTGAAGAGAGAATTGGTGAGGGAAGAGAATAAAAATGCGGATCAGCAAATTTTTTCCCCTCTAGTTTTAAAGGTGGAATTAAGGCCTTTTACTATTCCACATCTTGGTACCCTGAGAGGGAAAATAGTGCGGGGATCTGGAAGTTGATGGAGAATGTACTCCTTTAACTGAAAACGACACAAAAAGGCTGGTTTGAGGTCGGTAACGGGCACACGTGGGAGCATCTTTGGCAGTAGATAGCAAGTCTGCATGAGATCAGAGTCCTGAAAAAGTCTGTGTTTTGGTGATAAGTGACTATATCTCTGTGCTTCCTTGCACTCTGGATCAAGAAGCTTTAGTTCACCATTAATTTATAGGATTCTATAAAAGGCTTAGTTCAAGTACAATAGGTTTGACAGTAATGCCTTGTTAGGTAGTCTAATATAGGCAGTAGCATAGCTGGAATCTTTTTCCTTCTGTTTTGCTAAAAGTTTTAAATGAAGCTCGCTGAGCACATAGAAGAAAAAACTACTGTTGCTCATCGTGGCATGAAAATAAACGGATCTATATGCCATTAGACATTAAAGCCAAAAGGAAATCCAACTCCAGTTTAAAGGAAATTTTAGATATAGTATTTACAATATTTTGAGGCCCATGGAGTCTGTGTTAGAGGACAATTCTAAAGCGTTTACTTTTGTTCTCTTAGACCAAGGATTCCAGGAACAATATAAAGGAATACTTGGATAGTTAGGAAGGGGAACTTTGTGAACACATTCTAAATGGGGGGAGGAGTGAGGAGAATTAATGCTTTTTGAAAAATATTGACAAGACTGAATTAAGTTATGTAGCTAGATCAGTTCTCAGACATGTTGGTCTCCAAAAATTGGTTTATATATATTTATTGGTATTAATATATTAGAAATGAAACAAAAATTTAAACATTTATTAATGCTAAAATAACTAAAACCTTTACTTGTTAACATTTTTATGAAAAATATATTTTCCTAAATGAAAGAAAAGTTAGTTTGAAGGATGGTGTTGTTTTACATTTTTGCAAATATCTTTCATGTCTGGTTTAATAGAAGACAGTTGGATATTTAACTGTTTCTGAATTCAGTCTATTATACAGGCATACGTTGTTTTATTGCACTGCGCTTTATTGCTCTTCACAGGTGTTGCATTTGTTTGTTTGTTTGTTTGTTTGTTGTTACAAATTAAAGGCAAGACCCTCTACCAGCAAAAATATATGGCTTGCTTTGTTGCAATACTCGCTTTATTATGGTAGTCTGGACCAAACCCGCAATATCTCTAAAGTATACCTGTATCCTGTTTTGGTTGAAGTATGTGAGAAAATCCAGCAAATAAGTAGTTGGAAAAAAATTTAGAATTTAAAAAATGCAAATAAGTAGTTGGAAAAGGGAGGGGACCCCTGGGAGTCTTTGGATCACACTTTGCAAACTGTATGAGCTAGGTGATTTTATCTTAAAACCAATGTGATAATTTTTAGTGTTTAAGTGAAAGAAAACTTTCTATTTCTTAGAACCTCATTTACCTTCCCTTGATTCTCTTTATTTGTTGTTTCTAAGTTTGTTTCCCCTTCTTATTCACCTTTCTTTTTTATGTTGAGTAAATAGCATATGTTTATGGAACTTTCTTTAACTTTCATACTTGAAGCTTTATTGGATCCTCCTCCCCTCTTTTTCATCTAAGATAAGAAAAGAGAAATTAAAACTTCAAATGTTATTCCTGAGTCTAGAGTCCCCATTATTTCGTAGCTGGTCAGATGAAAATTGGTGGTGTTTTGTATATTTATTAACTGTCTTTTAATTTTTTTTCTCTCTCTGAACTAGATTTCGGTATTTGTTATTGTGGAAGAAAATAATTAGTCTGAAACAGAAAAGCAGAGACTTGAGTTGTCAGGCAGTGACTTCCTGGCTTTCTCTTCTCTATTGATCAGGTTAGTAATGTTCTTCATTACACCCCCACTCTAGATAAAGAGAAACTGTTATATGTCGCTGCTTATAGATTTACTACATCTTTTTAACTCAATAATGATTTACAATTTTATTGTTTTTTGAGGTTCCAGTAACGTACTTTTGCCTAGAGAGGTCAGTATAGGCTTAGATAATGATTTGAACCTAATTATTGGCAAATGTTTGCATTTTCAGGTTGATTGAAATACTTTTTATTTAAAAAATTTAGAATTTAAAAAATCACTTTGGAAGTGGCAATATATGTATGTTATAAAATGCTAGCGATGCACAAGAGATACAGTAAAAAGCTCCCTTCTGCCCTCAGCCACATGGTTCCACTCTCTAGATGTACATTTGTCAGATTCTTCCAGAGATAATTTATGGATATACAAGCATATTTTGTAGATGTACATTTTTAAAAATCAAATATTGTCATCTCAAATATAGTAATGTTCACTTTTTATTTAGTATAGTTCTTGCAATTTAGATTATCTCCATAGAGACTTCTAATGATTATTTCTGGAATTCTGGGATCTGAGAGAAGATATGTTGGTCATTTGTGCTTAAATTAGTATTCCTTTTGTAGTCAATTTTATTCAGTTTCTAGCTTCTATTTAAGATTATAATTAAGAAGGAGGCCAATTTGCTGTAGTGTTTCTCCCCCAATTTCCCATTGGCCTTTTTTCGTGGAGCAAATACGTTTGGGAGTTGGTAATAATGAGTTAAGATGAAAAAAGAGAAAAAATGTGCTCCTTAATATAAAGGAAAAGTAGTTACTGCAGAATAGCACATCTGAATTATTTACATTTATAGAATCAAGAAAAGGAACAGAAAAATACTAAAAGATAATTTAAAAATGTTTTACACTCAACTATGCTGTGGCCTTAATAGGTCAAGCTCCAACACCTTTTGAATTCATCTTGGGAAATAGGGAGAGGAACTCTACACCGTGAACAGCTGAGTGTTTACTATAGCCGGGCCATTTGAGGGTCTTAACATTTTTAGATCCTTTAAAGAGAACTGTATATGAACTAAAAGATCCATTTTATGCTGTTTTTGGGTCTCTATAGTGGAAGATTATAGAGTTGGCGGATTGGGTTTCAGGTCCAGGACCTTCAAAGTACTCAAAACCAACAGCCAGAAATAAGATCATTGAGAAGAATAGACATGCTATTAGTAGAATTTCGAATCTGAAGTTCTGGGTTGATCTTGGCTTTACTATGTATTAACTCTGAGGCTTTGAGCAAACCATTTAACCTCTCTTTGCATATTTTTTCATTTGTAAAAAAGGGAGATGGCATTTTATGACCTCTAAAGATCCTATCAGAACTACAATGTTTATTATAGCTGTTAGAAAAATAAGAGTGAATTACATGCTTTAAGCCTAAAGAAAACTGGGTAGAGGGTTATAAGAAGTTTAGGCTGATAAAACAAAAGGCAATTCTCTTCTAATGGCTGGAAAGAAATAATATTAATAGTGGAAAGTGTAAATTGGAAAATGTAAAATTATTGGAATATCACAAGATGAGTCTTGGCACTCTGCTGGGCCACAGATGATTTGTGTGGGTATATTAATCTCTTCAGCATTTGATGTGACTGGAGGCTTCTCACTCCCATCCCTCATGCTGTGAATAGTCTGGTCCTTTTACTCTAGAGTACTTAGAAATATAATTTCCATATGTTTCGATGGGTACTTTCATGCTTTTTGTGTGTGCTAAGAGATTAAAAAGGTTGTGAAGCACTGAACTAGACTATTGGGATTTAGTTTAGCAAAGTTAATAGCACAGACTTAAATCAGGTTCTAATCCTGATTTTACCACTTGTCAATTACTTAATATCTTTAAAGCTCTCTAAGCCTCAATTGCCCTAGGTGGTTTTATCTCATAGATTTATTGTGAGAATTAAACAAGATGACATATGTAAAGGGTAAAGAACATAGTCAGTGCTCAATAAGTGTTATTCATTATTATTGGTTACAATTTTGGTAGTAATAATAAAACATATTGATGTAGTATAGAACATCTGTGAGTAGGTAGCCACAGATGAGCTATGGATATAGAGTGAAGATGCTAGATTTTTATTACTAGATTCTCTGAGGATCTCAGCTGGTTATGAAATATTTCTGAGCCATGAATAATGATGCTAGAATCCAGCACATTGGGAAATGTATTGGACTAGAAGATCTAAATAAAGGGAAAATATAAATTTTAGTGGTGATAAAAAAGGGCGTTCTCTATGCATAGGGACTTTCGAATTAGGTCAGAGAATTGCCAAATTGTTTTTTAAGCATTTAACTTGTGAAATGAGATTATTTCTGTGAAGAAAACTCTCACTCTTTAACTCCAAGAACCATCCATATCCTACTACTACTATTCTACTACGATTTATACTTACATCTGTTAAAAACAAGACAACAGGCTCATAATTGAGTTTCTAATGCTAAGCTCCATGCCACCAAAGCAAGACTTAATTTAATTACAGTTTCAGCTCTCTTAGAAATGGAATATTAAACCAGTCAGTCAGGAATCTCCTGATTAGCACTAGTTAGGTAATCTGCCTGATAGACTCCTATCCCATAAAGGAAAGTAACCTTGCAATAACCAATCAACTTTTTTGCCTGATATAACTTCCTTGTTCCTTTCCGTTCAGCCTATAAAAGTCTTTTATTTTGTGTGTAGCTCCTTGGAGCTCCTTTCTATCTACTAGATTTGTTGCTGCCCAATTCGTGAATCATTGAATAAAGCCAATAAGATCTTCAAAATTTACTCAGTTGAATTTTTTTTTAACACATCACTACCACTACCACTTCTACTTACTGATGAGTGTGTACCTCATATCGGACATAGTTTTAAGCACATAAAGGACTAAGATTATTGCTAATATTTAAAACAGTAACTCTCTTTATCCCCTGGCATGTAGTTGGTACTGCTGAGGAGATAGAAGTGTAGTCAAGAAGGCAGAAAATGTAGTTCAAGGGTCCCAGGAAAAGATATCTTGAACCCAAGAAAAGACAGGGAAAGAAGAAGGTTTAAAATCATGTTCAATCAGAGTCATAGTTAATTTCTTTTTTTCTAACAAGGATACAAAGAAAGTAATTTCTGAGCTGAATGATGACAGCGTTGCAGAGTAAAGAAGGTGAGTCAAGGATGAGGGAGGTTCACTTTGTACATTTCTCTCATTTTTCCCTTCTGTCTCAGCTCTTGGACATCTGGACCAAGGGGTCCAGATGCTCACCAAAGGGAAGCTCAGTGCACATATATTTTGTATCCACTCTGTTAAAGTTACTACATTTCTAGATATTTTGAGTGAAATATATATGAGTTAGAAACAGTCCAGTTCAAGGAATGTATGAATTCTTAGGGAGATAAAAGACATTTCAATATCTATAACATAAATTTGAATGGGGTGAATGTTATTAGACAAGTTCAAAGTGTTATAGAAGCTCAGAAGAAAGAGGTATTACTTATACCTGGGAGGATCAATACAATTTTTATTGTCATCATTTGTAGGTTTTTACTAGTTTTTTCCTCTAATTTCCCATAAAATTTTGTCCAAAGTTAAAAAGAGCAAATTAAAAAAAGAAATCACAGTTGAATAATTCAGTTTCCTATATGCTTATGTTTATGTTTGAATTACTCAGTGGTTCCTAAGCCTGGAAGTATATCAGAATCAGATAGATAGACTTGTAAAATTACAGATCCTTGGGCCTCATTTTAAACTACTTCATCAGAATCTTAGGGCAGGGGTGTGAGGGTGGGTAAGGAAAGGCCCAGAAATCTGAATTTGTTAAAATCTTTCTTCAGATAATTCTGATATGGCCAGTCAATGGGTGATGTTTGGCAGTCTCTGTGTTAGATGGTATGTTTCACAAATTCTATCTGATGATCAAATTTCTTTCAGAATATGGGAAAGGATCAAAAAAATCTTTTGCCCCACCTGCCCAAAAACTGCATAGCTTGATTCCCGATAGCCTTAACTCACCCAAAGAGGAGACCCTGGGCATCAGTTCCCTAGAGACAGAGGCCAGGCCAAACTTACTAAAGGCCAGGTTAAAGAAGAAGGAGAAAGCAACCACAGAGAATGGTTCAAGCAATGGCCAGGAGAAAAAAGTAAAGGCTCAAGACAACAAGCAAAAGGAGAAGAAAGAAAAGGTATCGGTCATATTGATGGGCTCTAGTGGGACAGTTTCTCCTAGTCATCCAGCCTAGACAAAGAGAATCTTTTCATGTTGAAACTGTAGTTTCAGTTTCTTATTCCTTTTTTGGGACTTCCATTTTTTTCTTAAAGAGGTAAAAAATGTTTTGATGAAAACATTTAGCAGGAAATAATGTGTAGGTAAGGGTGAGGCGGGATAGAGATGAATAGAAGTGGACAGAAATTGTATCAACTTTTTCCTTTTCTTTGACTCCTTTATTCCCAGGAGACCTGGGATAGAGTTTATGGAGTCCTTAAATATGTTCATCGACTTCATGTTTTCAGCCTTGTGAACATATTGCTTTATCTAAAGGAGGCTTCCTTGATTGGCCAGAGAGGAGGACTGGGAAAAGATGAGCAGTTTTCCTTTCCTACCTTTGTCTCTGCAGGAAAAATCAAGTCTTACCAATGCAGAATTTGAGGAGATTATCCAGATTGTGCTACAGAAGTCCCTCCAGCAGAGCTTGGGTATGCTTCTAGTGAAAAAGAGTTTCAGTTAGGCAGATAAACTGTTACCTGAGGTGTAGAGTAAGCTGACAGCTTTGCTCCTTCTCTCTTTCTTCCTAAGTAAGAAAATATTTTAAAATGGAACTTTAAAATATTTTTAAATATTTCATCTTCTATCAACAGCACGATAGCTAAACCACCTTAGATAAGGGATACTGATTTTTTAAAAAGTAGATTATGTGGACTTCAGAATGCAAATATAGTCTCTTCTAGATTTTTAAAATGTAATTTAAATTCATTTTTGTATGTTTACAATCTACTTAGAAAAGATAAATGTTTTTTCCAAGGTTTGAAGGACTTAGTTTCCACCTATCCTTGTATATTTTTTTGTTTTCAATACGTTTTGACATATGCTCAGGAATTTGATTTTTAGAATAAAGAACTCTATAGCATAGGCCTTGAGACCTTCTCCGTAAGGTGGTCATGAGACTAAGGAGAATGATCTGACATTTTCAGCTATTCTTAGGTGTACTTCTGTTCATAAAGAAAGTTTGAGGAACAGATGATATAAAACACAGTACACAAAATAAAACTGACATTACTTGGCTATCTTGGAATGAGGCAGATCAATCTGGAAAGGCTTGAGGAAAGACATAGATTTGTAGTTTTCCTGAAGATTGAAAGACTTAAATTATTATGATATAACAAAAGTCCAAAAGGAAGCTCTTCCAAGCAACAGGAGGGAGACATTTTAATGAAAGTTTACAGTTTGGAAATAATGAGGTAGTTATTTTCTTGAATTGCTTCTCTGCTTATAGTATTTTGTTTTGGGAGGGATGGAATCTAGCCTTGGTTTTCCAGAGACTTCCTGTGCCCAGCCTATAAGATATACCCAGTTTGACAAGGAACCAGGAATTACTTCTTCTACTACTGATAATGATAATACTGATGGGTAAGTTTATCCCTATGGAACAAGTTGATCACAGGGTAGCCTTAATATTAGTAAATTGTTGTGTCTGTCTGTCTATCTGTCTGTCCGTCTATCTATCTATCTATCTATCTATCTATCTATCTATCTGTCATTTTTTTATATTTATAGATTTCTCTCAGCTCAGGAAAGATACCTGTTTGAATTGGGAAAAATAGGCAAGTCGATGGATAAAATGACCTCAGGAGGCCTAAGAGAGCCTAGGATTCTTCTGTCCTCCTAACTTTTATCCTTGGATTTTTTTTCAAAAGAAGGGTACTGCAAATTGCTCCTTTTTACCTTTTCATTAAAAATAATTTTATTTTCAGAGAGAGGGTAATGGTACCTCATATTCTAGAGATTTCAGCCTCTCAGGAAGGTGGAGTAATCCCTGAGATAAAGATGTCTAAGCCAGGCCAACCAGATCCTGCACCCTCTGAGAAGAAATTCAATAGACTCTCCTTAAGCAAAAGAAAGAAAGAAGCTCGTAAGTATTGTCACATATATTTTGACATCTGGTTCAAATATTTAATTCATCAAATTAGAGAATAGGACAATAGTCAGGCTGAGAATTTTCAGCCCAAGACTTGAAATTATCACACTATAATTCTTCCTTCTTCCTGTTTTACTATCTACAAAGAATGTCTCCCTCATTTTCCTACTTTACAATGTTTTGTTTTATCTTTACATAAGATGAGAAAATGAAGAAAGCCCAAAGTGAACATAAGCACAGACAGAAAGACCAACCGAAGAAAATGGTTCAGGATCATTCTCAGTTCACGGACCAACAAAAAAGAGAAGAAAGTGGTTTTGGTGAGTTCAACCATGATTTGAAAGAACTACTTGGGCTTGAAAACTGGAGATGGCAGAGAGAGGCAAGGGTTAGAATGTTAGAGGAAATTTTGCAAAGATTATAATTAATCTCTCATAGCTACTTGTTAGAGGGTATGCTGCTGAGGAAGAGAGAGAAAGATTTAATTCATTCAATTATTCATTCATATTATTCATAGTTGTTGGGTGCCTATTATATACCAGGTATTTTCGGAGGTGCTGAGTAAGTGCAGAGGAAATGAATATAAGCCTGCCACAAGGGAGTTAGGCTTCTGAAGAAGGCAGATGAGAAAGCTACAAGTTGGAGTAGACCTGGAAAAGATATTGCTTGAGCCAGATCTTGAAGTATAATTTAGTTAAGTGAACCAAAGTGAGAATGGGGGAGGGGAGATCAGAGTGATAATTACTGGCAGAGTTATACAGGAGGGCTAATGGTTGTAGCTTTTGTGTATATTGTGGGATAAGAGGTTGCAGAGGTGGGGGAGATAAGGCTAGAGGCATACAGGGCCAGATCATAAAGGCTTTACATATGAAGCTATGGAATTTGGATTTTGTTTTAAAGGTAAAGAGGAACCATTGACATTAAGTGGGGAAAACTTGATAAGATTTACATTTTAGAAAGCTCACTCTGGCACTAGCATGGAATATGGATTCATGGAAGCAAGACTAGACCCATAGAAATAGTGATCCAAACAAAGGAGATAGATAAGTAACAGTGAAGAGGAAGAGACTAATTTGAAATCTTTAGGAGACAGGATTAATATGACATGGTTGCCAGTTGGATATGAGAGGAAGAGTAAAGCCTCTAAGATGATCCTGTTTTCTGGCATGAATGACTAAGTGGCTAAAAGAACTATGATCTGAAAGAGAGAATATAGAAGAAAGAGCAAGTTTAAAATGATGAATTCAGCTTTGGACAAATTAGGGGGTCTGCGATGAGATTTAGAGTTTAAGAAAGAGGTCTGGCACATAGATCAATGGGATTGAATAGAGATCCCAGAAATGGACCCACGTCTATATGGTCATTTAATCTATGACAAAGGAGGCAAGAATATACAATGGAATAAAGACAGTCTATTCAATAAATGGTGTTAAGAAAACTGAACAATTACATGCAAAAAAAAAAAAAAAAAGAAA
>NW_024352787.1:29640208-30008082 GCF_902729225.1 Pteropus medius
ACAAAAAGGGAACCCTTGTGCACTGTTGGTGGGATTGCAAATTGGTACAGCCACTATGGAACACTTCGGAGGTTCTTCAAAAAATTAAAAATAGAACTACTTTATCACTCAGCAATTCCACTTCTGGGTATTTATCCAAAGAAAACCAAAACACTAGTGCAAAAAGGTGTATGCCTCCCTATGTTCACTGCAGCACTATTTATAATAACCAAAATATGGAAACAAACTAAATGTTTATCAATAGATGATTAGATAAAGAAGAAGTGGTACACATATACAATGACATTACTCAGTCATCAAAAATGAAAACTAACCATTTGCAACAACATGGATGAACTTAGAGGGTATTATTCTAAGTGAAATAAGTCAGAGAAAGACAAATACCATATGATTTCACTTATACATGTTATCTAAGGAACAAAATAAACTAACAAACAACAAAAACAGACTCATAGATACAGAGAACAAACTGGTGATTGCCACATGATGGGGGTTATGAGGCTGGGTGAAAAAGGTGAAAGGATTAAGAAGTACAAATTGGTAGTTATGAAATAGTCATGGGTATGTAAAGTACAGCATAGGGAATATAGTCAATAATGTAATAACTGTATAGTGCCAGGTGGGTACTAGACTACTCAGAGGGATCATTCATAAATTATATAAATATCTAATCACTATGCTGTGCACCTGAAACTAATATAGAATAATATTGAATGTCAACTCTAATTGAAAAGTAAAAATTAAGAAAAAAGAAAGGAAGAGGTCTGGGTTGGAAATAGAGATGTGGGAGTCATCTGCATCAGTAGGAATTGGTGAAATTTTCCAAGAAGAAAGTGTAGAGAAAGAAGAAAAGAGCATTGAATAAAAAACCCTGGGAGAAAATAATGTTTAGGGTTGAGCAGAGGAAGAGCTGCCTAGGGAGAAAACTAAGATGAACTAAGAGAAAATTCTGAAAGGTAGAAGGAAAACTAGGGGAGTATGTTATTACAGATGCCAGGGGAGTAGAGAATTTCAAGAAGGGGAATATTTAGCTTTGTCAAATGCTACTATAGAGACACCAAAGAGGATAAAGAGTTGAAAATGTTTAATGGATATCACAATTAGGAAGTAGTTAGGGTCTTGATTAGAGCAGTTGGTAAGGATGAATGGCAGGTTATAGTTGGTTGAAGAATACTTTTTCAATTAGTTTAGATGTGAAAACTAGGAGGGAGAAAATGGTAAATAAAGGGGGAAATGGGGGTAGAGTTGAGGAAAAGTTGTCCTTTTAAAAAAAGTATATGTAGCCTGTGCGTTGTGAGCGTATTTATATGCTCAAGGAAAATTATTTGTAGAGAGAGAGAGATTGAAAGGAGTGAGAGGAGAACTAGAGGATTTATTTTTAGTTAGAAAGGACAACTTAGCCTTTGAGATTGGATGGAGGGAAGGTAAGGGTGGATATAGATTTATTTATTCTTTTAACAATAGATATTAATGCCTTATATTATGTACCAGGCACTGTGCTAGTTGCCGGAATTATAGTGTTGAACAAAATAGATAATCTCTGACTTCATAGAATTTACAGTTTTAGTGTATTACACAGATAATAAATATTTTATAGGAAATAACCTTGGTAATATTGGGAAATTTTAGAACAAGAAATAAAGTAGATCGTACAATATATTAGTATGTTTAACATTTTGAAAATAAGTAGACTTAGGTATCTGGAGGAAAACAGCCTTGTGCCAAAAAAACAGAACTTAAAATGTAAGGAACAATGGAATAAACAGTCAGCTAGTGTCTAATAAAATGTATGTATGTAAGTTTAATTATAGAAGCATAATATGGTTTGTGCACACTTGAAAGAAAACTCTAGAAAGACTATGCAGGCACCAAACAAGGTAGTTCAGGGCAATAAACTGCTCCTCGTGTTATTATGACATGATAATATAAGGAACTAGAAGTATTGGTCTAATTTGGGCAGTTGGGTGGTCTGAGTGGTATTGATCCATCTCCTGAACCTCTCAGTATTAGGGCAAGGATTTGATTTTAGATTGGAAGATGAAAATTCACCCCTTAGGAAGTGCTTATGAATCGAATTGTGATTATAGTTAATGTATAAGCTTCTTGCTATAGAAGAACACTGTTTCTTACAGTTGCCAAGGAGAGGTGAGTCTTCCTGGAGTAGAAAATAGAAAGGGGAATATCTGATAAATACATTCAATTTGTGTTAAGTACTGTGAAGGAAACAAATGGAGTATCATGAGAGGAAATAATGGAGACCTGATTAAGACTGGGCCAGTCAGGGAATATGTTTGTAAGGAAATGACATTTAAGCTGAAACCTGAAGGAAGAGTGGGAGTAGGAGAAAGAGTTTGAGGTAGGATGAAGTTTGGCATATTCCAGATACTAAAAGAAAGCTGGTGTGATTGGAGTTCAGAGAGCAGGGGGAAGCAAGGCAGGAAAGTGGCTCTGGATAAATATAAAGAGGTAGGTAGTAATTAGATCAAAAACCATATTACGAAGTGAGAATTTTATTCTAAGTGTATTGGGAAGTCACTGGTAAGTTTTAACAAAGGGAGTGGCATTATTAAATTAATATTTTAAAAAGATTCCTTTGGTGATTAATTGGAGAATAAAGTATGGGAGAACAAGAGTAGATGAGTTAAGAAGTTAGTGCTAGGATCGGATAATTTGGTGGCTTGGATTAGGAGGATGAAAGTGGAGACAGAGAAGTGAAGAACTTAGTAGTGAATTGAATATGGGGAGTGTTATTCTGGCTTGAGCAGTTACATGAAAGGAGGTGGAGAAAGGTGGAGGAAAAGCAAATTTTGGGAATAAGATCAAGCGTTTGGGTTTGGGCCCTTTAGGTTTGAGATCATTGTGAGACATCCAAATAGAGATGTCAAAGAGCAAGGTGGCTATAAGTATCTGGACCTCAGAACAGAGGCTGTTATAATACATCTCTGTGTTGTCAGGTATGAAAATGGATTTCAGAGTTATAGGAACAGGAAAGCTTGCCTCAGGAGAAAGTATAGCATGGAGCAAACACCCATGATTGGGCTTTGGAGCCCCAACATTTAGAGATTGAATGAAGAACAAGGAGAATTCAGTAAAGGAGACTGAGGAGGGTGAAGTACTGAGGAGGGAGCTGCCAGAAAGTTGGGGAGGGAAGACGGGAGAATGAGGGATCATAGAATCCAAGGAAACTGGTGTTTTAAGAATGAATGGTCAATTGAAATGCTTTTAACATGTGTCTATGATATCAGTCTTCATTACCATAGAGTCACATTGTGAGCCTCAAACATAATTTTCAAACATATTGTCTTCTCTTTCTATGTTGTTTGAAAGGAAACTCTTAAGAACTGTTTATTGCTGGCATTGGAAATTTCATCCCAAGCCATAGATATCTAGTTTTCTATCATTAAGATGATTTTTTCCTTACTCATTTCCTCATGAATATTTGTTTTGTTGATCTGTGTTTACTTTTATGGTCCCTAGACCCTTCTTCTATTCTTACTTTCTAGTCTTGTTAGATCATCTCTGTAAACATCTAAAATTATCATTGGCAATGTCTTTTCAGACTAATATATCATTCCCAACAACTACTTAGTGCTTCAAAATTAAGTAACTGAGAAAGTGACCCATAATATGCTTTTCTGAGGGATGATTTCAGTGGGATGGAGGGCATTCCTTATGTTCAGGCATTTAAGGTAAAATTTGGCAATGGGAGAATGGACTTACTAGGGAAACATATTAATTGGTGGTGTTAATTATGAATATATAGTGCCTGGTTTTGTGATTTTTCTCTAGCAACATTCAATTTAAAGAATGTAGGTATAGAAAGGTAGAGTGGGTTGTGTTTTACCAGCTGGGTAGGAGGAAGGACAGAGGGAAAGGGAGTTGAAGATGCCTGCAAGACAATCTAAAGAATCAAAGCTGAGTAAGTACACAGAAAAGAGGTTGCTACTAGATAGAGGGAAGGTAGGATCCAGTGGATCAGAGATCTAGACAAAGCGAAAGTTTCTGTAGAGGTCTTTGAGCAAGTAAAGTGAAAGGATAGGTGGATAAGTGATTTAAGGGAGTGTGTGGTCCCTGTAGATGACTGGGAGGGGCATGTAAGAGCAGGAGTGGGTTACTCAAGGGAAGTGTGGTAACTGAGGTGGTGCGGAGGAAAAGGTCAAGGAATTCAAAGAATGGAGTGCTTTGTGAATTACCCCTGTGGAAACAGTGGTCACTTGGAATAAGGGCAGGAGGTAGAGAGGAGAAGGCTGAACCAGATGCCAGAATCTTTACGAGGAAGATGAGAGGGCAGTGTGGTTCCTTGCATGGACCTCAAGGGAGGAATGGTTTTTATAGAAAGGAGGATAGTAATGGTCTGGAAGTGGCGGTGGGGAGTAAGGATGATGCTGACTCCATTTTCTGGTCTGAGAGACATGAGATGTATGAGAAGGAACCAGTTCCACTTAGAGGGCTGAGGGTGGGGGTGGTGTCAAGTAGAGGCAATGGCAGTATATCACCAGGTTTCAAAAAGGGGATAGAGGTTCATAGAAGAGGTTGAGGATATGTGGACTTTGGTTGCTTTTGTCTGGAATTCAAAAGAACATAGAGGAACAGTTTGGAAGGGGCAAAGGAGAGGCTGTTTGGGGCACTGGTCAACTTAGAAAATGTAGGGATAGAGAAAGATGGGGATGAGTTTGGAAGGTAATGGATGAAAGGAGTGCTTTGTCTTTTAGCAGGGCCTGAAGTAAATAGTTGATTGAGAAATGATGAACTTAAACCTGAGTCTTTTGAAGGGGGTTGAACTCAGGGCTCTTGGTACCAAAGGTTGCAACTTGGTGATTTGGTGTCAGGTAAATCAGTTGAGATTCAGATAGGAACTCTGATGTGCGCAAAAGATGCTGGGTAACCCTTCAAAAGAACTTTTCAGCATTGACATGCTAGCAGAGAATAAGGAACTAGCTAAAAAGATACCAGCTAACCTTTTAAAGAACTCCCAATACAGGAAACATTCCTTTCTGCCCTAGGTGGAGGAGAGACAATAGCATGGTATAGTAGGAAGACTGAAATGTGAGACCTGGATTGTAAGTTCAGCTCTGCCACCAATTTAGACTTATCTTTAGCAAGCCAATTAGCTTCTCTGAGCCTTAGTTTTTCTATTTATATAAGTCAAGGATTGAACTAGTTGATCTCTAAGGCTATGTGACTCTGGTGGATTTTTAGTTGGATTGAAGAAGGAAGAGAATGTTTTTGAGTCTCTCATTTCAGTTTCTTTTCCCATCACAGGTCAATGTCTAGTCTGGGTCCAGTGTTCTTTCCCAAATTGTGAGAAATGGAGGCGGCTTCGTGGGAACATTGACCCCTCAGTCCTTCCAGATAATTGGTCCTGTGACCAGAATACAGGTAGAATAGAGTCAAAATTTTTGTTTTTATGTTTTTATTGTTCTACTCTTTCTTTCTCTGCATGTTTTTTTAGATTAAATATGTCATAGGTATAGTTTCAACTCCAGGGGTTCTTGTAATGTTTGTGAGAGAGATAAATCAAGATAAATCTGGCATAATGGGTTAGAAGAAGACACCCTGAAGACTTATGTTGTGGGAAGGGCATGGAACTTAAATGTATGTTCTGAATGAATTCCATCTTCTTCAGCATTGGTCAGACCCTGTCAATCCTGCTTAGATTATCATTATTGGGTTGGTGGTTAGGAAGGGATATGGGATATATGGAGAAAAGCAGGTGAGAGAGATCTAGTGGCTTAAAAATTCTAAAATGTTTGAAACTACTTTGAAGAGATTATGATAATCTAGTCCAGCCCAATTATTTTACAGATGAGAAAACAGTCTCAGAGAAATTACTGTCGTGATGTTACATAGATGGAAGCAGGGTCAGACAATGGGATATAGGCAGAAGTTTGGAATCTCTTTCTATAGAGTGTAAGGAGGCAGCACTCCTACTTTTCCTGGCCTTAGGCTGGATTTCTTCTCTGGATCTTTGTTCTTTTTCCTCCATGCCTGTCTCCCAGGTGTCTTTTTGGGCCCACCTGCTGCGTATACCAGTTTCTTGGCCTATCCCCTGTCATCATTTAGATTTTCACCTCATGAGGCTCTTTCCTTCCCTTCATTACTTTTCTCTTTTGGCAGACTTGGAGTATAATTGCTGTGACATCCCTGAGGAGACCTGGACAGGGCGTGAGAGTGATGTGGCCTATGCCTCCTACATTCCAGGATCCATCATCTGGGCCAAGCAATATGGTTACCCCTGGTAGGGCACCATAGTATAGTTAGAACATCCTTCATGAACTTAAGAATGGTAGATTAAAACAGGGAAAGAAATGGAAAGCATTTATAATGGAAATGATATCTGCCTTAGAAAGAACATGGGGTAGGGGAAAAATAAAGTACCAAGCTTAGAGGCTTTTGAAAAACGTATATTCTAGAGGTTTCACAGAGGAGGTTGTACCTCCCTGGAAAAAAGAGTCTGACGGTTCTACCCCAAGTGGGTAGAAAGAGGAGGGTTGCTCCAAGGCATTTTTTAAACCTTGAGATATGAGAATTATACAAAATAAAGAGAACATGGAAGGGTAGGATGGATAATTTCTTTGGAAATGTCCTTTGTCAGAAAATTTTGTTCTCAGGTTTCTGGAAGGCCTAGAAGGATAAGATACTTTTACTAGGAAGATTCTGAGCCTTATTTGTACATTGATGGAAGTCACTTCACTTACTTGGTAGTGAGCTCTGGAGGAGATTGACCATGGTGAGGGGTGGTCTATCTTTGAGACCCTTTGCTTGCAAAACACATTGCTTCTTTCTGTACATGTATATTGGTGAGTTTGCATTCTGATCATCTAAACCCTTCCCTTCCATCCCCTATTCCCATCTATCTTCTTCAGGTGGCCAGGCATGGTAGAATCTGATCCTGACCTGGGGGAATATTTTCTTTTTGCTTCTCATCTTGATTCCCTGCCGGTGAGTTTTCCTAGCTCAAGGTAGGTAGGCTCAGGCCAAAGTAATGAACAAATCCATCCTGAAGGATGTAGAGAGTTAGAAACATAGATAGCCAGCAGACACGAACAGAAACAGACATTTAGCTAGAGTGACAAACACAGAAATAAGTATTCACATATAGAAGCAAACTTGTATCTAATTAAATAATTCATTACTAGGATGTTTATGATTTTCATAAACATGCTTTGGTTAGAATTCTTGAGATCAGAATGGAAGAATAATGGAATGAGGTGGGGTAGGTGGGTCAGGCTTAAGGGAGCAGGTAAGATCCATAACCTCCTTCCTCGTTACTCTTCAATTCTTTCCCTGTCTTTTCTGGTTAGAGGATCAAGCAAGGAGGATGAAAATCCATAACAGTGCCATCTTTTATTTCAGTCTAAGTACCACGTGACATTTTTTGGAGAAACAGTTTCTCGTGCTTGGATCCCAGTCAACATGCTAAAGAACTTCCAGGAGCTGTCTCTGGAGTTGGCTAGAGTGGTGAGCAACCCTTGGGGGTCAGTTGTATACAAGGAACTTGAAAACTAAACCTTCCCTTTATTAAACCTGATTTTCTCCCAGGGGAAGCTATTTTGGGGGAAAGTCCCATGTCTGACCAAGTGCACAAGGTTAAGATTATTCATGAGGGACTCTTTTTTCTACCAGGATTTCAGCAGGATAATGATTTTTCTTAGTCTCCTTCTTTGTTTGCGGATGGGAGGCTTTCTTGAAGACTTTGATTTTCTACAGTTTAGCCAAAGCAGGTGTAGCAGAAATGAGGGCACAGATTAATTCAGGTTTCTCAGACTAGGCACTACTGATACTTTGGGACAGATAATTTTTTGTTGTGGAAAGCTGTCTTGTGCACTTAGGGATGTTTAGCAGCATTTCTGTGTTCTGTTAGCATCTAGCCAGTAGCAAACCCCACTCCTAGTTGCGACAACCAAAAAGTTGTCTCTAGATGTTGCCAAATGTCTCCTGGAGAGCAAAACCTCCCCTGGTTGAGAACCATTGAATTAAGTAAATAATAGTTCTTCCTTATGATCACTTTGGTTTCAACCAGCCTTACAAATAAGCATAGACCCAGCAGCTCAGGGGCCTTAGAAAATCAGGCAGTGAGTATTAAATCAAGCTTAAAAGTGTGATCACCTGAACTCCTTTAATCTTACCTTTTGAAATTTCCATGGGATTTAACCAAAGTGTTGGTTGAAAATATTTCTAGGAATTTGTGAAAAGTTTGTTGGGCAGGGAGTAGATAAGAGGGCATTGTGTCTCTGAGCTCAGAAGTTAATAGCAGTATCATGTCAATACCAGGAACTGGAAATAAATTTAGTTAAAGATAGTGTCTGGTGAGTAGCAGTATGATGTGGTCACTTCTCTAATATTTATCATTGACTCTGATCTTCTTCCATTTCAGAAGTGCAGGAACAAGGACTGTAGCAACAAACTGAAGGCAGCCCTGATAATGGCTCAAGAGGCAGAACAGATCAGTATTCAGGTGAGAGAGGACCACATACCTGCTCCTCTTTGAGACTTGGGACCCAAAGCAAACCATGCACTCTCTCTACTGCAGAAAACCAGTTTGTTCTTCCCCATTACATAGTCTTAGTCTTAGAACTACATAATCTTTTCTTCCCAGGCCATATTCCCTTGATTCCTCAGCTCATCCATTCTTTTCTCTACCCTTGGACAAATGAGACTTCTCTCAGCCCAGACAGAGACAGTTTGTGATAGGAGGCATTCTCCTGTCAATTCTTAGATGTATGTACCCTAACCTCTCTTTTATGCAGAGTCAGTTTTTATCCTCAAATTCTGCCTTTGGGAGTGGGATGGAGAATGACAAACAGTGAATTTCCCCTTCCCAGTTATTTACGGAATTATATATTGGAAAAAGATTATATTATAATATATTATGTATATGTTATAATAGTATATTATTACATATTATTTTACTATAATATAATAGTTAATCTCCACAAAAATCTAGATAAATCTAATGTGAAATTTCAAGTGAAAGTGGTATGGAATATGAATAAAAAACCCATAACTAAAATCTTTAAGACAGAGGACAGCAATAGTCCCTGGGAGAGTAGTGGATGGTGCTTTTGTTTCTTGGTTCCCTCAGGAAAGGGTTAACTTGTTTGGTTTCCGGAGCCGATACAATGGAGCTGACAATGGTGGGGAAGAAAAAGGTAAGATAAGTCAGAGGAATGAGGACTAAAGTGGGAGAGGAGGGATTCTTTTATGAGGGCAGTAGCTGAAGCTTTTATTTATATCTGATGCCATCAACCCAGTTCTGGATTCTATAATAGGAGGTTTTCCATGAATGCCATTGGCCAAGTGTGTGGAATGGATAGATGGATGGACAAATGGAGAGAGGAACTGAGGGGAAGAAGGAGGTGGAGCGGGGTGGGGGTGCATATTGACTAATGATGGGACTTTGAAAAGAGTAGAACCATGATAATCTAGGATCATGTTTTACGGAGAGAATACCCCTTGGACATGAAAGTAGAGTTAGAAGACTGATTCTCTGGGACTGGTTTTATTAACTCATCACCTAATTTATTGGATAAATGATTTAGCCTTTCCTTCCTAATCCTATTCTAGACTTAATGCTCTCTAGAGCTAACAGCCCAGATTCCTTCTTGGAGAAAGAAAAGGAAGAGTCCGAGTTGGAGGAGGAGGAGGAAGAAAAAAAAGTAAGATCTTTGAGATTCCTTTTAGGAGATTTCTATAGGGTGTCTGATTGGCATGGCTTTACATTTATTTACTAAGGAACTGTCCTGTCCCTGCCTCAGGGTAGCCATGACTGATTGGTCTTATCTTTTAGATGTCTCCAGGGAAGGAGACTCTCCTCTTTCCTCAGTTATTCTCTCTAATATATCACATCTCTAGGAACTTATTTCTTGATTTTCATCCCAGTTCCTACTAGGATATAGTTCTTTGATTCTTACTGGAGCAATTTCAGAGAATAGCAGATTGCCTCTCTTCACTCTTCCTTCTCCCCTATGAGGACACTTAGGATATTCACTCACTTGTTTCCTTAGTCTCTTTTCAGGACATGAAATATAGATTTGTTTTTCACATTAAAGAGATTTGTTAGAGTGCTGTTAGATTCATAGCAAAATTGAGATGAAGGCACATATAGTTCTCATATACCCCCTGCCCCCAAACATGCATAGCTTCCTCCATTATCAACATCCCCCACCAAAGTGGTGCATTTGTTATAATCAGTGACCCTACATTGACATATTATGATTACCCAAAGTTCATAATTTACATTAGGATTCACTCTTGGTGTTGTACATTCTGTGGGTTTGGACAAATGTATCAATGACATGTATCCATCATTATAGTATAATATAGAGTGTTTTTACTAACCTAAAAATCCAATGTTTTTCACCTATGCATCTCTCCCTACCCCATATCCCACACCCTCTGACAACCACTGATCTTTTTACTGTCTCCATAGTTTTACCTTCTCCAGAATGTTATATATATGGAATAATACAGTATGTAGCCTTTTCAGACTGGCTTCTTTCACTTAGAATTTTGCATTTAAAATTCTTCCATGTCTTTTCATGGCTTGATGGCTTATTTTTTTTTCTGAACAATATTCCATTTTTTAGATGTACTACTGTTTATCCATTCAACTACTGAAGGATGTCTTGCTTCTATGTTTGGGAAGTTATGAATAAAGTTGGTATAAATATCTGTGTACAGGTTTTGTAGGAACTTAAGTTTTCAACTTTTTTGGGTAAATACCAAGGAGCTTGATTGCTGGATCATATGGTACGAGTATGTTTAGTTTTGTAATCACTAAACTGTCTTCCAAAGTGGCTATATCATTCATTGTACATTACCACCAGCAGTGAATAAAAATTCCTATTGCTCCACATCCTTGCCAGCATGAGATGTTAGTGTTTTGGATTTTGGCTACTCTTTTTTTCTCAGTCTGTGGCTTGCGTTCTAATTCTCTTGACATTGTATTTTGTAGAGCAGAAGTTTTTAATGTTAATGAAGTCCAGCCGATCAATTATTTCTTTCATGGTCTTGTGCCTTTGGTATAGATAAAAAGTTTTTTCCATACACAGGTTATCTAGATTTTCTCTACGTTATTAACTCCATGATATTTTCTATAAGTTTAATAGTTTTTAATTTTACACTTAGATCTATAATATGTTTGGAGTTCATTTTCATGACGGTCATAAGATCAGTGTCTAGATATTTTTTTTTTTGCATGTGCATATTCATTTCTTCCAGCATTATTTGTTGAAAAGACGGTCTTTACTCTATTTAATTGCCTTTGTTCCATGTTAAAGATTAGCTGACTATATTTATGTGGGTCTATTTCTGGGCTCTCTTTTCTGTGCCACTGACCAATTGGTCTATTCTTTTGTAAAACCACACTGTTTTGATTACTGTAGCTTCATAGTAAGTCTTGAAGTTAGCTAGGGTCAGTCCTCCAACTTTTGTTCTTCTCCTTCAATATTGAGTTGGCTATTCTGGCTTTTTTGCCTTTCCATATAAACTTTAGAATCAGTTTGTTGATGTCCACAAAATAAATTGCTACAATTTTGATTTGAATTGCACTGACTATAAATCAGGCTGGGAAAACCTAACATCTTGACAATATTGATTTTTCCTATCCACAAATATGGAATATCTCTTCATTTATTTAGTTCTTTGATTTCATTCATCAGTTTTGTAGTTTTCCTCATATAGACCTTGTACATATTTTGTTAGATTTATTCCCAAGTATTTCATTTTTTGATGCTAATATAGATGGTATTGTGTTTTTATTTATAAAATGCCACTTGTTCATTGCTGGCATATAGTAAAGTGAATTTTGTATAATATTAACCTTGTATTCTGCAGCCTTGCTATAATTGCTTATTAGTTCTTGGAGTTTTTTGTCAATTTTTTTGGATCATCTATATAAACCATGATGTCATCTGTAAACAAAGACAGTTTTAGTTCTTCCTTCCCAATCTCTATACCTTTTATTTCCTTTTGTCTTTTAATATGCTGTTGAAAAGGAGTGGTGAGAGGGGACATCCTTGTCTTGTTCCTAATCTTAGTAGGAGAGCTTCTAGTTTCTCACTATTAAGTATGATATTAGTTGTAAGTTTTGTGGATATTCTTTATCAGGTTGAAGAAATTCCTCTCTGTTCCTAGTTTACTGAGATTTTTGCCATGAGTTTGTGTTGGATTTTGTCAAATACATATTCTCTATATATTGATATTATCATGGATTTTTCTTTTTAAGCTATTAATGTGATGGGTTGTGATGGGTTGTGATAATTGACTATCAAATGTTGAACCAACTTTACATGCCTTGGATGAATCCTTCTCGTTCATGGTATATAACTCTTTTTCTACATTGTTGAATTTTATTTGATAATATTTCATTGAAGATTTTTATATCTCTGTTAATAAAAAAAATTGGTCTAAGTTTTCTTGCATTTTTCAGGCTTTGGTATTAGGGTAATGCTTGTCTCATACAATGAGTTAGAAAGTATTCTGTTTCTATTCTCTGAAAGAGATTATAGAGAATTTTAACTGTTTGGTAGAATTCACCAGTGAACCATCTGGGTAAACTTTGTGTTTTGGAAGGTTATTAATTATTGATTCAATTTCTTTAATGCCTATGCAGGTTGTTGTTTTTTTTCTTGTGTGAGTTTTGGCAGATTGTGTCTTTTAAGGAGTTGGTCCGTTTTATTTTGGTTATCAAATTTGTAGGCATAGAGTTTTTCATAGTATTCCTTTATTATCCTTTCAATGTCCATGGGATCTATAGTGATGTCCCCTCTTTAATTTCTGATATTAGTAATTTGTTTCCTTTTTCTTTTTTTCTTAGCTAACCTGACTAGAGGCTTATCACTTTTATTGATTTTTTTTCAAAGAACCAGCTTTTAGTTTTGATTTTCTCTACTGATTTCCTTTTTTCAGTTTTATTGATTTCTGTTCTAATTCTTATTCCTTTTCTCCTCCTTACTTTGCTTTTTTTTCTAGCTTCCTAAGGTTGAAACTTAGATTATTTATTTCAGATCTTTCTTCTTTTCTAATATATGCATTCAATGCTATAAATTTCCCTCTAAGCACTGCTTTTACTACATCCCACAAATTTTGATAAGTTGTGTTTTTATTTTCATTTAGTTTAATATATTTTTAAATTTCTCTTGAGATTTCTTCTTTGACCTATGTATTATTTAGAAGTGTGTTGTTTTATTTCCACATATTTTGAGATTTTCCAATTATCTTTCTGTTGTTGATTTCTAGTTTAATTCTGTTGTGGTTTGAGAGCAGACATTCACTGATTTCTATTCTTTTAAATTTGTTAACTTGTGTTTTATGGGCCAGAATGCGGTCAGTCTTGGTGAATGCTTCCATTTGAGCTTGAGAAGAATGTGTATTCTGCTGTTATTGGGTAAAGTAGTCTATAGATGTCAATTATATCCAGTTGATTGATGTTGTTGTTGAGTTTAACTATGCCTTTACTTATTTTCTGCCTGCTAGATCTGTTCATTTCTGACAGAGAGGTGTTGAAGTCTCTAACTATGATATTGGATTCAGCTATTTTTCTTTGCAGTTCTGTCAGTTTTTATCTCGTGTATTTGGTATTCTGGTGTTAGGCATATATACTTTGAGTGTTGTGTGTTCTTAGAGAATTGACCCCCTTATTATTATGTAATGCCTTCCTTAATCCCTGATAATATTCCTTGCTTCTAAATCTACACTATCTGAAATTAATATAGCTACTCCTATTTTCTTTTGACTAGTGTTAGCATGGTATATTTTTCTTCATCCATTTACTTTTGCAATCTACATGTGTCTTTATATTTAAAGTGGTTTTCTTGTAGGCAAGACCCAACATATGGTTGGGTCTTGTTTTTTCATCTTTTCTGACAATCTGAGCTTCCTGGATCTGTGGGTTGGTGTCTAACATTAATTTAGGGAAATTCTCAGTCATTATTATTTTTAGTATTTCTTTAGTTTCTTTCTCATTTTTTTCTCCTTCTAGCATTCTTTGTATGCTTATGTTGCACATTTTGTAGTTGTCCCACGATCTGTGGATTTTTTTTCAGTTTTTGTTCTTTTTGCTATCGAGTTTTGAGGGTTTCTGTTGAGATATTCTCAAGCTCAGAGATTCTTTCCTCAGCTATGTCCAGTCTACTAATAAGCCTGTCAAAGGCATTCTTCATTTCTGTGTTTTTGATCTCTAAAATTTCCTTTTGATTCTTTAAGGAATTCTGTCTCTTTGCTTACATTATCCTTCTGTTCTTGCATGCTGTCTTCTTTAACCATTAGAGCCTTTGCATATTAATCATATTTGCTTTGAATTTCCAGTCTGATAATTCCATGCCATGTTTGGTTTAATAGTTGCTCTGTGTCTTCAAATTGTTTTTTTGCTTTTTGATATGCCTTGTAGTTTTTTTCTTGATTGCCAGACATGATGTACCAGGTAAAGGAACTGTGGTTAATATGCCTTTAGTAATGTGGTGGTAAAATGTCAGGCGAGGGAAGTGTTCTGTAGTCCTATGATTAGGTCTCAGTCTTTTAATGAACCTATGCCTCTGGACTGTGAACTTCACAAGTGTATTTGTATCATCTTCAATTTCTTTCTTCAATGAGTTATAATTTTCCAAGGACAGATCTTTCACCTCCTTGGTTAAATTTTATTATTGTTTTTAATGCAGTTGTAAATAGGGTTGTTTTCTTAATTTCTCTTTCTGATTGTTTATTATTGGTATATAAAAGTGCAACTGATTTTTGAATATTAATTTTGTATCCTGCTACTTTAGTGAATTTGTTTATCTGTTCTAACAGTTTTTTTTTTTGTGGAATCTTTTTTTCAAACCTTAATTTAATTAGTTAATTAATTATTTTAGCCTATAGCACCTAGTGTTACTCTCCCATCTAAGTACTAACCAGGCCCAACCCTGCTTAGCTTCCGAGATCAGACGAGATCAGGCGTGTTGAGGGAGGTATGGCCGTAGACTTTTTTTGTGGAATCTTTAGAGTTTTCTATATATAGTATCATGTCATCTGCAAATAATGACAGTTTTACTTCTTCCTTTCCAGTTTGGATGCTTTTTATTTCTTTTATTTGTCCTAGCTGTGGCTAGGACTTCCAAAACCATATTGAATACAAGTAGTGAAAGTAGACATCCTTGTCTTGTTTCTGATCTTAAGGAAAATGTTTTTAACTTTTCCCCATTAAGTGTGATGTTAGCTGTGGGTTTGTCATATATGGCCTTTATTATGTTGAGGTATGTTCCCTCTATTCCCACTTTGCTGAGAGGTTTTTTTAATCATAAGTGGATGTTGGATTTTGTCAAACACTTTTTCTGCATCTATTGATATGATCATATAATTTTCATCTTTCAATTGGTTAAAGTAATGTATCACATTAATCGATTTGCAGATATTGAATCAATCTTGCATTTCAGGAATAAATCCAACTTAATCATGGTGTATGATCTTTTTAATGTATTCCTGAATTCAGTTTGCTAATATTTTGTTGAGGATTTTGTGTTCATCAGAGATATCGGCCTATAATTTTCTTTTTTGTAATGTCTTTGTCTGGTTTTGGAATCAAGGTAATGGGGGCCTTGTAGAATGAGCTTGGAAGCTTTCCATCCTCTTGAATTCTTTGGAATAATTTGAGAAGAATAGGTGTTAATTCTTCTTTGAATGTTTGGTAAAATTTACCTGTGAAGTCATCTGGTCCAGGACTTTTGTTTTCTGGAAGTTTTTTTTTTTTTTTTTTTATTACTGATTCAATTTCATTGGTAGTAATCGGTCAGTTCAGACTTTCTGTTTCTTCTTGACTTAGTCTTGGAAGATTGTATGTTTCTATGAATGTATCTATTTCCTCTAGATTGTTCAATTTGTTGGCGTATAATTGTTCATAGTATTTTCTTATAATCCTTTTTTATTTCTGTGGAGTCAGTTGTCATTTCTTTTTTTTCATTTCTGATTTCTCTTGATGAGTCTGGTTAAAGCTTTATCAATTTGTTTATCTTTTCAAAGAACCAACTCTTGGTTTCATTGATCTTTTTTATTGTTTTTTTTTTTTTTTTAGATTCTATTTTGTTTATTTCTGCTCTGGCTTTCATTGTTTCCTTCCTTCTACTCACTTTGGGCTTTATTTCCTGTTCTGTTTCTAGTTCCTTTAGGAGTAAAGTTAGATTGTTTATTTGCAATTTTTCTTGCTTCTTGAGGTAGGTCTGTATTGCTATGAATATCACTCTTAGGAATGTATTTGCTGTGTCCCATAGATTTTGGATTGTTGTAATTTTGTTTTCTTTTGCATCTAGATATCTTTTGATTTCTTCCTTGATCTCATTGTTAGCCCACTCATTGTTTAGTAGCATGTTATTTAGCCTCCTTGTGTTTGTGTATTTTTCATTTTTTTTCTTGTAATTGACCATTGTGGTCAGAGAAGATGCTTGATATAATTTCAGTTTTCTTAAATTTACTGAGACTTGATTTTTGGCCTGACATGTGTTTCATCTTGGAAAATGTTCTATGTTCACTTGAGAACAATGTACATTCTGCTGCTTTGGGGTAAAATACTCTAAAAATATCAATTAAATTTATCTGGTCTAATGTATCATTTAAGGCTGCTGTTTTCTTGTTGGTTTTCTATCTGGAAGATCTGTCCATGGGTGTCAATAGGGTGTTAAAGTACCCTACTATGACTATTACTGTTGATCTCTCCCTTTATGTCTATCAATATTTGCTATATATATTTAGGTGCCCCTATGTTGGGTGCATAAATGTTTACTAGGGTTATATACTCTTGTTGGAGTGATCCTTTTATCATTATGTAATGTCCTTCCTTGTCTCTTATTATAGTCTTTGTATTAAAGTCTATTTTGTGTGATATAAGTATTACTACCCTAGCTTTTTTTTCCATTTCCATTTGCATAAGGTATCTTTTTCCACCTCTTTACTTTAAGTTTGTATGTGTCTTTTGATCTGAATGGATCTCTTTTAGACAGAATATAAATGGGTCTTGTTTTCTTATCCATTCGGCTACCCTGTGTCTTTTGATTGGAGTATTTAATCTATTTACGTTTAAAGTGTTTATTGATAGGTACATAATTATTGCCATTTTATTATTCATATATACGTGTTTTCCCCTCCTCCTTTTTCTTAAAGAAGTCCCTTTAACATTTCTTGTAATACTGGCTTTGGTAATGAATTTCCTTAGCTTTTTCCTGTCAGAGAAGGTCTTTATCTCACCTTCAATTTTAATTGATAGCCTTTCTGGGTAGAGTAGTTTTGGTTGTGGGTTCTTGCTTTTCATCATTTTGATTTTTGTGCCAATCCTTTCTTGCCTGCAAAGTTTCTGTTGCAAGATCAGCTGCCTTTCTCTTTCTGCTTTTAGGATTCTCTGTGTGTTTTAATTATGATGTGTCTTGGTGTGGGTCAGTTTGGGTTCACCTTGTTTGGGACTCTGCTCTTTCTGGACTTGTATGTCTATTTCCTTCACCAGGTTAGGGAAGGTTTCAGTCATTATTTTCTCAAATAGGTTCTCAATTCCTTGCTTTATTTTCTGTTTTCTCCTTCTGGTACTCCTGTGATCCGAACGTTGTTACACTTGATGTTGTCCCAGAGGTCTCTTAAATCCTTTTCTCTTTTTGCTATTGTGATTGGATGTTTTCTGTTACCTTGTCTTCTAAATCCCTGACTTGATCCTCTGCTTCATCCAATCTACTGTTGATTCCTTCTAGTGTAGTCTTCATTTCTGACTGTTTTTCTTTTTAATGATTACTTGTTCTTTTTTATGCTTACTATCTCCTTCCTGAAGTTCTCATTGAGCTAATCTATACTTTCCTTAAGTTCATTTGAACTTTGTATCTGGTAGGTTCCTTGCCTCCATTTCATTTAGTTCTTTTTCTGGAGCTTTTACTATTCTTTCATTTGGGACATTTTCTTTGTTTTCTTATTTTTTCCCCCTCCCCCTTTGTTTTCTTATTTTGACTACCTCTCTGTATTCATTTCTATGTATTAGGTAGATCTGCTATGTCTCCCAGTTTTAGCCAGGTAGCCTTATGCAGTAGGTGTCCTGTGTGGCCCGGTGGCTCAGTCTCCCTGATCACCTGAGCCAGGTGCTCCAGTAGTGACTCTCATGTGGTTGTGTGTGCCCTCTTGTTGTAGTTGAGCTTTGATTGTTGTTGGTACAATTAAGGATCAACTACAACAGTGAGTAGGATCGACTCTCAGGCTGCCTTGCTGTGAGGATTGGCCACGCCCATATCATATGAGCTGCTGTGCAGAGGCTGATCCTCTAGAGTGGGGTTCACCCCAGTGGGTTCATGTGTCTGTTGAGACCACTCTTTGGGTTTGCTGCTTGTGGAGCTAATCAGGTGGTGCTCTGCTGAGATCTAACGCTAGCCTCTGGATGTGTTGGTTTCTAAAGCCCCTTGGGAGAGGCTTCTGTGCAGGCCAAGGTAGGAGCTAAAAAGCTATCCATGTTTGGTTGCTGACTGAAGTGAACCTGGGGATATGTAGGAGAGGCCAAATGGTGAACTGAGGCCGACTACCACCAGTACCGGGCCTGGGGCAGCTCATCAAAAGGCCAGGGGCACCCCCAGGCCTGAGACTGCCTGCTAGGTGCCTCGGGAGTACCAGGGTTGGATGAGGCAGGGTCAAGGGAGTCACCAGGGTGGGGCAAATGGTGTTCTCCAGGTTGGTGCATATTCAGATTTATTGCCAGTGCTGAGCCTATGGTCACTCTCAAAAACATAGCTCACACAGAGGCCAGCTGCTGCCCTCTTTGGGCCCATAGACCTCCAAGATTTGTTCAAGAAATGCTGTACCTAGAGCTGGGGCTGGTTGCCTGCCACTGGAAATGTCTTTCAAGATGCATGAGCTGAGGCCTGCTGATTGCTGAGAATCCAGGGTAAGGCTGTTTGCCCAGTAACCAACCAAAATTGCTACCAGGCAATTTTTGATTTGGTTGGGGAGGTGTCTCTGGTGGAGTGAGCAGATCTCACCAGGCCAATGCAGATTCAGTTTTGGCCATGTGGAGGGAAGGATCAACACAGGCAAGATGGTGCTTACTTGCAGGCTGCACAAGAGGAGGACTCAACAAAAGTATAATAGTGGTTGTCCCTCTAGCCCTCACCCTGAAGTCACACAACTCAGTCTTTCCCTGTATGTCTCTGTTACCCCCGAGCTGCTATTCCTCCACAGGAGCCCAGGGTGAGTGCCTGCAAGTGAGTGACACTGTGTGTGGGCCCTTTAAGGGGACATCTGGATTTCCAGCTGTCTTCCATCTTACATGGATGCCTGGACTTTCCACTGGTTTTCATAACAAGGTCTCCTCTTCCCGGCACCAGAAACCTGGGTTGGGGAGCCTCAGTGTGGGGCTGGGACCCCTTGCTCCTCTTGGTGGGGGGCAGCCTCCACAGCCGAGATATCCCTCCTGATGCTCAACTACCATATGTGGGTATAAGACCAGCCTGTTTTGTGGCTCCACCCCTCCTACCAGTCTCGATGTGGTCTCTATATTCTCGGTTATAGGAGTTCTGTTCAGCTAGTCTTCAGATCATTCTCCATGTTGACTGTTTAATAATTCAGTAGCAATTTTAGTGTGGCCATGGGAGAAGGCATGCACAGTGTTTACCTACCCTGCTATCTTGACCAGAATCCTCTGTCTGTCTCTTCAGTCTTGAAGGTAGCAGTTTGTCCTATGTCCTCACCTCATTTACATATCCAAGAAGAATTGTTGATTTTTAGTCTGTTTAGCTTTTTAGTTGTTATTAGAACAGAGCGGTAACTTTCCAAGCTCTTTACATATAGAACTGGAAACTGAAACTGGAAACTGAAGTTCTAAAGTATAGATTTTCACATTCTCTTTTAATTTTTAATTTACCAATATTTTTCATTTTGTGGCCTACCTTTCTGTCTCTTGTGCAGAAAGCCTTGCAGTAACTAATATCAAATAGATATTAGTATAGGAAGGATGATCATTTTTATCTTTGTTATCATTGATTAAAACAGTATCAGGCTCATATAACCTAATTTGACTGTCCCTCCACCCATCATTTCTGTAGCATCCTACTCTATTAAAAACACAGTCATGTGATTTCATTATCTTCTTTTATTTTTTTCTCTCATCCTTAGGATCCAACTTTGCTCAGTCCCAAGACAGCCAAAATTCAGGCAAAAAAAACCAAGGCAAGAGGTAAGCAAGCTAGGTGGAAATGGGACATGTGCTACACTTAAGGCAGGGCAGAAACAGAGAGTGGAAGGGGTCTGCAGGTAGCTGGACCTTACTGATGGTCTCAGCTTTAGAACCCGAGAAAACAGGCAAGTTTCATGCTAGTGTCACTGGAGAAGCTTTAGCCTCCTCACTTTTGGATATTGAATTATAAAATCTTAGATTATAGTTGGAACGAGTGTTTTAAATTCTTAGCCAAGAAGGATGACTTCATGGAGAAGGCAGGTTCTAAGGAGAACTATAAAGAGAAGATGATCCAAGGAAGAAAAAAAAAAAGAAATATTTGGGGAGTGGCGGGGGGCGGGGAACCGAGAGAATTTACTAGATTAAGATTTGCAGAAGATGCAGAGCAGAGACTTAAATATGGGGAGTCCATAGACCCTTTCCAATCTGTCATTTAGAGAGAAATAAACAAGTGTCCTTGATGGATGGGGGTTGGGGGTGATACAGGCATAGCAGATGGACGAGATGGGACCTCGCAAAGGAAGGCCATGAAGAGATCTCTGGTAAATGAACCTGCAGCTGCTCTTGTACCCATAACGGGAAGGAAAGAAGTGCATGGGAATTCGGATCCTGACCAGTCAGGTAAGGCTGTAGACTTGGGAAAAACTGTGGGGAAGTGAGGTTCAAGTCTGCATCTCCCCTTCCTAGAATTATTTAAATAGAATTATTTAAAAATAATTCTGCAACTTTTAATATCTTTAAAAAGGACAAAACTTAGGCCAAAAGGGTATCTCTCAGATTGTAGAATGCAGCACACACTATAGAAACATAACGGTTATTGGTATGATGTGATCCAAGGATAGAAGAATGGTTAGGAGGCAGGAACTAATATTTATTGAGTATTGCCATGTACTGGCTAGATACATATTTTCATGTTTATTTTCTTTATTTTTTTTTTCAATATTTCTTTGACTGGTTATTTGCCATTTGAAAGATAAGGAGACTGAGGCTCAAAGAGTTTAAAATTTGCTCAAGATCATGTCTAGCATGTGGCCGATCCATGGCCTGAATCCAGGTCTTTCTGACTCCAAAGTCCATTTCTTTCTATAGAGAAAAGTAATCTTTTTCAGAGAATTTTTTTAGAAATGGAAATTTAGCAGTTTGATATGTAAAAGGTAAAGACAGATGACCTAATGAGACTCTCAGTTTTGTCAATTTTTCATTTAGGTGTTAAGAAAAAATTTAAAGCTCCCCAAAGCAAGGTCTCAGTAACCAGTTTGTCTGAACACAAAGAGGTTAGAATGGTACCAAAGGGCCTGATCCCACCAGCTTATCATGAGACTTGTTCTGTGGCGGGAAAAGAAGAGCCTGGACACCAGGAGCCACAGTCTCAGGAGGCTAGAAGCTTCCCCACTGATGATGAAGCCTCCAGTGACCTGGACCTGGAGCAACTCATGGAAGATGTTGGAAAATTGGAGCAGAGGGTGAAGCCACAACATAGAGATGATGCAGAGTTCACCTTCTTTGAGGAGTAGTTCTGTGCTCTGTTCTTTCACTCCCTTCCCTGGAAGCAGGAGGGAGAGGTTCTCACAGAGTGCCTGAGAAGTGTTGGGATTGATCATTGACTACAAGGTTAACTGGCTAAAGTCAGAATTATGTGGTTTACGTGTTAATAAACTAGATTACTGGCTTAATTGGTTTGGTTTATCTCTAACCACATGCTCCCTTTTGGCTGCTCTCTCTCTTTCATGTCATTGTGGCACATCATTGTTTCTGGTGGGAGGCCTCTATAGTATAGGAATCTGGGAAGGCAATGATAACTGAGTCCTGGGAGAAGGACATTGATTCAAATCCTGGCTCACCACTTACCAGCTGCATGGCTTTGGGAAAAGTACCATAACCATTTTGACTCTTCGTTTTATACCTCAAATGAGTACATTCAATACCATATTCAGGGTCGTTCATGATATTTAAATGAGGTGATAGAAGTAAAGGCTTAACATGATCCATACTAGTTATTATCATAAGGGAAATACAGTGGTTGATTGCGGGGCAGACCTTGGGTTCTGAGCTACCTAACAGTGTTTGGGGACTTAGTGTTTCCAGGCTTGAGGCCTGAATCTTGGGTGTGAGCTATCTATTATAGTACATTTTTGGAAAGAAGGACAGAAGTTGAAGGTCACATCAGTTTTCTCCTTAGTTGCATCGGGCAATCCTACAGGTACTTTTATTTTTGTGGGCAAGGGCAGGAGGTCGAAGAGGGAATTAGAGCAGATAACTCTTTCTCTCAGGTCCTTCGTGGCTTTTAACCTCTGCTGGCTTCTGAATCATCTGTGTCTGGCTGGGGTTATTATGGGAAGTGGTGATCCCTTTATACAGCTTACTCTAAGGAGGTCATCATTCAGTCCCACTCATTAGGTCTTTAAGATCGAATATAGGGTCTCTTTTGGGGGGCTGTCATGGGAAGGGTAGCAGGAAGGTGCTGATGGTGAGGTCAAGCTGGAGAGAGCAAGGGAGGCGTAGAGGATGCCATCATCCTGGGTGAGAACAGAAAGAGAAGGGGGTTAGAGAGAGGACGGGGAGCAGACCCCATCATAAAGCAGTAATCTACAACCACCAATACCACAGTCCCACTCTTCCTTATACTCCAACTACTCCAAACTTTCTTTTAATTTTTTCAGGCCCTTGTCTGAATTGCTTACCTTGGAGTCCAGCTTGGGGTCGCTTTGTTGTCCTAGGAAAAAAGTCAAGATATACTGGGTCAGGTGGCATGGCAGTCAGGGTAGGGAAATAGACAGTGGGCTCTGTAGTGAGGTCATGTGGTGTGTCGGGACTAGGGTCACGTGGGAGGGATGGGTGAGGCCTGAGAAAGAGGCAAATGCTTAGAGGCACATGTGTGGGGAGGGAGTGTGGGGAAGAAGGACGGGCCAAGCTGGAGAGTGGGGAGTGACAGTAGGACTGACCTTTATTCCCAGTGTTCTCACACTTCTCCTCAGTGTTTTGGCAGGATCCCCTGCATGGGAACAAAAGGGTGGGAAATGCATTCGAGGCTGGGCAGAAAAGAGTTAAAACCTGCATCAGGCTGGTTCTCTTGTGGGGGTCTCTGCAAACTGCTTGGACATAGAAGATGTAGGCAATAGTTTGAGGGTCTCAGAAGGAGGCTGCCTTGGAGTGGATTGAGAGGCAATTTGCAGTGTAGCCCAGGAGAGGTCCCTAAGTGCCAGCTGAAGGTGGCTTGTTCTAGACAAGCAGCTTTTGTTGGAAGGAGGCGCAGGGAGGAGACAGCAGAAGGGTGAGCTCCTGTCCTCTCTACTGGCACTGACTTGGTTAAAACTGGAGACGGAAAACCAGAGAAACTAATGCCACATCTTCTGGGTGGGTGCTCAGGCTTTGGTCTCCAGGAGATACATCCTGGGAGGTGACCCGAGGAAGGCAGCTGGCAAAAGTCAGAGAGTTAGAGAAGTGAAGAAGAGGGGCTGTGGGAAGGGTAGGAGTGGAAATGGGAAGAAGGATGGAGGAAATGAAAGCTGTGGGAGGGTGAGGAGGACCAGCGCTCAGGAAAGGAAGGGAGGCAGGGTGTGCGCAGAGGAGAGGAGGCCAGGCTGGGAGCTGAGGAGGGAAGGCGCTCTGAGGAAAGGCAGCTGGTAGAGGAGCTGAGGACAGAGGTTTCTTCTGACCCCTTTTGGGTATGTCACCCAAAAAGGTGAAAAGGCAGTTTGGATGATGAGCAAGAAAGAGGAGAAAATGTGGAAGAGGTAGATCTGTTTGGGAAGGATGATGTTCAAGGTGGAGAGAAAACAGGATGAGCAGAGGAAACACTTAGCAATGGCGACAAAAAGAGGATAAAGGAAATACCAGAGAAAGACAAAGGAAGACATTCTGGGAGAGAATCGGAGAAAGTGCTGGAACCCTTAGGTCCACTCTTCTCATTGATTTTGTTTGTTAGTTAGTTTGTTAGTTTGTTTTAAGGAACCAGAGCCTCAGGAAGTGAAGAGCCGGGCCTGTTAGGGGCATGAGGATGCGGATGGGAAAGTCAAGGATGAGAGCAGCTGTGAAAAGCTACCTAGTACAGTTCTCATAAGGACACTTTCCCAAAATAGCACCCCCCTCCCCCGCAAATGTCCCCCCTTGGAGGATGGGCACTCACCCGGCTGGGGCTCTGGCTTTAGTCCGCAGTCCTATAGAGGGACCAACAGCATGTCAGTGTGCCATCCACTGATGGCATCTCTCCTCCCTGCCTTCTCTGCTCATCCTACTCTGAGGCCACCCTTGGAGAAACCAGGGCAGCAAGGCAGCTCTGCTGAAACCCATCTGAGAAGGGCCTGGGACTCAGATTCCGTACCTAGTGACATCCTGAGGATGTCCACACCTGTCTCGCCATTGTCCTCAACACCAAATCAGGGAACACCTTTTCTCTGTACCCTGCGCCCCTTCATTCTACTCTCTCTCCCCACCTTTCTTTCTGCGTCCTTCCTTCCTTGAACTCTCCATAATCCCCCAACCTGCTCCTGCTGCTGAGCCCTGGCCCACCAACCCTCTCCCTCCCGACTCTTGTCATAGGCACCAGTGCTCCTTCCTTCTCTGACAAACCAGCTTCTTGTGCTTTCCTTTACATCGCCTCTGGGGTCGGAGGCTCCTGGGCGTGATTTACAAGATTCTCTTCTCCCATCTCCTGCCTCTTCCATAGCAGTGAGCTGCTTATAGTTCCCAAAATGGGTTCTTCTGCTTGGAAGAACAGGGACCTCTATACCACCCTCACCACTTCCCTGGCTAACTCTTTCATTCTTTGAGAATTTTTGCAGGTGTCACTTCCTCCTGGGAGTCCTCCCTGATTCCCCTTTCTCCCAACCTACCAGAGCTCTTTCCAAATGAGGCAGCTAGTGCTTGAGGCACCCCCCGCCCACACTGAGTCCCTTGAAAGCAGGGCCCCTGCTTTATGTACTTGTATTTCCAATCACAAGGCAGGTCCTGGAAAATGGGCACCCTTCCAATGCTGCTGAGTTGGGCCAACTTCCTGTCCCTTCTGCTCTCTCCTTACTTTTCTCAGGGCAGACTTGCTTCTCCCCACGAGCCAAAAGGTGAGGACTGAAGAGCATGATTAAGTCGAGAGATAAGAACTAGAAAATGATCAGATTTGTGGAGAGGAGTTGGTCTGGAGCGGTGGTTCTCAAACTTGATCACTCACAGACACCACTTGAGGAGACTGTTAATGATGCAGATTCCCATGTCTAGACCCTACCCCAACAGGAATCTGCATTTTTAACGCACCTCTGGTCATTCTGATGCAGGTGGTTCTGAGAAACACCCTGCTGGGGAGTTTGGGGAGAGCATGAGGTCCTAGACCACTCACCTTTCTTTCTCTTCCACTTGAAGTAGACCATCAGTCCCAAAATCACCGTTAGGAGCACTGTTCCAGCCAGTGCCACGCCAACTGTAGCTCCTAGATCCAGGGGCCAAGACCCTGAGCTCCTTTTGCCGCTTGAGCCACTGAGACCATCTGTGGTGCTGGTGACAGTGCTGGCGGCAGTGCTGGTGGGAACCTGGGTGGTTTTCTTGGTGGCTGAGAAGACATGAGAACTAAGCAAATTCTCCCCTGGAGGACTGGAGGTATCTGGGTGAAACTGTCACACTCTATCCCCTGGTTTGGGAAACATTGGAGATGGGGAACAACCCTCTGAAGCTCTCGCACAGAAAGGGGAGGAACAAGGTGAAATGCTAAGGATTAAGAATCCACATCACTCAGTTTAAATCCTGACTCTACTGATGATCAGTGGTGTGACCTCAGAACCTCATTTCAAAAAGAAAACATTTTTGTTGTGGTAGGACACATAACATGAAATTTACCATTTTAACCATATTTAAATGAATAGTTCAGTGGCATTAAGTACATTTACATGGTATGCAACTCTCACCACTATCCATCTCCAGAACTCTCATCTTTCCAAACTGAAACTATGTTTCCATTAAACAACTCCCCATTCCCTTGACCCCAGTCCCAGGCACCCACCATTCTACTTCCATCTCTATGAATTTGACTACTCTAGATACCTCATATTAGTGGAAGCAAACAATATTTGTCCTTTTACAGGATTGTTTTAATAAGTGAGAAATCATCTGTAAAGAACCTAGTTTATGTTGGAAATATGTTTTTAAGGTTAAATTAATATGTATTGAACTTTAGTCCCTACAAACAGATTGTACCTTTGTAGATGTTTAATGCACCACTGAAAAACTGATATAATACTAAGCCACAGGAAAACATTTAACTCCAATAAAATCTTCGGGTTGGTGTGGACCAAGTTCTCTGTCCGCTTTTGTTAGAAATTAATAATAAAACTGTAAATAACATCTCTCAATTGAGATAAATAATTTAAAATTCTTAGTCAAAGAAATATATATGTATATATATATTAACATGCTATTTAGGTAATAAAAACTAGAGCAATGCATATTTAAAAAAACTGGAACATGACTAAAGCTGTACTCTAAATTCATATTATTAAATGCTTTTATTATTTAAAATGGAAAAAAATTTGTGAAATGAATAAAATAGTCAATTTGCAAAGAAAAAATAGCCCAAAACAAACAGGAGCCAGCCCTAAGGAAACTCATAGATTGATAGTAATGAAAACCTACGTAGGAATAAATTTATTAGGAAACAATAGCAGAAGAAATAATAAATACAGGAAGTAATTATTTAAGGAAAAACAACAACAGCAACAAGAAAACAGACAAGACTTTGCAAACCTAACAACAAAAGTGTCCATTTAAATCATGAGAAAGTGTATGCTTAATTATAGTTTGACAAATTTTAAAAACCGTGAAATGGATGATTTTCTGAAAGAAACAATTTTCAAAATGGATCTAATAAACATTAAAATTTAACCGCTGGGTAGACAAGCGAGGACACTATTAAGAAGCAACTTCTCACAAAGATTCTAAGCTCAGGTGATTTTTATGGGTAAACTCTTATAAAAATTTAAGACATAAATAATTCTTAGAATTTTTCAGAATATTGAGAAATATGGAAAACTATGGAGTGATAATTCATTACATGAAACAATAACCCTGATGCTAATATTCGTTCATAATTTTTAAAAAATGAAGACTAAAACGAAAGGCTGGTTTTTTAACTGATCTGAGTGGGGGAAAATACCGGGTATTGGCACAATGGGAGTATAAATTAGCATAACCTTTGGGAATATTTTTGAGATTATCTATCAAAGTATAAAATACCCATGCATCCCCTTTGACTCAGTGATTGCTAGGAATTTGTCCTATGGAAATGCTGGTGCAAGTATTGAAAGGCCTGTGTTTAGGGGTGTTCTTTGCAGCATTGTTGTGAAGTGGCAACAACCTAAATGTCTCTAAATAGGAGACTAAGTAAATTATGATACATTGCTAAAGCAACTCTTTAAAACAAAAGGCATTGATGTATATGTACTGAAATGCAAAGATACTTGAGGTGCAAAAAGTAAAAATAGCAAGTTATAGAGCAGAATAGTATGCAGTTTGATTCTATTTGTGTTATATATCTATATCTATATTTTGTATCTCTGTGTATCTATATTTGTATCTGTAAGAGACAACATTTCTGCAGAGAGAGGTGGTGGATGGGAAGATAAAGTGGAGAGGGAGGAATGTACTTGTCATTGGACTCCCTTCTGTGTTGTTTGATCTTTTTTTATTATGTGCAAGTATTAATAGTACCTTTATTATTTTGAAAATTTAACATTTATTTTTATCAAAGCTGTATAGGCACATAAAGAGTACATAAATTCTGTAGAGTTTTTAAAATGGCAGTTCTCTGAATAAGCCTCCTCACTCCCTTCCCACTCCCCAGAGGCAACTATTTTCAGCACCTTTAGCTATTTCTTTTGGCATTCACCTCATATTTCTCAGTCACATGTGTTTACCGCTGTTTCTTGAGTTTGTTGTTTTAGGTAGTGTCTATTTACTTCCTATTCTTGAAATTGAGGAATTAGATCTCTTATAACCACATTTTCTCTATCTTACTCAACTTCTTTGCATTTTATATTCTCCCTTTCATGAGAGGGAGTTCTTCACTTGGCTTCTGGGACGCAATTCTCTTTTGGTTCTTGTGCCTTCCTATTAGCTCTTTCTCAGTCTTTTTTATTGATTCCTCCTGTAACACTCATCGTTCAGTCCTAGCACTTCCTCTCTATCTACACTCACTTCTCAGATAATCTTACCCAGTCCTGTGGCATTAACTACCAGCGAAATACTGATTAGTCCCAAACATATGTACCCAGCCAACGCTCCCCTGTACTCCAGACTCATCTATCTTACTGCCTATCGCACCTCCATTTGTTTGTCTGGTAAGATCTCAAATTTAAGATGTGCAAAACAGAGCTCTTGATTTCTTCCCAAACCTGTTCCTCCCCTATTCCCTTTCTCAAGAATGACAATTCCATCTTTTCTTTCTCCTCTAAAAAGAGGTTTTTATTGCCTTTGGTCCACAGCCGGTATTTCACATTATCTCTTGGTTCCAGTGCTCCTGGGTAGGGCTGGTCCCCAGGAGGGCCTCTAGCTGGGGGTCCCTGTGCAGTACTTGGTGGGTGAGAGGGAACAAGTACGGAAAGGGGGAGGGTCTGGCTTTGCCTTAACCACTCAGAACTCCATTGTCTTGTCTGAGCCTCAGTTTCCCCACTGGGCCCCTGAGAGGTCCTGGGGAAATCCAGTTCCTCACAATGCCTAAAATATTTCAGGACTGTTGCCTGGTCATCTCTCAAGAGACCTACTTCCTTCACAGAACCCCTGCTGCTCCATCTCCACCCCAATCCTCTGAAAAAAAATTTTTGTTTCGTTAAAACTGCCTGAGTACAGAAATAACAAACTGATTGGCAGAAAATAGGGAAGAGGGGCAGAAGCAATTGGAAGTCATTTGGGGCTAGTCCCCCGCTGCCCAAGTTTCTTTTCTACTCCCCACTCCCACCTGCCCCCTGCTAGCTCAGCCCAAAGCCTGCTGGGAAATTTGCTGCCTGGACTAGCCCTTCCAAGGCTCCCTACCTCACACACATCTGGATCTGGCCTTCACCTGTTCCCTACAGACCCTCAACTGGAAACACTTGGACACATAGAAAAACAAGAGGAAAACACAGAAACCCCAAAAACCCATATGGGATGATGATGTGGGGAAATATCCAACACAGGAGCCTCAGTAGCTAGCCTTCTCATGGTAGTAAGAGGGTTATTCTGGGCTGCTCCTGGGCTTGGACAGTCACTGGCAGCCCCCGGAGCCCCATCTGCTGCTGGGCCTTGCGGGCAGTACTTGGGGTCGTATATCTGCCTACCCAGGCCAAAGACCTGGCTGCTCTGTTTGGCACCCTGCATGTAGCCCATCTGCAGAGACATGGAGGAGTTGTCACACTTGTCAGTCCTCAGCTTAGTTTCATAGATGTTCTGCTGGGTCCTGGGAGGTGTCATGCCCACCTGGCTGGCACACTTGTTGGTGCCCATTTGCAGGCTGATGGTCGAGTGGTCCATGGGTGGCAGGATATGGTTCTTCGGGTCATACAGATGCCTTCTCTTGCCGTACGCCATCATGCCAGACTGGCTGGCACAGTTATTGGTGCCCATCTGGAGCCCGATGACATACTGGCCCGCCTTCACTGTGGCATCATCGAAGTTCCACTCTTGCCTCTCTGAGTACTTAATACCAATGTCCATGCCCCTCTACAGCCCCTTTGTCTTGGCCTTCCCCACCAGGGCAGGAAAGACACCTGCATCTGTGTCATGTTCCCACTCTCAAACAGGTTGTCGACCTCAAACAGGTCTGTGGGGTTCCTGTCGTAGCTGACCATGGCCTTGATGAAATCGGAGAGGTTTTCTAGCTGGTGCCAGCTCTGCATGGAGCAGTTTATCTTGGGGACCAAGCCTGGCTACAGCTTATTCATGAGTGTGCACAGGGTAATCCCATCCTTCTGGAATTTGGGCCTGATAGACAGGCCCGTGAATCCCTCTATTCAGCTGTGGAGTTCTGCCTCCTTCTGAGGGTCGTATTTGGACAGGAGCCGGTTCATGACCTCAGCCAAAAGCCTCTACAAGGGACCCTTATTGAACTGTGTGGAGTTCATGCCGGCGGCAGGATGGGACAGCACAGTTGGCCCTGTGGGCGCGCTCGTGGCAACTCCATCTTTCAAGAGTCTCAGGTCAAAGGCCTTAGAATTATCTTTGGTTCTCCTCACTTTCTCACCCCAACATCTATTCATCTGCAAATCATGTATGCTCCGTCTTCAGACTATAACCAGCGTCTGACCACTTCTCATCTGTCATCGCTGACACCATAATCAAGCCACATCACCTCTCACTGGTGTCCCTGTTTTTGATCTTGCTTATCTGTATAGTCTTATTGCAGCATCCAACAGCCAGAAGGACACTTTTACAACGTAAATCATATCACTGCACTCCTCTGCAGGAAACCCTCACTGGCTGCCATTGCACTGAGTCAAAGTTCTTTCACTGGCTTTCAAAGCCACGCAGGACCTGCCTCACTGCTTGTTCTGATCTCAGCTCCTGCCACCTCAACTTCATCTGCTTTAGTTATGCTTGACTCACCTCATGGCCTTTGCCCTTGCTGTTTCCTCTTGACTGGACATTTTTCTCTAGATCTCTCCTTCACTTCCTGTGCCTAGGCTGGATTTTTCTGCTGGATTCTCCACCAGCTTTGTGCCTTTGGAAGCTGGTCTTGGTGGACTCCATGCACAGATTCACTAGTCCCCTAGTTCTCATTCAGTGGCCAATGCGGGTCACCGGCAAGAGACAGAGGGAGAGAGGTCAGGGCATAGCCCTTTACTCTCTCCCTAATGGGTATTTTTCGAGTCGGGTTCTCCAAAGAAACAGAACCAATAGGATATATAGAGAGATATAGAAAGAGCTTTATTATGAGGGATCGGCCCATGTGATTCTGAAGGCTAAGAAGTCTCACGATCTGCTGTCTGTAAGAAGTGGGCCCAAGAAAACCAGTGGCAACCTGAAGGCCTGAGAATCAGGAACTCTGATGTCCGAGGGCAGAAGAAGATGGATATTCCAGCTCAAGTAATACACTTTTTGTTCTATTTGGGCCCACAGGGGATTGAATGCTGGCCGCCTCTAATCTCTTCCATAAACACCTTCACAGACACACTTAAAAATAATGTCTTACCAGCCATCTGGGCATCATTTAGACCAGTCAAGTTGACACATTAAACTTGCTCCTCCCTGGGGCCTACTACCTATTCCCCTCCTTGCTCCTGAGGCCAGAGGCGGGCCCCAGCTGTCTCATCATCCCTGACTGGTTTCCCTACCTCATGCCCTACTCAAAACTCTTCTCAGTTACCCTGTTTGAGTGGCTACTTCCTGTCAAGACTCTGACTAGTGTCCCAGAGGCCTTCCTTGCTCCGTCTCAATAAAATTGTACCCCTAGCAACCTCTATCCTACCAATTCTGCTTCATTTTCTTCCTTTTCTCTTTTTACCACTGCTTGATACACAAACAGAATTAATGTGTTTCCTTTTTGGGCGGCAGGGGCGGCGGGGGGAAGGTGGGAGGTCTTCTTCCCACACTCAAATATAAGTTCCAGTGCTGAGGGCATATTTTTAAACTGTTGTTTCCCCAGCGCCCAGATTGGCACTGACGCATGATAGGCATTCAATCAAAATTTGTTAAATGAATGAATGAAATAATTTTCCCTTGGAATTTCAAGGCATTCAACCACTGTCTTCCAGCTTCTTGTGTTGCCATTGAGACATCCAAAACCCTTCTGATTCCCAAGTCTCCATATGTAACCTGTTTCTTTCCTCCTTGGAAATTGGTTGGATCTTCTTTTACCCCCTGTCATTTCATGTTACAGTGCCCTGAGGTAGGTCTTATTTTTACCCATTTTGCTAGGCAATTTTGTTCTGGATAATTTCTAGAGTAATTGCATTGATGTTTTCTTTCCCACCGCCTCACTATTCTCTGTTTCTGGAACTCTCATAATTCAGAGGTTGGACCTCGTGGAACAATCCTCCTTTGTTCTTATTTTTTCTTATAGTTTCTACATTAATTGAATTGCATCTGTCACCATATAAGGTAATATTCACAGATTCTGGGGTTTATGATGTAGACTTATTTTGGGGAGGCCTCTATTCAACCTACTACAGTTTCCAAATTTTTGACCTTTTCTTCTACCTTCTGAGAGATTTCCACAGATTTTATCTGTCAGTCCTGTTATTGAGTTCTCCATCTTTGCTATTTAGCTCTAATTTCCAAGAGCTCCTTTATTGTTTGGAAAGCTCCTTTGTAAAGCACCCTTTTTTGTCACATGCACAGGTGACTTTCTGAGAATGATAGTTATTTGACAGTATTATTCTCCCTCCATTGTTTTGGTTTCTTTCAGGTTCTTTTTTTTTTTTTTTTTTTACCACTACCTCTTGCCACATCCAGCACCCCCATATGTTTTGCTCTCTGCATTTCATGGGAGAAGCTTTCTTTAAATGTTTAGTTTAATCATTCATACTTTAAAATTCTACCCTTGGGCTTCCCAGGCACAGTTGAGGAGAGGGTATAGTCCTCAGTGCTGGGGGATTTGGTGTGAGGCTGAGACCTCAATCTTCTTGCCTGTTGGCTCCCAGCATGCAGAAAGCCACACTGATTGGAAGCTATGTGTGGCATGAGAGAAAGTGCTTGTCAGCTAGTGGGCTGTAGAGTGGTCTGTTAGATTTCTAGATCTTTTTGGGGTCCATCAGATATATTTCCCAGAGAAGAATCTCCTGATTTTCTGTCATTGGTGGGGTCGGGGGACACCAGGCTGACTGCCTGAGTCTTGGGAGGTGTTGAGGTGTTTAAGGTCTTATCACTTCACCAGAGCTACAGTTTTAGGGACTGAACCCTCACCCCCAGTTACGCCCCAGGTACTTCCCCCTTCCTAGTATCTGGTTCATTCTTTCTGGAAAGCAAAACTCTAGTCTTTTGCCGGAGTGGAGGATGAAGGTATGGTTTGCCTGCTCCTTGAAATGGATTTTCAACTAGTCCTCTAGTTCTCAGACCCCCTTTTACTACCACTTTTAGGAGTACTTGGGGTTGCCATTCTTGAACCTTTAAGGGATTTTGCAGTGCAAATTGCTTTGCTTCTGGGTTTCTGCACTGCTGGCTTAGGATTTAGCTCCTCTGGTCTCCTAAGCCAGTTACATTAGTCTGTTTCCGGCTTCTCAAATTGTTTACCAGCTCACATATTTTTAAGATTTTTGTCTTAAAAAAATTCCCTTTCCTGTTATTTTAGTCAATTTTGGGAGGTGGTGGAGGTAAACATGTGCATATAACCCACCACCATCTTGGTCAGAATTTATGTATTACTTTCACATGAAAATTAAAAAAATAAACGTTTAAAAAATAATATTGCACATCAATAATAAAAATAAAGAACATAGAGGGAAAAACCTTGTAAGACATTTAGATGAGCTTTGGAAGAACACTAACAAGGTTTGCTGAAGGATATAAAATAGGACTTGTTCCTGGGTGAAGACGTTGTATATTACAGTGATTTCAGTTTCTGTCAATTGCTTTATAGATTAATGTGATTCTGATTTTAAAAAACCTCATGAGGAGTTCCAGTCAAGATGGTGGAGTAGGTAAATGCTGTGCTTGCTTCCTCTTATGACCACATCAAAATTGTAACTAACCTACAGAACAACCATCATTGAGAATTGCCTGAAGACTAGCTGAACAGAACTGCTATAACTAAGGATAAACAGATGAATCCACATTGAGACTGGTAGGAGGGGTGGAGATGTGAAACAGGCATACCCCACACCCACATGTGGTGATAGAGAATTGGGAGGGACATCTCAGCTGTAAGGGTCCCCCCACAAAAATGAGGGGTCCCAGCCTCACACTAGACTCCCCAGTCTGGGGTTCCAGTGCCAGGAAAAGAAGTTTCCACAACGTCTGGCTGTGAAAACCAGTGGAGATTGTGGCTGAGTGGGACGAAAGACGCTGGAGTCCCAGGTGCTCCTCTTAAAGGGCCTGCATAGGAACTTACTCAAGGACAGACTTATTCACTCTGAGATCCAGCTCTAGGGCAGCGGAATGAAAGGTGCTTCACACATATAGGGAAGAACCGAATTGTCTGGCTTCAGGGCAAGGGTTGGAGGGGCAGCTTTCTCCACACAGAATTGCTGGCAGAAGCCATAGTTCCTTTGTTGAGCCTTCCCAGTACCCAATGTGCAGACTCAGGTGGGCGCCTTATCTAAGTTTCCATTAACTTGGCTAACAACATTCGCCCTGCCCTCATGATTCCCTAAGACCGTGCCCCACTCAACTTTGGGGCCTACCCAAGCTGCTTCCGGTTGCTTTTCCATACGTATGGCCTGTCTTGGCTCAAGCTTCGAACTTTCCTAAAATCTCTCATAGATTCACAACCCCTAACAAGCAGCATCTGGCCTCAGCATGCCCTGTACCTCTTGCTATGCAGCCCCAAGCCTGGCATTAGTGGCAGCCAGCCTCAGTTCATAGCTTAGCCTCTCCCAGGCACCTCCCATCCCAGCGCAAGTGACGACCATCAGCAGATCATTTGTAGCTCACTGCCCCCCTGGGTGGGGCATAGGCAGCAGCTGAACCTGGCTTGCAACAGAGCCCCTTCCAGGAGGCCCCTGAACCAACACGCCTGATGGCCAGCTTCAGACCATACCAGAGTACCACCCAACCACCTCCACAAAAGACAAACACAAAGGGCAGACTGGGAAAACATTAGAGCCCTGCTAAAGCAAATCCTGCTCTGTAGGGTTATCCCCTGCACAACAGGTCCTTCACTATAGTCACTGGCCAGTCCTCACACCAATCAGCCTGAGGATCAGTTGCTCCCATTGATGTGCAAACAGCAAACAAGGCTCAACTATAGCAGGAGGGCACACACAACCCACATAAGGGACACACCTTATGAAAAGTCAGGACCTATAACCGAAGACCTACTCTACCTAGCAAAGCTGTCATTTAGAATTGAAGGACAGATAAAGGGCTTCCTAGACAAGAAAAAGCTAAAGGAATCCATCACCACCAAACTATTATTACAAGAAATGCTAAAGAGACTTCTTTAAGAAGAAAAAGAAAAAGAATAAACTATATGAATAATAAAATGGCAATAACTGTATGTCTAACAACTACTTTAAATGTAAATAGATTAAATGCTCCAATCAAAAGACATAAGGTAGCTGAATGGATAAGAAAACAAACCCTTATATATGCTGCCTACAAGACTCACACAGATTGAAAGACACACAGACTGAAAGTAAAGGGATGGATAAAGATATTTCATGAAAAAAAAATTTAAAAAAAAGCTGGGTTAGCCATACTTATACAAGACAAAATAGACTTTAAAACAAAGGCTACAACAAGAGACAAAAAAGGACCCAGTAATCCTACTTCTGGGTATTTACACAAAGAAATCCAAAACACTACTTCAAAGGGATATATGCATCCATATGTTCATTGCAGCATTATTTACAATTGCTAAGATATGGAGGCAGCCTTGGTGTTTATCAGTGGATAAATGAATAAAGAAGTGGTACATATATACAATGGAATATTACTTAGCCATAATAAAGAATGAAATTTTGCTATGTGTAACAACATGGATGGATCTAGAGGGTATTATGTTGAGTGAGTAAGTCAGAGAAAAACTTATGTATGGAATCTAGAGAACAGGATAAGCAAATAAAACAGGAAGAAGCTCATAGATACAGAGAGAATTTTGATGGTTGCTGGATTGGGTTGTGTGTGGGAGAATGGATAAAGAGGAGAGGGGATTAAATTGGTAGCTACAAAATAGTCATGGGGATATAGAGTATAGCATAGGGAATATAGTCAGTAGTATCGTAATAACTATGTATATTGTCAGATAGTACTGGATTTATTGAAGCAATCACTTCATAAGTTATATAAATGTCTAATCGTTGTGTTGTACACCTGAAAGTAAGATAATATTGTATATTGGCTGTACTTGGAAAAAATAAAAATACAAAAATTTTTAAAAATCTTTGTGAGTGTTTTTCTCAAAACTTGGCTAACTTACTCTAACATTTATGTGAAAAAATAGGCAGGCAACAATAATAAAGTTATTAAAGAAGAAATAATGTGATTGAGATGGAAATAGCTTTATCAGCCACTGAAATATGATGTTTACAATAAATAAAAAATGTGGTATTGATATAAGAAAAGACAAGAGACATATATCTGATAAGGGGTTAATATCCAAAATATACAAAGAACTCATACAACTCGATATCAAAAGAAAAAAAAAAACAATTTAAAACCAGGCCAAGGACATGAACATACATTTCTCCAAAGGAGATATACAAAAGGACAATAGGTACTAAAAAGATGCTCAATATCATTAGTCATTAGAGAAATGCAAATTAAAACCACAACGAGATATGTTTTGTTAATTATGGCATCTTCTCTCAATAAACACAAAATGCTATTTTATGAGCTATATGATAATAGTAACTATCACTTGAATAAATGTTTGTGTGTGTGTGTGTATACACACATACATATATATAAAATCTCCTTACACCTGAATTGAAAATTAAAGACTTATTGAAAAGTGAAAAAAAAAAAACCCACAGTGAGATATCACCTCACATTGTTTGAATGGCTATCAACAAAAAGACAAGAAATAACTAATGCTTTAATGGATGTGAAGAAAAGGGAATCCTTGTGTACTGTTGGTGAGAGTGGAAACTGGTGTAGCCACTGTGGAAACCAGTATGGAGGATGCTCAAAAAGTTAAAAATAGAACTCCCATATGATCCAGCAATTCCACTTCTGGGAATATATCCAATGGAAATGAAAACACTAACTCGAAAAGGTAACTGCACCCCTATGTTCATAGCAGCATTATTTACAAGAGCCAAGACATGGAAACAACCTAAGTGTCCATTGATGGATGAATGGATAAAAAAGTTGTGAGATATATATGTATATGTATATGTATATGTATATGTATATGTATATGTATATGTATATGTATATGTATATGTATATGTATATGTATATGTATATGTATATATATATATATGTATATGTATGTGTATATACATATAAAATAAATGAAGAAATCCTACTATTTGCAACAACATAGATAGAACTTGAAGGCATTATGCCAAATGAAATAAGTCAGACAGAGAAAGACAAATACTGTATGATTTCACTTTAATGTGACATCTAAAAAAATAACCCCCAAAACAAACTCATCGAAAAAGAGAGATCAGACTTTTGGTTTTCAGAGATGGAAGGCTGGGGGACGGAAAATTGGAGGAAGATGGTCAAAAGGTACAAACTTCCAGTTATAAGAGAAATACTAGGGATGTAATGTATACATGATGACTATAGCTAACGCTGATGTGTGATATGTAGGAAAGTTGTTAAGAGAGTAGATCCTAAGAGTTCTCCTCACAAGGAGAAATTTTTTCTTTCTTTCTTCTTTTTAAAAATTATATGAGAAGATGTATATTAGCAGAACCTATTGTGGTCATCATTTCATAATATATGTAAATCAAATTATGCTATATGCCTTAAACTTGTACAATGATGTATGTCAATTATTTCACAATAAAACCGGAAAAAAAATAGTGGGTTAGCATTCTAAGAAGGACTATGTAAAGAACATTAAAAATATTTAACCCTGTCAAAAATAAACAAACAAAAAACTGGTGAAACAAAGAGATAAGAAATGAATACTATTCGACAAAATAACTTAAAAGACAGGCCTATGAATCAATGAAAGGAAAAAATATTCAATGAGTCAATAAATGGGATTGGGACAATTGATTAGTTTTTTGGTATAAAGATCAATTTAGTTCTTTACCTCATGCCATATGTCAAAATAAATTCTCACTACATTAAAGAGTTTTATTGTGAAAAGAAATTATACAAAAATTAGAAGAAATTAAAATATTTTAAACCCCAGTGGTATAGGGTATTTTGGGCTTAGTAAGGAAAGAGAAAAATTATAAGGATAATGCTCTTAAATTTGGCTACAAAAGAAAACATCTGAATATAAAAATGGTGGTACTTGAATTAAAAACATTTATTATTACTTTCCTGTATTATTGTGTTTTTTAAAATCATGAGCATGAATATTCTATTAATTGTATTAATTGAAAAAGTTAATTTATTGATGAAAATACACTAAACGTGACAGAAATGAAAAAAGCAAGAATTAGGAAAAGAGGAAGAGGGTTCTAAATAAAACAAAATCTCTCAAAAGTGGCCATTTAAGGAGATGTGGAGGAGGTGCAGGAAATATATAAATCCAAGGCTGTCTTGCTTAATTCAGGTTGTGAGGCATTTTTTAATTGCTTTAAAATCAGCTCAGTGGTCAAGATGGAACATGGAGAGTGTCATCTCCAGCTGGGAGCAGTAATTTGTCATTGACATAGTGTAGACTTGCCAGTGCAAGTGATTATGAGAAGCAAATCAACTTATTTAATTGTTAGTTTTCTAAAAAAATTTAACAGACAATGCACCCCGTTGTTGCCTGTGCCTGGGAGAGAGCCCTTCCCCCATTCTTTTGGAGACAGAAGAACCCAGGGTCAAGTTCCTGCGCACACTGAGTAGTATAGGAAGATCTATTAATGCAACACATTCTATTATTAGGTTAAAAATAGGTCGAGACAAGAAGAAGAGCAAGTCAGGAGGTGAGGTTGATTGGCTCATGGTTAAGAGAGGAAGCTCTGGTGTTAAAAACTGGGTTCAAATTCTGCCTGCAGTATGAGTGATGACTTTGGGCCGGCACTTAGGTTCTGCGAGCCTCCATTTCCCCATCTGTGACAGGAAGATGATAGCAGTGCCTGCCGTTATTGCGGGGTCATGGTGCAGGTAAACCAGGGCGAGATATACCAAGGTTTCAGCCAGGACAAAGTGCACGGCGAGTGGGAGCTGCTGCATTGCTGCTGCAGAGGGGCCTCCAATGACCAGGACAGGGGAGCAAGATCAAAGTGGAGGAGGAGGACAGCATAGGGGCTCTGTGGGAGAGGAGGGAACTGGGTGGTCAGCAAGAGGCTAGGAGGGTAAAGAGGATGGAGACAGGAAGAGGGAGATAGGAAAAGAGAAGGAAAGGATGAGATGAGGGCAGGGAGCATTGAGGGCCATGTTCTGGGGAGCAGAATGGGAAAGGGAAATGGGAAGATTGGGGGGATGACAGGTGATGGGATGTTACCAGGGGACTGGAGGCTCCTCAGGCTGTTGTTGGGCACCTACTGTGTGTGCTAGGTTCTGCTCATGGCTGTGGGGATACGTAGATATGGGAGTAGCTGGGGCTCCACACATCAACACATGATAAAGGGAAGGCAAGCTACATTCCAAAAACGTCAAGTCCACTTTGAGGATATGGAGCAAGGGCAGAGGGCAGGGCTGGAGCCTCAGCCTGGAGCAAGAATGGAGAGTAATTGGGGTGCTCAGAAGGTGCTGAGGCCTGGAGATGGGGATGGAGGCTGGGTCTGGAGGGGACAGTGACGAGGATGGGCAAGGAAAACAGCTCAGGTTTGGGGAAGATTAAGGCGAAAAGGGTAAAGCTAGCAGAGGCCTGGGGAGGAGTTGAGGGGGGCAGGGAGAGGAGTTTGAGAGAAGAGTCAGGAAGAGGGGGCCCTGGGCCAGGCCTGGGTGACGAGGGCACCAGTGGCCTTCAAAAACCTCAGGTGTTGCAACTGGACTCACCGCGAGTGATGGTGAGTTTGGTCCCTTTGATAGACTGCCACACTTTCCTTCTATGTTCCTGTGTTGTCAGCTGGACTCGGCAGAAGTACGTACACTCGTCCTCCCTCCGCAGCTTAGAGATCTGGAGGGAGCCATTCCTCCAGCCCCTTTTCCAGTTCAGGAAGATTCGGTTTTCAAAATCCTTATGGATGAAATGCATGCTCAAGTTGTAGATGAACTCCCCATGAAAATATTTCCATCTCCAAAGTATGTTCACTTTGGGATCCCTGGCTAACTCCCAGGGATAACAGAAGGAGAAAGGGATGTGGATGGAGTCACCCTCAGAGGCTGAGAGGTGCTCTGGTTGGTTGACCTCATGTGGAAACTTTGAATTGCATTTTGCTGAGCTGTCTGGAGAGAAGGGAAAGAGAGGGAGAGATTTTGAAGCTACCTCGAGAGGCAAAGAAAATAACCCCAGACCAGCTGGCACCCTCGCCCATTGGTAAAAGTGTGACAGATGGTAGAACTGGCCCTCTGGCTGGGTGTCCCCCTTGCCAGGCTTGGGGTAGGAGGAGTGTGAGGGGTAGGATGACCCAGCACTGTGGGATCAGCCTTTTGCTTGTTGGGGGTGGGAGGCCTGGCCGGCTACCTCAGCAGACCCCCTTCTCCAGACACCTGTCTACAGCCCCTCCAGGGGGCTTCCTCATGGCCCTGGACAGAGCCAGGACAGTCCCAGCCACTCACCAGCCTGCAGAGATGCCGGCAGCAGCAGGGGCAGCAGTAGGAATAGACCCATCGCCTTGCTTTCCTCCCAGGGATGAGAAGACAAGCAGAGCCCTCAAGGCCAGTGGGGAGGCCCTGTGGAGATGCCGCCTCAGGGAAGTCTAGGCACAGTAGAGGGAGGGCCAGGCTCCCTCAGAGGACAGAGGGAGGATGGTAGCCTTCCCCAAACCAACCCGTCCCAGAATCACCAGCACTTCCTTTATCAGTCTGGCTTCTTTTTATCTGAATTGCAAAATGGCCTCCCTTGTGGTCAGTGAGGTCACCAGCCTCTATCTTCACACTGAAGGGCATGGTCCTGACCTGGGTTGGCTGGGGCCTCTCCTCTCCCACCTCAGCTTCCTGCCTCTGCCAATGCCCTCCTCATCTCCTTAGGAGTTAGTCTCCATTTTACTCTGTTTCTCATTCTCTTTCTCCTCTTCTCTGCTTCTCTGAGTGTCTCCCAGCCTCTGTTTCTTCTCTTTTCACAGGGAAAGGAGTGGTAGCAGGACAAGCTCAGGCTCTTTCAGGAGAAGAAAGGCAGCCATGAGTCTCTGCCCAGCTACAGCCCCTTAGAGAGAAGGAGGAGGGAGCCACTGTGGTCATTGCCCTCAGCCCCCAGCCTTAGCTCCAGGGGCATCCAGTTTGCTCCCTCCCCTACAGTCCCCAGGCAGAACCAAGGCCCACCAGGCCTTTTCTGTTCCCTTGTGCAGTGTAATTCCCTCCTCTCCCTGAGGTTAAGAGGTGAGGTGGGCTCACACTCCCACCTCCCCAGGGAATGGGCCTTCTGGAGGCCACGCCTCAACTCACAGGATGCAAGACTGGACCCACAGGGCCTTCTGTCCTCTCCAGACTACACACAAGGAGACCGAGGCTCAGAAAGGCCATGCTCCAAGTCCATGACTCTCAAGTGGCAAGTTTAGGACACGAACTCTAGTCTTGTTGAGTCTACAGAGCCTTCTGCTGCTTCTGGATGCTTCTGCCTGGTTGCACCATGGAATCTGTGGGCCTCAGCTTCCAAGTGCAGAGCTCTAGGGGTGAGCCCCAGGAAGCTGTATTTCTACAACGCTCCCTAGGTGATTCCATCCACAGCTGTGAGATTTCTGGCTAATCCAGAGCCTTCCTGGGACAAAGCAGGTGAACATTCAAAGCAGGAATGAGTCACCCCACTGACAGTCCCTGGGACTGTCTAAAATGGAGGGCACAGCCAGCCCGTGACTGGTGGTGAATGGGGCTGAGAGATTGGTAGCTGGAACATTTGGTGACTCACAGGCTTGGCTCCATAGGAGGCTTTGCCCATCCCCTTCCCAGGATGAGGTTGGCATCAGCTTACTTAGTAGACTGTGGGGTTGGGAGGACATGATTTCATCAGAGGAAGTGGCTTAGGTCTTCTGGAGGTGGAAGCAAGCTGACTGACTTCCTTTTTCCTTTTTCTCAGTTCCTTCTCTAATCCCAATAGTTTTCTTCCACACTTTTCCCACGGTCAGTTAGGTGGCCCCCACCCTCTCTCTGTGTCTGCTTTTCTTACCCTTTCTTCTGGGTCCTAGAAGAGAGGTTCCAAATTTTCACAGAACCCTCTTATCTGAGTCAGGCCCTAAACATCCATTGCCTCAATTTCAGACTTACAACTTCTGTGGTGAGCGTATTGTTATCTCCATTTTACCCATGGGGAAACTGAGGCACAGAGACTTGATGTAATGGAGTCCTCTGGGCTGTGAAAGATGCTTGGGAGAATTGGTGACAGCTGGATGGGTGGGCAGAAGAGAGGACAAGGGACCCACTTGGCTTCTCAGCAGGACCTCCAGAGGGTGGTCTAACCAGTCTGCGGGGTGACACCTGGATTCCATTCCTGCCTTGCCCAGTAGCTATGGGACCTGTCTGGACAGTCTCCTCTTTGCTGAACTGCCCGAGGAGGGGGTGGACCCCACCAGGGGGCACCTCTGCTCATTTTATTAGGTAGTACAGAACTTTCACAAAATTGGCTCTGGGTAACTTTAGCAGAGTTCTTCCTGTCCAGATGCCTTAGGCCCTGTTGCTCTCATATATGATCTTCCTAGATGCAAGCTGCACATTTCATGTCACATTCTGACTCCTGGACCCAGTTTGATCCCATGAGGCTAGAAATTGTGAGGCGTACTTTCTACTCAGAGATGTTGTGTGTTCTCCTGGTTTGTTCATCCTTTCTTTCCTCAGCAAGAATGAGAGGGCCTAGAAACCAGTCTCCAGCTGTGGCTCCACTCACAGAGGGGGCTTCTGGGAGGAGGAGGGCCTGGTCTGTGATGCAAAGATGGGAAAAGCCAGAATTCAGCCCTTTAGCCCAGCAGGTGGCTGGCCATGGGGGAGAGGTCAGACGCAGTGTTTTCAATAGCAAGACATAGTGAGGAATATAAACTGTGGACCACATTTCAAGAAACACTGCTTTAGATCTTTCCCAAATTCTCTCAAGTTTCCATTCTCCCTTCCTCATCGGCCATCCCATCACTGTTTCAGCCCCTTGCCCTTCTGTGGTATCTCACCCTCCTCCTGCTCCCCTGCCCACCCTCCTCCAGGATCAGGAATAAGGCAAAGACATCTGCTCTCGCTACCTCCATTCAATGTGCTAGAGGTGCTAGGCCATGCAATAGGGAAGAAAAAGAAATGAAATTGTTCTAATTGTATTTTCTTAGATTCTGTACTTATCTATTTGGCATCCATTTATCACAGGGCCAGTTGTACTAACTATATTTTCTTATTTTCTGTATGCTTGATGTTCTGGCATTTGTGGCCTCCTTGACTAGGGAGAGACTGCCTCTCTCAAGGCTAGCCAGCTCTTAGAGATAGCTAAGGGTCCTCCTGTAAGCATGTCTCTCATATACAAACTATCCAATCCTGAGCCCATACGCTAAACCACCTTCTTTATCTAACTCTTACATAACGAGCGTATTTCCTCTGCCTGAAATCAACCCTGGGCCAGGTACTGGACAACTAGAAATAACACCAATAGCTCAAAGCCCACTGGAATTAGTCGAACTAGCCAATCCTAAACTGTTTCCCTTATCCTGTCTTGCTTTTCCTGCAGAAAACAAAACAAAGGCTGTGGCCAATGCTTTCCCCTTGTTCTTGCTTCTGTCTCCTGACTGACACTTGTGCTTCTCCTGGTGGCCATGTGTGATGTGGCTTGACCCCTACTCTCAAAAATGTAAGTAATGAAAACCTTTCAATGGTGTTAGCCTTTCTGAGTCATCATTTAGTCACCTTTATAAATTAAAATCCTGTGAGGGCAATTGAGACAAAAGTCATCCAGATTAGAAAGGCAGAAGTAAAAACTGTTTTTATTCAGTGATGATTTGATTGTTTATTTAGAAGATCTAATGGCATCTCCAAAAACCACTACAACTATAAGTAAGTTAAGCAGGTTGCAGGATAAAACATTAATATACAAAAATTTTTGTATTTCTAAGTACTAACAACAAAGAATTGGAAATTGAAATGAAAACAATACCATTTACAATAGCATCAAAAATATGAAATACTTAAGAATAAATATGGCAGAAGATGTGCAATATCTGAACACTGAAAACAATACTGAGAAATTAAAGAAGACTAATAAATGGAAATTTTATACATGAGAGGACTCAATAGGTGTCAATTCTCCTTAAATTAATATGTAGGTTTAACATAATTTCAATCAAAATTCCAGCAGATTTTTTTTTGTAGAAATTGACAAGCCAATTCTAAAATTCTGATAGAAATTCAAAGTACGTAGAACAGCCCCCAAAACTTTAAAGAACAAAGTTGGTGGATTTACACTACCCAACATCAAGACTTATTGTAAAGTTACTGTGATGATAACATATTGGTATCAAGATAGACAAACAATGGAACAGAACAGAGTAGAAAAATAGACCCACACTTATATGGTGAATTAGTTTCCAACAGAGATGCAAAGGCAATTCAGTGGGGAAAGAATAGTCTTTTAAACAAATAGTACTGGAACAATCGAACATTTATATGTTTAAAAAATGAGATTAAGTCAACGTTTTGCACTATATAAAAAAATAAACTCAAAATCAATCATCGGTCTAAATGTAAGTCTTAAAATTTTATAACTCAGGAAAAGAACACAAGAGAAAACCTTTGTAATCTTGGGTTAAACAAAGTTTTCTTTGATTCAACACCAAAAGCATGATCTATAAGAGAAAATATTGATAAATAGTTCATCAAAACTAACAACTTCTGTTCTTCAAAAGATACTAACAAGGAAATGAAAAGACAAGCTGCAGACTGGGAGACAATATTTGCAAATTACATAACTGGCAAAGGACTTATATCCAGAATATACAAAGAACTCTCAAAATTTGATAAAGCAAAATCCCAATTTAAAATATGAGCTAAAGATTTGAATAGACATGGTGGCCAGGACATGGAAGGAACCAAAGTATCCTACAATAGATGATTGGATAAAGAAAATGTGGTACATACATACAATGGACTATTACTCAGCTATAAGAAGAGATGAAATACTACCATTTGCAACGACACGGGTGAATCTTGAGATAATCATGCTAAGCGAAATAAGCCAGACAGAAAAAGTTGAAAACCACATGACATCACTTATATATAGGATATAAATCTAAAAGCACAAACGAACAGGACAAACAAACAGAGACTCATGGACATGGACAGTAGACTAGTGCTTACCAGAGGGTAGTAGAGGAGGGGGAAAGTAGATGGGGTAAAAAGGGTCAAAAATGTGGTGACGGAAACAAATCTAACTATGGGTGGTGAATATACAATGCAATATGTATGACTTACCGTTGAATTGTACACTTGAAACTTACTGGATTTTGTTAATCAATGTCACCATAATAATTTTTAAAAAATATGAAAAAAAGATTTGAATAGATACTTTGTCAAAGGGAATATATAGGTAACTAATAAGCACAGGAGACGATGTGTAATGTCATTATTCATTAGGGAAATGCAAATAACAATCACAATGATATATCATTATACATCTATTAAATAGCTAAAGTTAAAAGACCAATCACATCACTCGTTGGCAAGGATGTGGAGCATCCTTGGAACTCTCATATACCACCAATGGGAATGTGAAACAGTACTACTACTTTGGCCATTTTTTAATTAGTTAAACATACGACCTAGTCACACTACTTAGAGTGTTGACTAGCAGCACCATCATCACCTAGGAACTTGTGAGAAATGTTAATTCTCAGGCCCTGTCTGGTCTGCTTAAGTAAGTTCAAGAACCACTGCTCTAGGGCAAGGAAACTGACTTTGATTTAGCAACCTGGGAGACAAAGGAATTTTATTCCCTTCTGACAGAGAGAGAAACAGAGGCTCAGAGAGGTCACCTCACTTATTCCAGTTTCCTCCTCTGGCCAGGTCTGGAGTTTGGATCACATTCAGGTCTGTCTGCCTTATGAGCTGGTGCTTACCCAAATGATAGCTCTCCAACCACCCACAATTTGACCTCCCTCCTTTCCCCTCTCCTCCCACAGCCCTTCCTAGAGAGGGTTGTTCATCAGTGCTTCCTTCAGCTGCCACTCATCAAGATCTGTGGAAACAAAGGCAGGAGGGATGTGAGCATGGGCCCTGAGGCGAGGCAGGCCTCTTGAGCCAGGGGAAGTTGACAAATCTCTGAAGGATGGGGAAGGAAGAGAAGTGAGGGGCAAGGTCTTAGTTCTGTTCTTCCTCATAAACTGTTTGTCGTGTCTCCACTGATATCGGCACTCTCTTAACTTCCTCCTGTTTTCCATCTGAGAGAGGGGGCCCAATGAGGGTTGTCCTGCAGTGAGCCCTCCAGGAATTAGAATCCAGCTGGGAAGCGAAGGCTCACCCTGTGAAACAAGAAGAGGGAGGCCCAGGCCCCAGAAAGTTAGTGCTGAAACAGCAGGAATGACATCTCCCATTTGCTGGCTGCTGGGTGCTTTGCCATTGCATTAAGGATGGTTTCTTATTTGCTGTATTCTTGATGCTCTGACATCTGGGGCCTTACTGACCAGAGAGAGACCCCTCCCAGGGCTACCCAATTCTTAGAGATCACAATCAGTTTGCCCAGGAGCACACTTTCGTATGTAAACCAACTAGTCCAGTGCCCACACTCAGAACTACATCCTCTATCTATCTGACTTTTGTGCTCCAGGAGATAGTATTCTTTTGCCCTATCACCCAGGGCCAGATACCAGACAACTAGGGACAGCCCCTAATCCCCAGAGACCACAGAAATTATTTAAACTAGCCAATCCTAAACTTGCTCATTCTGCCTTGCCTTGCCTTTCTCACAAAAACTACAATGAAGGCTGTTGCTCACATTTTCCCCTGGCTTCTTCGCCTCCTGACTGACCCTGGGGCCCCCCACGTGGCTCTGTGTGACATGCTGTGCCTCCTCTTTCTAAGGATCTGTGAGTATAAACTTCTTCCTTCATGACAGTCATTTCTCTGTCTGTGTGTCTTAACTCACCTAATTAAAACAAATCCAGGATATATTTTAACATAGCACTGAAATCTCCCAACCACCCCAGGAGGTGGGCAGCGTCTGTTATTGTCCTCCTTTTACACAAAAGGAAATTGAGGTCCCAAGTGAGATTATGAATCTCAAATGAGGTCACATTACCAGTAAATGTCTGCTGTGGTGTTAGGTCAAGATGCATTTCAGCTCCTGATCAATCTGACATATGCTGATTGAGCTTCTAGGAGATGAGAGCAGAGGGCTGAGAACCAGGAAGCAAAGGCTGACCCCTGACCTTGCTGACCTCCGGGGCTGGGAGGAAAAGCTACTCACAGAGACTGGAACGGGAGCAGGGCTGCACTGGCAGACGTTCAACAAACAGCTCTCTGGAAAAGAAGCTCGATTTGTAGTACTTGCCAATTTCCATGGTGTAAAAACTCCTACAATATTGGTTTAACTACTGTATGGACTGAATGTTTGTGTCCTACCCTCTGGAAATTCGTATGTCGAAAGTGTGGCTTTATTTAGAAATGGAGATAATTATGGTTAAATGAAGTCATGGGAGGAGGCTGACCAATAAGATTAGTGTCCTCATAAGAAGTGACAGCAGAGTGTTGCTATCACTCTCTCTCCAGGTGAGGTGAGGCCTTGTGAACACACTGCAACATGGTAGCCACCTACAAGCCAAGGGAAGAGGCCTCAGAATGGAACCTACCCTTTTGACACCTTGATCTTGATCTTCCCATCTTCCAGAACTGTGAGAAATAAATTTCGGTCATTTAAGCCACCCAGTCTGTGGTATTTTGTTATTGCAGCTTGAGCTGACTTGTACAACTACAAGTGTGAATTCACTGAATGTGGAATTGGAAAGAAATGTACAGTAGTTGTCATATAGTATTCCCACCATGCAGATACAACAGCATAAATAACCTCAAGCACATAAAATAAGTAGGAAGTGACGAGCTTCCTTCATTTTTTTTTTTTTTTATCATACAGCACCTGGTCTTCCTAGGTGGTCTCCCATCTAAGTACTAACCAGGCCCAATCCTGCTTAGCTTCCGAGATCAGATGAGATCGGGCATGTTCAGGGTGGCATGGCTATAGCTTCCTTCATTTTTTATGTAATTTATTTGTAAGTTTATATTATTTTATTTTTTCTTGATTAATAATTTTTTATTGTGGCAAAATATACATAACATAAAATTTACCATTTTAACTATTTTTAAGTCTACAGTTCACTGGTATTAAGTACATTCATATTGTTGTGTTCATATTATTGAATTTTTAATAATAGCCATGTTTAACAACAGGCTCAAGACATTCTCCAAAATTTAATGATCAGTTCCAGCATACTCCTGTTCATGGGGTCCCTCAAGAGGTCTTCGGATAGCTTGGAAAATTTGGAAGAAAAAGGCATGAAATGATTTTGTTTATGTGCATTTCACAGAATTCAAATTTAAGGTGAATTATGATTGACACGTAAATCCTTTCTCTTTTTTCTTTCTTTAAAAAAAAATGTTTTTAATAACTTTCACTCTGAAAGGCTGAGCATGTGCATGAATTGACAAATATCTCAACCAAGGTTCTGAACACAGGTTGCAGTTCATCTCGGCCCACAGAACTTCATGTCATTGCATGTCACTAGCTCAAGGTATTTATTTGTTTTTGGTTTAAAACAACAGAAATGTATTCTTTCACAGTTCTGGATGCCAGAAGTTCAAAAGCAAGGTATCAGCTGAACAGTGCTTCCCCTGAAGGGTCTGGGGAGGGTCCTTCCTTGCCTCTTCCGGCTTCTGGTGGGTCCAACATCCCTGTTCCTTTGCTGGTAGGTGCATCACCCTATCTCCACCTCCCATGTCTACTGTGTTACGATTGGGCTTCACTGTGTTTCCAGTTCACAAAAGTGGATCAGTAGCTCTGGAGCCATTTATTAAGGGGTAGAAAGAAATTGTGATGGAAATAGTTAACACTGAACTGCCGGCAATACAAGCCTGTGATAGTGAATGTGATCTAGGAGAGAAGGGAGAGATAGTTTGTATCTGCTGAGATGAATGAGCAAAGGTGACTACTCCACACAAGGGACGAAAGGAGAAAGGTTTCTTGAAAGTCCAGGGCTGGGATCTGAAAACTGGGAGTCAGCACACCTTTAGTCTTTGTCCCCAATACGTAATCTGTCCTAGGACTTTAATAAACTGTGATCTCTGTGGACAATTAATTATTTGGTACAAGCAGAAAACCATGGCTCAGTGCAAATTGGTGAACTTTATTTCTAAGGGCAGAGAAGATACCGAAATTACCAAGGCATTAACAGAGTTCTGCTTTCTGCAGCAAAACAGGGCACGTCCTACTGTTGGGCCTCTGATGACATTGCTGACCTCGGCATGCTGGACATGCCCCCTTTCCCCCCACCCACACCCTGCACTCCTGTCTTCCCTGCTCTTCCCCAAGGGCTGATGGACAGAGGTCCTTTTGTACTTGGACAATGAGAGCAGCGGCGGGCTCCTGATCAGAGGAGAGAGGAGAGTGAGGTCCTGTGGGGGTGTCTCCTGGCCCCCTGCCTGTGCTGCCCTGCAGGGCTGTGGTCAGGTTATCTTCAGGCTGGCCACCTTCCTTGTGGTTGTGGGCTTGTCCTTACCAGTTATTGGACCCTGGCCAGAGCACAGCCAGAGGCCCACATGCTTTATGTAAAAATATTAAAGTTATCGATCAAATTTAGTATCTGCTAGTAAAGAGATGCTCTGTCTCTGCCCTGATGAGTATACCTTCCTAATACAATATTGAGAAATATGTGTTTTTATACCAATGAAAGTTAGCAACGCAAAGACTCCTGTATTTAATTATTATTGCAAGAGCCTGGATGATCTATTATTTGCAGGACTCTTAAAGACATATGGATTTCTTAAATTATTACATATTTGTTTTGTACAATTTATTTTTTACCTCCTCTCAGTAAAATCATTAAATATGTTGTTATAACCGCTATTTTCATATAATTTGTTTTCTATCGACAGTAATGCCAAATTAGACAACCTTTCCTGAATTGTTCTGAGGTAATTTTGTTTTGTTAATTTTCATTTGGAAAAACTTCTCTCTGTCAAGTCAGCAACTGGAATTGTCAATACAATTTTTGAAGCAATACTTAGATTTGGGAATGTTATACATTTTACACAACATATTTACGTTTTTCAGATAACATCTTATATGTGACCACATAATGTTATTGTTGCAGAAAATATTACAAAGTGTTTTAATTTCATGATCTAAATTTTTATCACTTAGACTATAATTTTAACCACTTTTTAAAACACTGTAGCTTGCTTTATGTATGATATGTCAAACCTATATATATTATATACACGTATATAATATACACATATACATATATATAGTAGATATGCAATAAGAATTGTTTCAAGTCCTGCAGTATCGTGTGAAACTTTTATGCAGAGCATGCTAATTTGTGAATATCTCTGGATCTATGAATTGGAACACGAAGAGAAAAAAAAGTGATGTTTGACACAACAGGAGACAAGTATTTGTTTTGCAAAACTTTATTGCATTCCAGTTGTCTGAGGGAAAGATTTAACAAGTTAATTAATTTGTCTTTTCTGTTACTTCCTTCACACAGGCCCATGTAAAGTCTTTTGTGTCAACAGGGACACATCCCCCAGACCTTTATGGCATTTGGGTCCAGTCTCCTTGAATCAGGACGTGGGGCAGGATGTGGGGAGAAGCACTTCTCTGGGGGCAGAGGAGCATAGTCATGAGATTCCTCTTTACAGGTTACAGGTTGCTCTGGGCCAGCACTGGGTGCTGGATTCCAGGTGACCCAGATGTTCATGTCTGTTTTATAAATTCACTTGTGTGTTCATGTTCCAGACTTTCTAGAACCTAGGGTCAGGGTAGGATTCCCCTTGCCTGACTCCAGGGTGGGTGCTGGTCCCACATCCTGTCAAGCAGCCCTTTCTGCACTGTCCTCTCTCCCTCCCTCTCTCTTTGGATTCTGGTAACTACTCCCTTCTCCTGGGTGATGGATGTCTTTTCCACAGTCCTCCGCTTTCTCTTTTACCATCACTTTCCAAGTCTGTTAAAGTGTTTGTAGAGATAGCTGATGCATTTGTTAAGGTTGGGCAGGTCCTCAGGGAACATCTGAATTCCAACCATTTTCTTTCAGATACAACACCGCAATTCGTTCATCTTCCAGCCTCAAAGCCATCTGAGGCCCTTGATTAATTCTTTGTGGTGCTTTAAAAAACTCCTCAGGATTCTGACATAATTATACACCCAGAACAAGGCCCTTTTCTAGTTTCAGCGATCAATCATTTTGGGAGCAGGAGGGTGAAACTTACATTAACAATCCAGGAACACCCAGAGAGAAGCTTCTGCAGATCCAGGGCATCCAGCTGCATAGCTGCCTGCCATTGTTCTAGGCTATCCCCTACAACAGCACAGTGCACTAGCACAGAGTGAGGGCCAGACGTGGCCTTCAAGGAGATGACAGAAACCAGCCGTGCTGGCCACACATGGGTATTAGGTGAACCTGGACATCTTGGGCTTTACCCAGGTCAGTATCCTCTTTCTTAAGCTGTTTCCCAGTTGCCTTCGTCTGGGAGAGCCATCTCTTTCTAGCCGAGACCCATCCCATCATGCTTCCTGACTGGACAAAGGCACATGGAGTGTGAATTCACTCTTAGCAAAAGTGTGGTAGATACGAAGGGAGATGTGCTCAGAGGCTCTTTGTTCTATTTATCGCAGAAAATCCTGCTGTAGAAGAGGAGGGCCACAGTGTAGACTGGGAAAAGTAGACAGGAAGTAAAAAGGTTTATAGTCAACAGAAGATGTTGTATCTTATATTTTTTCACTCTTGGACCTGAGATACATGGGATAAAGTAAATCCTACCGCTGCTGTAAGAGACAACTCCAAATGCCTGTGATTTACAACAGCGAAAGTTCAGTCCTGGATTAGATAACATCCCAGTGTGGATGATTCCGGTCCAAGGTTTCCTAGGCATCTCTCTTCCAAATGGTGATTCAGCGACCCAGGCTCCTTTCCTCTTGAAGCTTCACCTCCTCTGGTTCCTTAGAGTCCTCTCCTTCTATCTGGCAAATAGGGACACAGAGAGCGGGGAGGATTGCACGAGAAGGATTACACCGTTTTTTCTGGAGATAATATATGTCACTTCCTCCCACACTGCACTGGCCAGAAATCAGTTGTCTGACCCCCCACTTATCTGTACTAGAGGCTAGGAAATATATTTAGATGTAGGACCAGGGTCATGGTGAGGCAAGCGAGGCACTCGCCTCAGACTAAAGATTTAAGGGGATGCCGAAAAACTCCATAGATTTAAAAAATATTATTGGTGAGTTTGCTTTCATTAAAGATAAGAAAGTAAAATTATAACAAATTCTGTTTGGGGTATAAATAAATATTTAAACTTAAAATAGTGTTGTGAGTTTCAAAAGACCTCCTTTTCAATTTTTCAACATTTTTTTCAGCTCTCTAATGCTCTGTTAAAAATTAACCATTAAAAATACATGAAAACATGTACACAGGGCCCACATTTTTGTAGGTCTAGTAGGAAAAGGATCTAGGTTTTGAGGAATATATAACAGTCTCTGCCAAATCCTCGTACTTTATTTTTCGACCTTTATTTATTTCATTTTTCATCTTTCTTCTTTAAGAACAATTGCCTTTGAAGCAGGACATTTTTCTTTACATAAAGCTTTCATTGTGTCCCGCGGTTTTGGCACAGTGTGTTTTCCTTTTTGTTGCTAAATGGTTTGTTATTTACCTTTTACTTTATTTTTGATTCAAGAGTTATTTAAGAGTATGTCTCTTTATTTTTAAATACTTAGAGTTAAGATATTTTTGGTCCTGTTAAAAAAAAAAAGCTTTATTGGATATAATTCACATGCTATATAAGCCACTATTTAAAGTATACAATTCAATGCTTGTTGGTATATTACATTATTAATTTTTAAAATTTGTGATAAAATATACATAATATAAAAATTTTCATTTAAACTATTTTTTAGTGTATAATTCAGTGTCGGTACTTATACTGTCGATGTTGTACAACCACCACCACAATCTACTTACAAAACTTTTTCATCACTCCAAACAAAAACCTTTTTTTTCACATGTAGATATCCAGTTGTCTCAGAATCATTTCTTGAAAAGAAGAACTTGCATAGTTTTTTAGTGGTTGTTGTAGGGATTTTAATGTATATGCTTAACTTTTCACAGTCCATTTAGAATATTTTACCACTTCAGGTGAAATGAAGAAATCTTACAACCATATAGATCCCTCTAGTCTCTCTCCCTTTTATGCTATAATTGTCATATGTATGAAATCTACAATCATGGAAAATCCCACCAGTTAATATTATATTTTTTGCTTTCAACAGTCATGTATATTTTAAAGAATTTAAGAGGAGAAAAGAATCTCTTATGTTTACCTAGATAATTACCATTTCTATTGTTCATCCTGCATTCCTGAAGTGCCAAGCTTCCCTGTGGTATCATTCTCTATCTATCCTATGAAGAACTTTATTTAGCATTTCTTTTAGAGCAGGTGTGCTGGCTATAAATTCATTTAGTTTTCCTTTTGAGAATATCCTTTTTTTTTTTTCAAAAAAGTTGAGATGATGGCATTGACTAAAATTATTATGTGGTAATCATTTCATGATATATGTAAGTCAAATCATTATGCAGTACCCCTTAAACTTATACAATGCTATATGTCAATTATAAAACTGGAAAATTATTTTAAAAATAAAAGTACGAAAAATTAAAAATGAAAGAGGACAAACTACAACCACAGAAATATAAAAAATAATAAGAGATCATTGTAAAAAATCATACATCAACAAATTATATACCCAAGAAAAAAATAAATTCCTAGTAACAGTTAATCTGCGAATGCCAAATCATAAATAGATAACTTGATCAGACCAATAATGATTAAGGAGAATGAAGCAGTAATCACAAATCTACTAACAAAGACATTCCCCCCAGGACAAGATGGTTTCATTGAGAATACTGCCAAACATTTAAATAAGGATTAATGCCAATCTTTCCCAAACTTTACCAAAAATTGAAGAGAGAACACTTCCAAACTCATTTTACAAGGCCAGCATTACACATATTAATACCAGATAAGGACACTACAAGGAACATTTGAGAATATCCTCATTTCACTTTCATTACCGAAAGATGTTTTCTCTGGACTTAGATTTCTGGGTTGACAATTCTTTTCTTTCAGCACTTGAAAAATGGAGTTCTGCTATTTTCTCACCTCCACGGTTTCTGATGAAAACACCCAGACTATTGTTCCCTTGCATGTAATGCTTTGTTATTTTCTGGCTGCTTTCAAGATTCATTTCTTCATTTTTAGTTTTCCTTTATGTATCTGTACATGGGTTTCTTTGACTTTTTCCTGCCTGGGGTTAAATAAGTATGTCTTCTACTGTATTTGAGAGGTTTTCAGCCATTGTTGGTTCAAATATTTCTTTTTGTTTCAAACTCTATCTCGTCTTCCAGAACTGCAATGACACATATGTTAGACCTTTTCAAATTGTCCCATGGCTCGCTAAGGCTCTGTTCATTTTTTTAAAAGCTTATTTTTCCTGGCTGTTCAGGTTAAATTTATTTGTTCTTTCTCTTTCATATTCATTCTGTTATTGAACTCTTCCAATTAACTTTTTGTTTAAGTTATATTTGTCAGTTTTAACATTTCCATTTGGCTCTTTTTTATGGCTTTTATTTTCTGCTGAGAATGTGTCTCTCCAGTTTACTTTTATTTCATGGAGCATGGTGCTAATAGCTGTGTTAAAGTCTTTAATAATTTCAACATTTGTGTCATTTCAAGATTAGCGTCTTTTGCATGGAGGTTGTTGAGATTTACTTGTTTCTTTGTATGTCAAGTAATTCTGTATTACGTCCAGGATACTTTAAGTTTATTCTGTGAGATGCTGGATCCTGTTAAAATCCTCCAGAGAATGTTGATTTCTCTGTTTTGGTAGACAATTGAGGTAAGTTCAGATTACAAGTTCCAACATGCCCTCTGTGGACTGTGGTTCCAATTTTATTTTCAAAAATTTGGCTGTGGTGTTTGGATCTGTGCTGTGTATGCATCCTACCCCCTTCCTTTCATCTACCCCACTGTCCTCTGCTCCTGGGTGTGATACTGGGTGGAGATCTACATCACATTTTAGTTCTAAAAGCTTTTGGTATGTTTTCATGGATCAGTTTCATGGATGTGTATCTTGGAAGTAGGCTTGGGACTTCAAATGCAGTTTATGAAATCTCTTTCTCAAGCTTCCCCCTCTTAGAGATAGAAAGCCAAAATCTTAGTTTTCCTATGCACTTCTTGTGACTGCATCTGCCTTTTGGGGGAAAGTGGTGGGAGGAAAGGGAGAATAAAAAGCAAGAGGATTCCCCCCTCTTTTTTTCTACCTTAAGGGCACTCTTTGCCCGTTTTCATGGTCAGGGAGAAGGGTTTTTTTTCTCTCTCCTCGTTTCTCTGTCACTGTGGTCATGTCTGCTGCTGCTGCTGCTGCTGCTGTGTTGCCACCGCTGTGACAAGAGTGCATCTGTGGGACAGGGATTCACCTCAGGGCAGCGTTGGGTGGGATTAAAAAGTTTCTCCCTACTCTCTCTGTCTTAGTCCTCTGACAAGGAAGGTTTCTCTTGGGGCTTTTTCTTCCTGTGCCTGCTATGCACTTCTGGGATTCAGAATGCTCTGAGTCTGAGCTGGGAGATAGAGGAGGATAATAAAACAAAACAAAACTGTAAACTCACTACCATATTTTTCCTTGAGTTTTGACATTTCTCTCTAATCTGTCTGCTATTGTTTACTTTTCAGAGTCCTTCAACGGTTTATGTATTCTGTCCAGAGTATTATTGTAATCAGTGGAAGAAATAGGGAGAGTGTATTTACTTCATCTCAATCAGAACTGGGACCCCTAGCTTGATATTTTAAATCCCACAAATTAGACATTGTTCTCATTCTTTTATAAGCTCAATATTCATTTTGATTCATCTACATGCTTACTTCTTTCTTCTCGCTATTCTTTTTCACACCTCAGACCTTACTTCTGGTACTTTTATTTTGTTTGAAAATGTCTATTTTGCTAGTGTTCTTGAAAATAATTTATCTGGGTGTATCCAGGTTGCAATATTGTGACCGATAATATAAAAAATATATTTCTTATATATATCGGGTCTTCATCCATAGTTTCTGGCTCACGGCTCTCCAAACCCTTGGAATTCTTTAGCTTTATATAAGTTTTAAAACCAATAATATGAGTTCTCCAACTGTGTTCTTTTTCAAAATCATTTTGGTTTTTCTAGGTACTTTTGTTTTTCCCTTTACGTTTTACAATCTGTTGGTCAATTTCTACAAAGAAGCTTGCTGAAATTTCAATTAAGAATGCTTTGATTCTGTAGATTCATTTGGTGAGAAGTGACCTCTTAACATCAAGCCTTCCGATATATAAACATGGTATATCTCTATTTATTTAGAACTTTTGATTTTTCTCATCAATATTTTGCATACAGCTCTTACTTTTTCTTAAGACAAAGCCTGGGGTCTGAGGAGACAATGATATGCTCACACCTTATCTGTGTCTTGGGCATCTCAACTTAAGCTGTCTCTTATCGGCTCCTTAATCCTCACCCCTTCCTTGGAACATGCTCCTCTCTAGTCGCTCAAACTGGTAAACTGAGCATCACTCTTGGGACCATCCTATCCTACTCTCAGCAGCCAGGAACAACGGCCTCCAAAACATATTTTGAATCCACCCACTTCTTTCCATCTATATTCATTCCACCATCCATGACTTGGACATCCCTATCTCCCACCTGGATTATTTGCAGTAGCTTCCCAATTGTTCCTACTTCCACTTTTCTGCCCTCCCTCCCACAAAGCTATTTTCTATGCAGTACCAGGGGGGTCTTTTTTATAACGTAAATCTGATAATTTTACTGCTCTGCTTAAAACCCATCAAAGGTTTTATAATAATGCCCTTACAATAAAATCCAGATTCCTTCTGTGGTTCTCATTCACCTTGTTTCAGACACAGTGACCTATTTTGGGCCCTGGCAATGCTGAGCTCTTTTTAGCCTCAGAGTCTTTGTGTGCGTCTTTCTCTACCTGGAATGGGCTCCCCACAATCTTTGCCTGGACAACTCCCGCTTACTTTCAGGTTTTATTTTAAATGTCTACTCAGAAAGGCCCTATTATTCCTTCTCAGAGCACTCTGATCTTTTCCTTTTAACATTTGTGATCTTTTTTTGTCTGTTTATTTACATTTCTCCAAATAGCCAGCTTTCTGGGTGAGCTGACCCATTTTACAGATGTTGAAATGAAGCTGTTTAAGGGCCCAGCTATGGGAATTCCAGATGTCACCAGCCTCCTCAGCAGGGTTTGAAGTTGGAGAACCTCCCCTACCCATGGCTGGGCCAACAGACCTAGAACCCTTTGCATCTGTGTGTCCCTGTGTTGGGAATGGGGCACAGACTGTGATTTCTCTCAGGGGAGTAAATCCCCCATTGCGCCTGGGAAAGGTCCAGAAAAAAGGAGTCTCTCCTAGCTCTGCTCTGGCCCCTTCAGCATCTATTTCAAGCTGGCCAGGGCCTTCTCCCTGAGTCCTGCTGGCTGAGCCCTCAGACACCCTTAAGTCTGATTTCTTCTCTCTAGTTCCCAGGCCCCTACCATTCACTATTGTAGTGTCCTGGCCACTTCAGCATGAGCGGGGTGGGCACCCTGACAGGGCAGGGGGCAAGGCCACGACGTTGCTCAGAGTTCTGCAGCACACCCGGCAAGGACGGTCCGAGGCTTCCCGGGACAACAGGCACCCCGAGGCCACACACCCAGCGGGCGGTCGTGACACCCAGGTCCCAGCACTCTGTCTGGGCGCGCGTTTCTGCCGAACAGGTCTCCAGAGGGACCTGAGGGTCAGGAAGGTGGCTTCTGGGCGCCTAGATCAGCGGCTTGGGGCTCCGGAGAGATCGGTGGCAGCTGAGGGTTCAGAGCCAAGAGCAGCGGGGATGGCCAGGACAGGCAGTAGGCCACATTAAAGGGTGGGAGCGGCGGGGCAGGGGGTGCTAAAGGGAACTGAGGCGAAGGGACCTGGAGCAGGCTTCCAGGGACAGTCGGCAAGACCTGGTTGGGGAGGAGAGCTTAAGTGGGCTGGGGGGTAGGGACGAGCCCATGAGTGGCTGGGGCTGGACCTCAGAGGGAGGGCTCCGGAGTCGCCAAGGGGCATACGGTCGGGGCTGGGGGGCTTCTGGAACCCGCTGCTGGACCGCAGTGGGGTGGGGTTAGTGTGCGGGGTTGGCAGGCGGGTGCCAGCAAGCGTGGTTCCCGGAGTGTGCTGCTGAGCGAGGGCGGGGCTACGGGACAGGTTGCAGAGGAGGTCACAACTCTGTCCAACTTCCGCGATCCCCGCAGCGCCTCCGAGGATGCTATAGCTCTTGCATGGTGCTGGCGTCTTCTGCAGAAGGGCCTCCCGGGACCCCTGGGGGGAGCCGTGACGTCAGTCCCCTCCGCAGCGGGTGTCAGCGGTGCTGGTGGTGGAGCCCACATTCCCTGTGCGCGTCCGCCAGCGGAGGGCTGCCTAGTAGTCCCCGAACGCCCGGCCTCCTGCCCCGGGCCAGGCCCGGCTCCTGAGAGTCCCCGCCAGCCCACTCGGTCTCTCCCCAGCGAGCTGAGCCTGGCGACAAAAGTGTCCGGGCCCAGGAGGGTGGCCCCGCGCCTCCTCCCCTCCCAAGAGCACTTCTGCTTTTCGGCTGTGACCCTGGGCTCAGGCTTCGCACCTGTTAAAAGAGACTTAGGAAAAATACCGACCCCTTGAGGTTACTGGAAGTCCTAAATAAGATATTCCGTGCAAAGTTGCCTAGAACTTGGCCCTGGTGTACAATCTTCACACTTCCCTCAGGCCTTATCACCCTTATTATGTGCTTGATGAGCAAAGGGAGCCTCGCAGAGGTTAAGGAAGCCGCTCTGGGTCCCATAGACAGGGAGTAGCTCCTGAGATTCAAATCCAAGTCTTTCCAAAGCTCAAGCCTCATCTTGGATTATGGCTGAGGGCACATCCTGGATGCTCTGGGTGGAGGTGCTGGGGCTGAATCAGTTCTGTCCCCTTGAGCAAGTCCTCTCTCTCCGGCCTCAACTTCCACACTTGTTGAACATATCTAAGCATTATCTCCCAGACTGGGTCTGAGAAGGGGTCCTGGACTGCAGATCTGCCGCGTCTCCACAGTTTAGTGCCACAACACAGCTTTCTCATCTGGTCCCTTCGGCACTGTGTCTGACACTTAGGAGCTGGACCGTGGGGAGCAAGCTAGCTGTGGAGACTTCCTGAGTCCCTAGGTTTTTGGTTTCACATACCATGATCAGACTGGGATTTGGTTTCCTGAGCTTGTGGAAGACAGGCTCAGGCCAGGGGGCCTCTCCTTGGACTCCATGATAGGCAAATAGCCTGGCTAGGAACTAGGCTGAGGACCCAGTATCCCTCGGAATTCTCTACTTGTCCCATGAGCATTCCTTTCCTAGAGAATCTGAACTCCTTCAAAGCCTCCCTTGACCCCCTACAAACCCTATTACCTCTTCACCCCTGTCCCTGGTCCTGACATGGTCCCAAGGCTGCTGGGCCCTGAGCTACTCCCTCCCTTACTGACATTTCCCTGACCTTCCTCGGGTACCACCGCAGCACACACACACCTCTCCCTTGAGCCCCCAGCCTGCAAGGAACCACTGAACTGGCTAGGCCAGTGCCGAAGCTTCTCAGAGGAGGAGAATGATCACTGGCTGAGGAAGGCAGGCCCAATGAACCCTCTACTACCTCTTACCCCTGTCTGGTCCACATTCTCCCCAGAGCAGTGTAGAGCTGGTGGCTAGATGCATGGAGCTGGGTCCTGGGAAGGTCATTTCTGAGCATGCCTGGAATAATGAGCTGGGATTCTGTGCTTGGACACGGCCTCTGGGTAGGCCCTCCCTGAGTCAGGCAAAGGCAGAGGGAGTGATTGCAGGCTTGACAGCTGGCAGTCTAGGATTTCTCACATGTGGGACCAAGGAAGGCGCCAAGTGGCAGGTGTCCTCCCCAAACTAGTATTCACTTTGATTGGGGGTGTAGCCTGAGCCTGATCTCTCTCGTGCTTTCCACCACCCTCTGAATCTGCCACTTTCCTGTGGAGCCTCACAGCTTACAGAGCTCTCTCATGTTGTCTTATGTGGCAAAGGCGTGATGAGGCCCCAGTTGCTAGGCTTGTTACAGAAGTAGGGCTGCCCCATGAATGGGAAGATAAGTGGGCAGGGAAGTATGTGTTTAGTTTCTGTATCAAGTGGGTCTCTGTCTGCCAGTGGCCAGAGGGGGAAGTATTCCTGGTGACCTAGGAACAGGTGAGGAGCCAGAGAAAGCAACTGTGGGCCGATAAAGGGTAGGTCTCCTGCCTCTGAGTGTCAACTCTGGATGGGGGGCATCAGCATTTCATTCCCAGGCCAGCTCAAAGAGCCCTGTCATAGGGACACCAGGTCAGACCACAGGGCCTTTTCTCAGGTTGAAGCCCCATAAACCCTGCCTGTTGTTCTAGGACATGGTGGGATTTGAATATGGACTACCCTGCTTGGGGCCACCAGATCCTCAATCCTGTCTTCTCACCAGGTGTCCCTCAAAAGGACTGCAGGGCCAGGAGTCCCCTGCCAGTCCCAGGAACCCCCTGTATCTGCAGGAGTGGAGGCAAGGAACAAGAGAGAGATCACCCATGCTGAGACCTGTCCCGCCTCCAATTCTAACCTGGCCCCTGCCTCCCAGGGGTTGAAATTGCCTCTTAACCTCCCAAAGAAGAAAAGGCCTAGCCAAGATCCCAGATAAACCATTTTTGTTGACTTAGTTATCGACATCACCTGGGAGGGCTGGGAACTTGAAAACAGGAAACAACCTGGGATGGGGTTTTGTTACCTCTCTCACACACACACACGTACCCACACATATCCACACGAGCACACACACTGACCACATCCGCAGCAAGTGGGCCCTGGCTGAGTATGTGTGGCGACAATTATTGGAGGCCTAATAAGATGTGCAGACAATGGGTGCCCAGGACACAGAAACCAACAGAAGAGGGTAGTGCCAGAAGCCTGGGCAGGGAGGAAGGCCAAGTGAACGCTTTCACTGAACTCCTAAACACCCCTCCATGGCTCTGGGCCCCAGAGGGTCAAGGAAAGGGCTAAGGTTGGGGCCTGTGTGGGGAGGCCTCTCTCCTGCCTGAGCATAAAGTCCATTCTCGACAGAGACAAAACTACTTCGAGCAGAGGTTGGCAGAGGTGCCCAAGGGGCTGGTTGCTGTGCTGCATGGATGGGGAGCTGCACCCACCTAGACAGGGGCCGGGGCTGGAGAACTGTGTCCAGAGCTGCTGGGCAGTAGTTGGTGGTGACGGTGGCATAGGGCATGTGGAGAGAGGCCAGGGAGGCCTGGCCAGCTGCCTGCAGGGGTGATGGGGAAAGAGGCCCAGGTGAGGTTCCGTCTCACAGCCCCCAGCTCCAGCCCACTCTGTTCCCTGCTCCAAAGTGACTCCTGATCCTCACCCTTGCTTGTGTCTGTGTCTGGAGGCTGCTGAGAGGTGGCTGAAGCTTCGTGACAGACCTGGGAAAGAGTTAGGAGGGTCAGAGGCACAGTCTGTGGCTAGCCCAGTGCTATGGGGATTTAGACTGGGCTTGGCTGGGGCTGGGTCTCACCAGTGCCTCTGCCGATGCAAAAGGTGGAGGAGGTAGATGCAGCCGAAGAGGAAGACCCCTGAAACCCCCAAGACTCCGGCCAGTTCAGCCCGCAGAATAGGGGCTGGAGTAGAAGCAGGGAGCCCTGTGCAGAGAGAAAGACATACCAGAGAGGTGGCTGATGCCCCGAGTCCTTCCCTGCCCTCCCTATACCCCACTCCTCATTAGCCCCACCTTGGTCTGTGCCCAGGAGAAGGTTCCCACAGGCCTCCTGGGAGCCCTCAGGGAAGGAAGTAAACTTGCAGCAGAAGGTGGTGTTGGGACTGGGGCTTCTCCCCTCAGACCCTTCCAGGGTGAGGGAGATGGTGGTTCTGGTTTCCCAGTGGGCCTGGCGGGCAGGAGGCCACTGCTGGATGCCGAATTCTGGGTGCAACACAGCCAGCTTGGTCCCTCCGGCACCATCGCGGCCCCCGCAACTCACAGTTGCTAGGGAGATAGCACTAGATCCCAGGAATCCACAGCGGACAGTGAAGGACAGGGACTTGGTGGCCTCCATCTCAACTTGCACCCACACCTCAGGGGTCCCTGTGGGATACAGACATAGGAAGGACCCAAGGCTTGGTCTCCGCCATGTCTCCACTGCCTCTGCTTCTCTTTGGCCCCCCAACTCACCTGCAGTGATGCAGAGTGTCAGCAGCGCCAAGAGCAGGACCAGGGCCCGGGGCCTGTCCATGGCTCCCCCCGGCCAAGGCTCTGGGGGCTGTTGTGGTGGGGACAGCACCTGTGTTTCCGCTCTCATCGCAGGAAGTTTTCAAGTGTGAACAGGCCCAGGGGCAGCTGGGCTTGCTGCTCTCTGCAACCCAGCTCCACTTCCTTCTCTGTCTACCTCAGCTGGTGAACATGGGGCGATAGACCCCTCCCTCAGGAGACTTAGTGATAGTGACAAGGTTTTTCCTGTCCCCATGCTGTGCTTTAGTGTGAGAGGGTCAGGTGGCTCAGGTTCCTTTCCCAGCCCTGTTTATGGGTAATGACCTGTGCAGACCAGGCCTTGGAGAAGGGAAGAGGTGGGGGAGGGGAGAACACTGCAGAGGAACCTAAAAGGAATTTCCTTCCCTCAGGAGGGAGGGGCCCCTGGTTTCTCTTTAAGATGTCTCTGACCCCAGCCCTCCGCAGCTAAGGGGTTGGGAATGTGAAGGAACTTGGCAAGGGGAAGACCTATAAGCAGGAAAGCCAGCATTGTGGGGTTGAGGGTGTTGGTAACTAAGAGCCTAGCCCAGCTTGACCCATCACTTATCCTCTTGATTAGCCCATTGAGGACACCTCTTAGGTAAACTCTGTCACCCCATTCACATTTGAGAGCCTAGATAAGCAAGGCTCCATGACCAATCACTTCACTGTTCCAAGCCCAGTTAGCATTCTCTTGAACCCTGATGCCTCAGTCTCCAAACCTTACTCAGATCTGTGCTCACCACTTCCTCCATTATGTTCCCTTGACAGGGTGGGAGACCTATGCAGAGCTGACTCACTGCAAGGTGTCCCAGCCCACTGGGGTACATGGGACTGCCAGCCACAGACTCCTTAGCCAGGAAGACTCTTGTCTCCCACCCACTGAAATCCTCTCCACTTTCCAAGGCCTAGCTCAGATCCCACCATATTCAGGAAGTTGTCCCAGAGAGAATATTTCCTTCTTGGACAACCATCTCAGAGGTGACAGATGCCAGTGGTGGCTCTTTTATTCAACCCCTACACAGTCCAAGTACATAAAGGAGCTCAATACTTGGTGACCAATGGATTAAAGGCCACGACACAGTTAGTCACCAACCGTATGCCATGGCACCATCTGTATGCCATGCTGTCCCCTCAATAGGGTCTCATTGTATAAGATTCAAGCAATATAGACTAGAAAACATCGAAGTTCTCCTTCACCAGCCTGCTCATTCCTATTCCCCTCCCCATTTTAATTTTCATGAAATTAAAAAGTCAATCTTTTATCATTTCTGAATTTTGTGTACTGCTTAGGAAGGTAAAATTTTAAAAATAATTTTATAGTTTTGTTTTTTGTTTAACTCTGAGGGTTTATTTTTAGCCCATGAAGAATTTTAACTTGGGGATGGTATAAAATAGTGTAACATTTTGGGTAGAAAGCCAGATGTTCCCAAACTATTTATTGAATAGTTTCTTTCCAAACTGTTTCAAAATGCCATCTTGATCATAAATTCTTACGAATGGGTCTACTTCTGGATTCTTTCCTATTTTTTTTTCTTATTCCTGTTTCATTACCACATGGCTCTAAGTAGAACACTTTTGTTTTGATATATGTGAGGGCCCTTGTCTTTCTCAGACATTTCTTTGCTATCCCTGAACAGTCAGTCTGCAGTTTTGAGCTCAACTCAAAAGGTCATTAAACCTAGCTACATGAGCGCTGAATCATCAGGCCTGTGTTGTTAGCCACATTCCTCTTTGGCCTGGTGGTACAGGTCAGGTGACAGGTCAGGTAACAGTCACTTTTTGCTCTGACATTTCTTGGTGAAAGCCCTGCAGTCAAAGCCCAAGTCTAGCTGCAGTGAAAATAGCCTTTGTGGTCAGTCTTTAGAATAAAATCCTTGAGGGTTTGAACTGGTACCACGATCTCTTAGCTCTGCAAGATAGACAAAGTGACTTAACCTTCCAGAGCAGCAATATCCCCACAGGAATCATACTCTACTTCATTGCGCAATTGAGAGGAGTATGCAAATTAGTGTAGGTGAAGCACTCTGCTTATGCCTGGCTCGAGCCCTCAGCAAGTGTTAGTGACCATTCTTTTATATAAGACACTCCTCACCTGAGTTTGTAGAGACTCACAACTGCTCCATTTATTTTTACATGTATTTTAAATGTTGTGAAAGACATACAATGCAATTCATATGTCTTACTGTTGATTTGTACACCTGAAATGTACTGGATTTTGTTAAACAAAGTCACAAGAAAAATTTTTTTAAGTCAATAAATAAATAAATGTATTGGAAAAGGTCACTTATATTCCTGCATCAAAGTACTATAAATAGTAAGAGGTAGCATCTGAGTGTATACTATTTGCTAAATTTGTTGTGAGCAATTCACATATATTAGCTGTGCACTTAAAATTACCTTATAAGGAAATAACTTGCCTAGGATCACGAGGCTAGTACACAGTGAAGGTAAGATCTGAACTCTGACAAAAATTTTAGCTTCAGAACCCACACTAATAACAACTATGCTGAGCTCCTTCTCCTACACATAGTTTAAAATTTTAAATTGAATTACAGGATTTTTTTTTGTCAAGAAACTGCAGTCCTCCACCCCATTAACTGGGGATCCTGTGCAGAGTTCCTAGGTTGAGCTGCCTCCCCATCCTGAGGTGAGAGGACATAAAATGCTTTATTTTTCAGCTTTCTATTATACCACTTGGTCCCATAGCTGGTTCTAACCTACTGAGTCAAATTAAATATATATCTTCAATTTTCCCCAGGGATCTAGGCTCCTCTGCCCACTAGAGGTCTTCTTTAGTTTCCTGGGATTTATCTTTGGTGGGTTTGCCACTCTTCTATTTCTCTGCTCCTTCCTGACCATTTTCTTTAGTGCCTGTTTCTCCAGCTATTCAAAATCAACACAGGGTTTTCAGTGAATCTGTGCTCAACTTGTTTGTGGATCCTTCCCAAGACTGCAATGTTCTATCGTATCCCCAGGGTTTTCAGTGAATCTGTGCTCAACTTGTTTGTGGATCCTTCCCAAGACTGCAATGTTCTATCGTATCCCCAGGGAAGGAAATACAGCGCTCAAGACTTCGAAATGTCTACATGGGAAAATAATCCTTTCCTCATCCCACCTCATCCTCTCATGTCATCCAAACACAAATTCTTCTTTCATCCTGCAACCCCTGGGATCAGTGTTGCCTTGAGTTCAAAAAATGGTGACTCAACTATCGGCTAAAGATCTTTCTCAGCAATCTGGAAAAAACCCTTTCGCATTATAATTTTGGAGAGAACACTAACAACTCACCCTCTGGCAGAGCTCATGCCACAAGAGTTAAAAAAAACTATTGAAAATTATTTAAAATAATTATAAAGCAATTATTGAACAGTAAACTAACAGGCAATGCACAGCAGTACATACATCTCCTGAAAAGTATTGCTTGGTGTCACTTAGCAATCCTGGTAAGCTTAAGCCTATGCAGAAGCTTCTGCCTCTCCTGCCTGAACTGGCCTCAGATCAGGTTCCAGTTTGGCCTGGGCCTGACCAACTAGAGCTGCTGCTCTTGAAGCCCATAGCCCTGCCTCAGCTGGCAAGGAGCTTACTGGCACTAAATTCTTCAAAGCTGTGGTTGTCTAGGTAGGGTGTGTGTGTGTGTGTGTGCCTCACGTGGTATACAAAATATCCACTGGTGTCATGTAGAAAAAATGATTAACATTTCTAATTTTTTAAGATAAAAACACAATGAAGTTAACTTTTATTACTACTAAGTGACACCGGTGCCCTCATTAAGATCTAAATTTCATGGCTTTCTAATACGATCAGCATCCTAAGGTAAGAGAGGTAAACTCATAGCTTATTATGATGGACTGCAAGTTATGTGCTACAGAATGTAGTGGGTTCTGTGGTTCCAAACAATGAGTTATCCCATCTAAATACGCTGTTGTAGGTAAAAAGACAACCATCTGAATGGGAAAGTGGTTACCAGAGGACTATATTTGCAAGCAACAACTCCAATAAGGGCCTAATATCCAAAATATACAAAGAACTCACACAACTCAGTAACAACAACAAAAAAATGATTCAATCAACAAATGGGTACTAGTGGGATGGGGGAGAAGCGGGGAGGTAGATGAGGTAAAGTGGGGTAAATATAGTGGGGTAAGAGGAGGGTGAAGTGGGTAAAGGAGATCAGATATATGGTAGCTGAAGGAAACCAGACTTTGGGTGGTAAACACACAATAGAATATACAGATGTTAAATTATAATGTACACCTGAAAATTAGATAATTGCATTAACCAATGTTACCCCAATAAACTTAATTAAAAATAAATACACTGTTATTTGCACCTGGAAATCATTTTGTGACTTGTTAAGCCTTCTGAATGAAGAATTTCAGAAGATTTTGATTCATCTATTAAAAAAATAAATACAGTCAAAGAAGCACCTATTCCATTGGATTTGCATGTTTTTGAGAGGTCCTCTTTTCAGTTATGGTCATTAAAACTATAAAAATAAAATAAACTTTGAACTAAAATAAAAAATGTTAAGCCATGATTTAAAAAAATTTTCACTTTGCACTCACCAAAATGTTTTTAGTGCAAAAGGTATTTTGTACTGTGAACCAATAATTTAGCAGCTTTTTCATCGCTAACTCATCTATTATAGTTTTAATAAGTAAAACAAGTAGTAAATATTGATAAAATGTGTAGATAAAAATTTTTAACTGATAAGATGCCCAAACATTTGGAGTCTTAAAACTTCCAAGTTCTGTTTTACTTCCTAGTGCCACATAACCAGCCCTGATATAATGGTATAAACACCACCACTGTTTAATCATGCTCATGGATTCTATGGGTCAGGAATTTAGAAAGGCAGAGAAAGATGGATTGTCTCTGCTCCCTGATGCCTGGGGCCTCCGTTGGGTGTTGGAATGATCTGATTCACATCTGAACCATGTCTGGTGGTTGATGCTGGAGGTAGGCTGGGACCTCGACTAGGGCTGTTGGATGGATACCTACACATGGCCTTTCCATGTGGCTGCTTGGGGCTTTCTCACAGCATGGTGACTGGGTTCCAAGTGCGATTATCTCAAGAAATAAGACATGGAAGCTGCTGGTTGCTTTAAAGTCTGGGCTTGGAAATTAGCATAGCATCACCCTACCATATTCTGTTAATCAAGCAATCACAGAGCCCATATTCAAGGGGAGAGGACTTAAAACCCAATCTCTCAGTAAGGGGTGGAAAAGAATTTGAGGAACATAGTGTAACACTTGCACATATTCTAAGGTTGGGGCTCAACCTACTATACTGGACTGTCTGGTTGCATAACAATTTCCACATTTACAGAGCTTCCAAGTTTCTCTTTTGATCTTGTGAAGTACCTTCAGCTTGGCTGGTATTTAAATAACATTTGGAATCTTTCCCCTCCTGGATCTTTAGTGACCTCCTATCTTTACCTGCTTTCCCACTCAGTTTTCAGATTTCATAGAAAAGCCTCTTCTCCCTGAAGCTATTCCACCTGAACAAAGGCTAAAGATCTCTGAATGGGTCATGTGTCCCTAGGGTACTGGTAGGTTGCCTTTAAAAGGATACTCACAAACCCAACTTCTAGCTTTTATCTGGGAGGGAGAGTGAAGGAGTAGAAGTGGTGTGGCTGAGTCTCGTGATGGAGGAAGTCATAGTTCCTTCTATAAGACCACTACTTGGATGGTTGTATTTAGCCTGTGTTCAGTGAGAACACAGTAAGAACTTGAAATTAAAGTAGATGCCCAGGACAGGGAAGAACTGAAAATCATATCTAAAATGAGGCTAAAGTGTTCCTTAAACCACAGAAGAAAATAGTCAAGGTAGAAACTGACAACAGTGCCTTCATATATTCGATTACTTGTCAGGGAAAAGAGGGAACAAGGTGCTGTGTGCGTGCACACACACATACACACAACAACAACAACAAAACAGAACAAGTCAGAGTTTCAAGGAAGCTGGTTTCCAGAGCCTATTTTGTGTCAGTCTAGGTGAGAGATGATGCCAGCAACTAGAGAAGAGACAGTTCGGAGACATGCTTTGGAGAACAACCTGAGAGGACTTGGTGAGAACTAGCTGGGGAAGGCAAGGATTAAGGAGAACGTGATGTCAAAGACTTGGATTTTAGGGTTGGACATTTAAAATAACTTCTAGTTTCTTCCTCTCAGATATTGAGATTCCATAAAATTTCAAATTATGACAAGTGTCTGTGAGATGAGAGCATTAAATTATTTCTGGAAAAAACCCTTGAGTGAAGGTTGCCAAGATGTATGGACTAGCTTGGCCTTAGTGTATGTAGATAAGACAAGCAGGTCCACCCTCTAAACAGTCAGGACACTACTTTCTCTTTTCAGCCTAAACTGTCCTCACTAGATAAATTACTCAAAGGCAGCCAAGGTCTCTCCCTAAATTCCTCAGCCCCACCCAGTCTTTCAGTTACTAAGCAATGGATCCTTAAGAGCCAGTATACTAAGCACCTGGGGTGTGTGTAGTGCTGTACCTGCACCCTGGGCCATGGGGCTGGGCAGTACCGCCTAAGACACCAACAGAGACCTGACCTCCATCAGTTTAACGATCTCAAGCCACACCCTCGGAACCAGCTGATTCAAACATGTTTATTGAGCTAATCAACCAGGGCACAACAGGGCTGGGAAAGATGTTCCAAAAAAACAGAAAAACTATTAGGCTCTTTCCATTAAACAAAGGGAAGCAGTGCCCCTCTCAAAAGATACTGAGGTGAAGCCCCCATCCCTCCAAACACAGAAAGAAATAGCCACTCTGCTCAAACACAGAGGAACAGAGCCAAGGTGTTATTAGGAAGACAGGGGCTTAAGGCTTCTTCATCTCAACATCGTCAGAGAAAGGTTAGGTTAGAAAGGCAAAGCCCACCTCTCCCTCCCCTCAGACACCATGGGTGGGGCCTGGAAGTACTGGCTCCTTTTGCTCCCTTCTCCTGTTTGCCTTCTCCAAGTGGTCATGTCGTTGAGATGGGGGGTGAAGATGGGGAAAGGTGCAGAGTCATGTCAGAAATCCTGTAATGAGAAAGACAAAAGGCAAACAGACATAACAACAGACCACAGAGCAGAGAGATGACTGCAAGGTCCTCCAGATGATAATTTTAATTCCCCTCCCGCTTCCTCCCAGGGCTACTCCTAGAGCTCTGGACACAGCTGAGAGGGGTGGGCCATGGCCCCGGCCTTTCTTTCCACCTGACAAATACATGGGTTACCCAGTATCTCCCAAGGACACAAAATTCCTCTTACTTTGCCTTCCACAGTCAGTTTTGGGGACACTCACCTCAACATTCAGCTCTGTAGAATCTAAGAGGTCCAGCCCAGGCTCACTGGGGGAAGAGTGCTAGAGAGAATAGGGTCAAAAGTCAGAAAGGTCCTCCCCTATTCCCATCACACTGCAAACAACCACAAAGTTCCCTTTCTAGTCTCACAATAACAAGTGCAAAGGTTGCCATAGGTACCCAAAGCAGTCAGGGAGGGAAGATTAGCAAAGGCAGGGTGGGCAGGAGGCCTAGATTTCCTGGAGTTATCAGAGAAGTGCCTCCTCTGCCCTGCCAACTGAGCCCCTTAAAGTTGCTCAACTTTGGAGCCTGAGGTTGGGATTTTTCCTGAGGGGACTTTAGGAAAGACTGCAGTATTGTAATAGAGGCCTTGCTCTCTAGTCTCTGGTTTGAAGATGTCATTGTCTGTTTTTTCCTTCTGAACACAAGATCTCCATTCCCCTGCTTTATTCAGTCCTCTCTCCTGCCTCAAAAAACAGAGGAAGCAGAAGAATAACAGCAGCACATAATCCCTTTCAGTTTATAAGGTACTTTCACTTTGTATTTTCTGTAAAAGCTCCATTTCAAAGATAGGGAGGTTGTGCGGGGTTAAGGAGCTACTTTGATAAAGTGGTGGAAGTGAGGACTCTCAGGTCACCTCACTCAAATTCCATGTTTTTCCTACTAGCCTGGCAGCATTTCCTCTTGGATAAACAGGCTGGGGTAGAAAAGAGAGTGGAGGAACAGGGACTGAGGCAGCCCTCTAAAGAGACAGGAAGGAAGGTAGGGTGCCCATATGCCTGTGTGCACGTGCATTATAAAAAGACTTACTGAATGGGCTACAAGGATGGGCTAGATGACCTTTCATCTCTAGCTCTAGAACTCTTTTTAATTCTTAGATTCAGAGGTAAAATATTTATTTGGGGATTGAGAGGGGGAGTGATGCTATAGTCTTTTCTGGTATTTTTAATTTCTTTTCCCTATTTCTTTAATAAAAGTCCTAGCAAAATACAAAGCAATTTACAAACCTCCCTCTTTTACTGATTTTTTTTTTCAAAAAGTCCTAAGTAGCTTTCAGAGACAAAGGCATCAGGACTGATAAAGGAGAATCACTCTAGTTTCTCTTATACCTGCCTCTAGTTCAAGAGGGAGATAGGAATGCTGGGGCCACTCACCTTGACTGGATCTTGCCATTCTTCACCTGACTCATTCTGAATTTCTAACTCCTCTTCATCCTCTTCCATGAGGCTGAGTCTGATGGCAGTGGCAAAGAATAGAGGTTTCCAAACTGCTCTTTATAGACCCCTGAGAGTTTCTCAGAGGAACCCCAGGGGAGCAGGGGTAAACAGTAAGTAGGGCAGAGCTCTAGGTTCCCATTCCTGTCTTAATCGATAGCTCTACTTATATCAGTTTTACATACTAGGGTTCCACATTATATTGGAAGGAATTATTCTGTGTTTAAAACAAGTCCAAAAAGCACCAGCATAGAAATATTGGATGACAAATGTGAAGTACAGATAGAGGATAATGAGAAAAGCTCACCGGGTCAGCCGGTTGCCCAGACCAGGACCTGAAGGATTGAGTGGAGTATGAAAATGCTGTGGACTCGAGAACCTTGACCTCTGGGTACCTGAAAGGGGCTGGCTGTTGGAAATAAGAATAGGATCAGTGAAAGTAAGTAAAAGTAAAGAGTAAGAAGAGGAGGTAAGGTGTCCAGCATTAAAGGAGAGGAAATATCAGAGTGTAGGGAAAAAGAGAAAACATAAAGCTAAAAAAATGGAAAAGGATTGAAGAACCCAAGAATGAGTGAGTACTGCAGAAGAGGACAGAACAGAAACAGCAAGTTGGAGATGGTAAGACACCAAACTGAGAAATCAGACATCCAGATTCTTCCCCCCTTCAATCTTCACCCTTGGGTAAACTTTGATTCTGAGCCGCCTTCTTCTTCTATCTCTTCCAAGCCCCCCAGGGGCTGCCTATTCTTCACAGCTGTGGAGGTGAGGGTAGGTGTGGGTAGGATGCTGTTCAAAGGTAGGCTTTCCTCCTGGGATGAAGAGGTGTCCTCTCTGTGTTGCCTGGAGGAGCCTGCAAAGATGCAGATGCATATACTAATTGTAGACCAAGTACAGCCACAAGCATTTTTACTTTTTCAAGACCTGCCTAGGAATTGTTTAGGGAAAGTTAACATGGGAATAGAAAAACTAGATAGCCGCATTATGTTATGACTAAAATATGAGCATAGCCCTATGTGCTAAAAGTTAGGCTTATAGAATTATATCTAGGACTTGTCCAAGAAAAACTTACTACACAGCTTAGAAAACAAGATGAAAAAAGATATAAATTTTCACAGAGAAATAGTAACATTTGAACACAAATGTGAGAAAGGATTGGACTCCCCAAAGATTGAGAGGTCTCAACTAATCAATGAAGATATCTGAGGTCCTGTTCATTCAAGATTTTTGTGGTGAGAAAAAGCTTAAAATGGCAATGAGAGTTTTGGGACCTGAAGCTAGGATGGAAGTATTAGGGGTAGGAACAGAAAAATGGAAGAATGGATTTTCAAGAAGCCAGAAAAAAATGAGATGACTGCAATGTCAGCATAGTGCTGACATAAAGGGTAAGTGGAGGGCCTACGGCTCAAAATGTTAAGCATCTCTATTCTGCAAAAATCTGAGAAGGTAGATGAGGAGAAAGAGTCAAAAATGACTCAGAAAACCCAGGTATTATTGTTTTAAAACATGAGTCAAACTGATATCGGTATCTGCCAACTGTAAATATTCATACCCCCATTACCCTCTCTGCCCCCCATGGCCAGGTTTGTATTCTGAAACCAATAACCCACAAAGTGAGCTGCTACTGGTTTACACAGAGGGCTACAGACAAAAGGAAAGAACCATACCCATGCCCCAGAGAAGAAACCCTGGACCCCCAGGTAGATCCTCCTAATCTCTCCAGCCTATTAATGGTGTAATCTTTGGGTTTATCGTTAGTTTTGAATTCATTTTCCATAGAGGTTTGCTATTTTTAGTTGGCTAAATAAACTTTGAAAAAATGAGTACCTTTAAAGATAGCAGATGCTCAATAAAATGTTTTTATTTAATTTAACCAAAGGCAAAAGTTTGAAGAAGGCAAAAGATTATATGCTGCTTATCTAGGTAGTGGCAATAATAGTAGTGCTAGAGACCCTGATATCCATATATACAACACACACACACACAGAATTTTACCTTCAATACGCCTCTTCTTGGAGTGGGGGTAGCCCTGAGGGCTAGCCTCTGCTGTGTTCTCTACAGGGCTGAGGGAGTGGCAATAGGTGGTGACTGGACCCCAGGGATGGCCAGGTGCCTGGGAGACACGCTGCAGACACTTCTCCAGGTAGGACAATCTAAGGAAGGGGTGGGATGAAGAGGCGGAAGTCATCAGTGGATCCTCACCATGCCCTTCTTCCCTAATCCACTTCTTTATCCACCCACCTATAACTTACAGTAGCTTCTTGTCCTGATGGAAGAGTCGAGGGGAGAACTCTGAAAGGAGCTCCAGGAATGCTAGGTTTGGGGGCTGACCGGAGGAGCCAGTTGGAGGAAGCTCAGACAAGGAGAACTTGATGCCTTCCCTTGGTTGAGCAGAATTATTTTAGGAAGATAGTCCCTTCCTACTTCTTTCCCAGGATTATCCAAGTGTACCCTCCTTCTATCCCCAGCTTGTCTCCCAGGGTTACCAACCTGCCAACCTGATTGCTATTTCTCAACATGCTTATCTTCCCTCCAAGATCTTATTCTCAACTCTCCCTGCACAGAGCCTTTAGCTCAGCCCTCTTAGGAAAATTCAAGCGCATTGACTTCCAACCAATATTGTCTTACTTGTGTAGCATGACTATAAGGTCACGGTTCTGTAGCTGCTGGGGTCCAAAGCTCAGGGCAAACCTTCGGGCCAAGTCCCTCATCTCAATGAAGGCTGGAAGCTCATTCAGGTCCTGGGGCCCCTGTTCTTGCAGCAGTTCTGTGTACAACTGTGTCCAGGAGACATGGTGCATTTGGGAGAGGGAGGAACAAGGTGGAAACAAAGAAAGGTAGGGTATTCCCTTCTTTGCCTAGAAAATCTAAAGGGCTCAGGATGCCTCCTGCTACCTACTTTCATTCTTTCTTTCCTCTTGGGATACTGCCCCAACCCTCAACCCCCTGCAGCAGAGACAGTACTCACTCCTGCTCTGTAACAATAAAAATGTCTGTAGTAACCAAAGGAGTCTGAGAGAGAACAAATTAGAAAAGAATTAGGAATTTCCTATCACTTTATTGTTGGTGCTCCTAAGTTGAATTTCTATCAAGTTGGGGTGGAAACTGCCCAGTCAGTTAAAAATTACTTTCTATGGGTCTACCAGTTATGAAGGAAACTGTCGTGTAAAGTAACAGTCAAAATAAATTAGAAAGTTCCTGCTCTTAAGGATCTCACATCCTAAATGGCCAGGTGTTAATATGAGTTTAAACTACAGAGAGCGCATGTCATAGATTTAAAGCTCTGTAAGCAAAAGGGAGTACCTGCTTGAGGCTCAGCAGCAGGATTCGGGAACAATGACTTCGGTCAATCTGTCTCGCTCTTGTTAACGTTTCCTTGATAATGTCACCATAGTCATTGTAAAACTGAGAGAGAGGAAATGGATTAGTGTTTTACCACAGGAAAAGACTGTTTCTGTTTTGCTTCTTTCTTCACATTCCTAATTAAGTCTCCTTCCAGAAGTGACTTAGGCAGGGAAACACGAATTTAAGTGAGACTAGACTTCAACTCTGGCTAACAGGTACAAAGCCCAAAACAAATCACTTTAGGTAAACCAATAAGGGAAGAAACTCTGCCCTGAGCCCATTTCTTGGAGAAGAATAGTAAGCCTGCCAGTGCCCACTCTTATCCAGCATTGAAGCCTTCATTATTTGCCTCACCCCACTAAAACAAAAGCTCCATGAAGCAGGAACTTTTGTCTATTATGTTCACTGCTGTGTCCTTACTGTTTGAAATGGTGCGTGGCACCAATACAATATAATGGTGGGTTGAGGAAACTGAGGTACACATTTAGGTATCTTGTGAAAATTGATCCCTCTTCCATTCTTTTTCTTCATTCTTACATTACCCTATTCCATTGACTGGTTCACAGAAAAAAAAAAAATTTCTGGATAAGAGTAAGATATTTCCGCTTTAATGAATTTGTCTCTTTATTCTAAACTCCTATTGTCCTTTCCCTCCAATTTTGCCTTTAAGCCTGATATCATCATCTCCCCCACCCTTTTTGTAGTGCTACAGTGTCTGTAGTCATACACTATATGCCTCACTGTACCTTGTTATAATGTTTGAAAACATCTGAAGCTGCATCCATCTCCAGCACCCCATAAAGTAACAGCTTGCAGAACCCAGCAAGGAGGCGGCGCCGCTGGTGCAACTGCTCTATCTGTAAATGGTCCTCTTGGGAATGACCTGGCTCATATCAAATGCAGAACAGAAATATTAGAATCAAAGAGTTAGGCCTCTTGCCCTCTGTGCCTGAGGCAGGCCCAAGATCCAGACCCTTCCTGAGCCCCAGGTATAGAGTCCCTGTACCCCCGCCCAGTTCTCCAGGCTGGATGAAGACGTGGTCCATGAGGAAGCTGGCTAGCTCAGACTGGAGAGTGGCTTCAGGAAGAAAGACAAGGGGCCTAAGGAAATCACGTCCCCCTACAGTCATCTGAGGGCTGAAGATGAGAAGTAGATCACTTAATAAGACGAAAGCCTGTTGGGAAAATTAAAGAATGCTTAAAAAAAATAGAACATTGACCAAGACCGAAATTACACAACTAATTTCTCTTTAGAAAGGGGATTCCTCAGACTATGGGGCAAGACTTGTCTCCTTGTTCCCACTTGAGTAAACACTCACCTGCTCCTGGATCTCAGGATCCACATCTGAGAGGCAGCTCTGGCAAAGTTCACAGAAGGCCACCATTCTGCCTTTCAAGTTCAACAGCTGCTTCTGTGGAGACAGTGGCTTCAGGGGGAAGAATAAAGACACAGGCTCCTTTATTCCTGTTCCCCCTACTTAGACCCATATTCACCTGGGAAGCACCTGATCCAGAAAGGTGGGCTAGTGTCCAGAGGATGGAAAAATAGACAAGAGTCAGAGCTGGCAGGATCACCTGTAACAATCAAATATTACAAAAATAACAGATGAGTCAGGAGAGTAAGGGGGCAGATAGAGAGGGAAAGAGGAAGAAGAGAGGGAGATAGGCAGGCACATACAAAGCAATGAAGAGATAAAAGCAGTGAAGAAGAGAGAAAATAAGATTAGGGGAGAACTGATTCCTTTTATAGTGGAAAAGAAGTGATTCCGGATAATCTTCAGAGGACTTTATCCTGGGTAAAACTATCACCTCTCTTAAGTTTATTTGAAGTCTCAATATATCCTTGACTACCAGGAAACCAGAGAAAATGGTTGTTTTCAGGCACTGGAAAGTACAGTTCACCTTCCAAGAGTGGAATGGAGGAATGACATACACATGATCTTCCTCCCTTGTGTCTACTCCATATTCCTGGGACTGGAATTGCCTGGGAGAACTGGCCACCTAGGACACATGGCCCTTAAAAACTCCTCTCTGCCTCCATTTCTCTAACTTGTCTACTTGCCTGGTGAGGAATCTCTCCTGTGTCCACAGCCTTCCGGAGGAGTTGGTAGCATGGTTCGTAGAGCTCCCAGCGTGTTAGGTCATGAGCACTTGAGGCGGGAAGGAGAAGAAGGAAAGTTAAACCAGAACAGAATCAATTCCACAGACACCAGGAGAAATCAAAGGAGCTGCTCACTTGTAAAAGGCAGAGAGGCGCTTCAGAGTGGCTGTCAGACTGTACACCTCATCCTCATCCAGGAAGGATGACTGAGGAAGAAAGAAGGTCCACAATGAGCTTTTCCCAAGAACTCATAGATTCATGTCCCCATCTGTGGCCTATTCCCACCCGAGTTTGGGGTGTCCTGTCATTCAGCCCCAGTTCCTACCTGCAGCAGCTCTTCAAGTTCTTGCTGGAAGCGGTCAGTCAGCAGATCTACCAATTGGCTGCGGGCAAAGTCCACCCGGCTAAAGAACGTGAACTCAGGATTACAGAGCAGATAGAGGGCGTGAGCTCCAGCCTCAAGCACCACTGGCTCTGCATGCTTCACCACTACCTCCTGGAGTTGCTGCAAGAACAGCTCCAGGTGCTGAGAGAAAAAAAAGTGGGAGAAACTAGTGTTGGGGAGGTGGGGAACACAACTCTTCTGGAGGAGAGTTCAGCTGGGAGAGATAAGAAACAGGGTTGATCTCAGACAAGAAAAAGTTAAAGGAATTCATCATCACCAAACCAGCAATACAAGAAATGTCAAAGGCTTTTTATGAGAAAAAAGATAAAAAATATGATTATTAAAAATATGATTATAAAAAATAAAAAATATGATTATAAAAATATTATTAAAATATGATTATAAAAATATGATTATAAAAAAACTACTATACATCTATCAATAATTACTTTAAATGGACTAAATGCTCCAATAGGGTGGCTGGGTAAGAAACAAGACCCTTACATATGCTGCCTAAAAGAGACTCACTTTAGGTTGAAAGACACACACAGACTGAAAGTGAGGGATGGAAAAAGATATTTCATGAAAATAGAAAAAAAAAAAAAACAGCTGGGGTAGCAATACTATACCAGACAAAATCTGTAAAACAAAGGCTATAACAGGAGACAAAGAAGGACCCAGTAATTCCACTTCTGGGTATTTATTTGAAGAAACTAAAACACGAATTCGAAAAGATATATGCATCCATATGTTCACTGCATCATTATTTACAATAGCCAAGATATGAAAGCAACCTAAGTGTCCATCAATAGGTGAATGGATAAAGAAGTAGTATATATATGTACTTACATACATACATACAAACCTACATACATACATACATACATACATGATGGAATATTACTCAGCTATAAACAAGAATAGAATCTTGCTACATATTACAATGTGGATGGACCTAGAGGATATTGTGCTAAGTAAAATAAGTCGGAGAAAGACAAATACATATGATTTCACTTACATCTGGAATCTAAAAAACTAAACAAGTAAACAAAACAGAATTCATAGATGCAGAGAACATTTTGGTGGTTGCCAGATGGAAGGGGTGTTGGGGGAGTGGGTAAAAACGGGAAAGGATTAAGAAGTACAAATTGGTAGTTACAAAATAGTCACAGGGACGTAAAGCATAGCATAGGGAGTACAATGAATACTACTTTAATAACTATGCATGGTGTCAGATGGCTACTAGATTTATCAGGGTGATCACTTCGTAAGTTATATAAATGTCTAATCACTATTTGTACACCTGAAACTAACACAATATTGTATGTCAACTATAAATAAAAAATTATTTTAAAAAATGAAAAGAAAGAGGGTTGAAAGCATTAAACTTCAAGAATAAGATACCTAAGAAAGGGAAGACTTACTGATTTTTCTGAAACCCATGTTCTTGAGAACCAGATACTGGCAGTAGAACCTTTGGCCCTAGCAGGGAAACAACAAGGTAGAGGAAATATATCTTTCTTCCTCCTCACCTTCTCTAAGCGCCTGGTGCAGTAGATGTTGAGGTCAAAGTAGTTGAGAAGCTGAAGCAGGGGAGCAACCTTCTCTGCATCAGCTGAGAACTGTGGTGAGTGAGATCGAGTTATTAGCTAATGTACTGCTAATTCTTACTCCTATTCCTCATTAGAGGCTGTTTTCTTTCACCCTCCCATTCCCACATGCTTAACAGTGGGGCAGCTCTACCTTGGCCAGGAGCTGGGGTAGCAGGGGAATGAGGTGCTCAGTCAGCTTCACCTTGTCATCTGCTTGGATCTTACGTTCTTTAAGGGTTAAGCCCTGGAATTAGTCATTTGGGGGTGTGGGAAAGGTATAGAGAAAAACTGGGTCCAGAGGGTATATATGTGTATCCGTCCACCCCATCTTATCTGCCCAGGAAGGAATCCAGCAGCTCCCTTCAGGTTTTTTTTCCTTCTTGAAACGGAATTCTTTGAGGGGCAGAGGAAGGGGCACCCTAAGCCAAGACTTGAGGATAAGAATAGATAATATGTCTGGATTTAATATTTTCAATCAACCCAACCTACCCCTCATGCCATACCTTCCTCCCAGTGACCCGCCCAACAGGGGGGTGACCCTCTGAAGCTTGCCGGACACTGGACACAAGGATTTCTATCAGCGTGCTCTCCTGCACATCGCCCAGGTCTGGGTTGGCAGAAGGATGGAGACACATGAATTAGCCACCCTCTATCTCCACGTCCTCCCCCACCCTCACACTCTACTATCCATTACAACTCTACCTCTTACAAGACAGGAAAGAAATCTCATTTCCTACTAGGAGGTGAAAGGTACCCCCTGACCCCCAGCTACCATGTGACACACGTACTCTGGTCCTTCTCCAGTAGCAAACTTGTCAGACTCTCCCAGTCCTTCAGCTGAGACCCCGCACAGTCCCACAGGCTGTCTACTAAGTAAGCAGCATGGTTATGGAGCTGTGGAAGGAGGTACACATTAAATTACTGAAGTCGAATTAAAAAACTCTAGGAAGTTAACTAATGATAAACCATAGCTCTCTTTCCTGTAGTGCCAGCTCCCACTCTTCTCTACCTGCAGGTCTTATGCACAATAACCAAACAGCTCCTTCCTATACGTCACCTCACTCTCCACAAAGAAGGACAGCAGAAGGTGGAAGAAAGTCTTCTGGGCACATGGACTTCGGCGTCGCTCTCTCCCACCCACTGTTCTCGTCTCACACTCAGGGTAAAAGAGCCTGGTAGAATGGACACAAGGAAAAGGCACAGCACAGAAAGAAATAAGGAGTAGAATCATCACCATGGAGGGAAGAAACAATCCAAGGAGAGGTATAAAGGAAAAAGAGGTACAGAGCTAAAGGAAGCCCCAAGGAGTTGAAGGGGAAAAAGAGATCCCAAGAGAGACTTTAATAGGTATATGGAGTTCTTAGGAAGGGCAGCAGTAGATGAGGGAGAGAAAACAAGAGAATGGTGTTAGAAGAACAAATGAAGGGAGCCCTACTCACTTCCAGTACAGAAATTCCCCTGCAGCAGAGGCCAGGGCTCGATTAGAGGCGTATACAACAGGATAGATACTCTCACAGTCAGCATCTGTCAGCACCCCTTCCATGTTCCTGCCAAAAAAAGGAGAAAGAAGAGCAGGTAGATATGGAGGTAGTCTTCTGGGACAACTAAGGCTAGAAACAAAAAGAGGCAAAAACAACGAGGATTAACTCACAAATAACTTTTAAATGAAGAGTGGAAGACAGAGGAGTATGGAGAGTTAGAGAAGATAGGAAATTTTCCCCTGGAGATCTTGCAATTCAGGAATGACCTCTGTCTTTCAACCTGTACATAAGGAAGAGTCAACCTATGCTAGGTGGAGGGACAGGACTCTGGAAGAGTTTGTCTGATGCTGGAAAGTTAAAAGTCTAAGATGCCTGCTTCCCCACTTCCCAGGACTCACTTAAGGATAAGTATTAGCAACCTGACAGCCTCCACTGCCACATCATACTCTCGGTCCATGACCATGGAAACCATCCGGTCCTGCAGGAAAGACAACATTGGTCAAAACCTCACCTGTGTCCATCCCCCAAAATGTATTCTCTTAGAATGAGAGATTCCTAAAGAGAAGATGTAGAAGCAGATGCTGGGATACTTATAGATACATAAGAGCAATAGAAATGGAAAGATGAGGTGGGGAAACAGGAACCAGAAGAGCCAAGCACAGGAATACTGTCCCAATTTCACCTTGAAGCGGCTAGTAAAGAGCTCCAGGCGTGTAGTTAAGTCCCGGTTGCTATACAGTCCTTTGAGAGCCTTCAGGCACTTCAGACGGACTTCTCGATGCTAGTGAGGAAAATGAAAGTATAACTGACTACTCCTCTACTCACCCTCTGGGCCTCCATACTTCCCTCTCAGATTACTCATTCTGGGCCTAGGTGTCCCCTATACCAAGGATTCTGAGATACCTCAAAGATAATGAACAGTTGTCTTCTTACTTAAAAAACAAAAGAATTACAGCAGAATTTAGCAATTATGATGAAAAGGATGTTCTGATTACCACTCTAGCACCTGTACCAACCCATCAATAATGTTCTTGCCTTTTCATAGGTAAGGTCTTTATTCCCTATACTCTAGTTTTGAGGTATTTCATTTCCTGGATAGGTCTTTCTTCTACCTTATCCTGCCTTCTCTAATACTGGGGAAGTTTCGAGGTTCAGTGTCTTGATGGGTTAATCACTGATCACTAGTGAAACACCTAAGTGGCAGGACCAGGTAAAGCTGAAGTATCCTAGGGCAGAAAAAAGGATGAGGGGAATAGGGGAAAGGAGACTGACTCAACTCTCACCTTATCATGCAGGGTCCAGCCAATATATTTTAAATAGCTGTCAGTGAGGAAGGAGGTACTGTAGCTTTGCATCCAAGACCCAATCTCCTCGATGCAGATAGCACGGATCTCAGGAAGGATATCCCTAAACACAGAAGAATAAATTGACTTTTATAACCTTCTCTCCAAACTCATTTTCCATCCTACCAAATAATCTCCCTGTCATATAAGAATTTATTTTCTTCACTAAACCATGTACCATACCTTTCATTTCCTCCTACAATGTAAATACAATATAAAAAAAAAAACATTTTCTTTCTATAACCAGCCCATAAAATAGTTGAACTTATCCTCCACTGACCCTTTTAAAAACTAATTTTGGAAGTTAATTTAACTGTCGACCAATGTATGTGTTTTAATTCTACTTCAAGAAAAGGTTAAAGCAGCCGAAAGGTTCTAAAAAGACAAAGGATGAAACCTAGATAAGAACAGGAAATATAGATACTCTTTTTAACTTAATTCTACCAGTTCTTTAAACAGTATAAAACTCACTGCTTTTAGCACAGTGAAACAGCAGACTGGGTTAGGAAGAGGCTGGCCAAGAAGCACACCCTCAGAAAAGCCTTGCCTTTTGGCTGTCTGCTCTTGTCAAGTCCCTAGCCCCAGGAAGATGGAAAAGCGAAGGTCTTGGGCAAAGTTGGAGCAAAAGAATACTCAGCAATGCCTTATCCTCTTATTTTCTCTCCCAGAAGAGCTTACAAGATCCTTTGTAAGTGGAGAGAAACTAAACCTTATTAATTTGAAATATTTCTTAGTTTTTGCTCCAGTTGCATTAGTTCTGGGCTAACCAAATAACTCCTGAGTTAGGAGGGGACTTTGTTACTTCTACAGTTTCTGTAACCAAGAACCAGCCACTTTGACAAAAGGAGCCCATTAACTTACCTGTATCGATGTACGAAGACACCCCTGAAGAGGGCATTCATCATTCCCTCAATCTCCTCTTGATGCTCTTGGAGCTGGAGGACAAGGAGGAACAGGTCAATCTCTCTTGTACCCCAACAATATAAAGCCACAAAAATATAGAAATGTATGGCTTCCACCTACTTCCTATTTATTACAGGACACAGTCTGAACTTTTGGTATCCTATGTTCCCTTTTAAACCTAATTCTGGAAGAAACTGTATAGTCAACCAATACCTTTGAGGTTTCTTTGTGTCTGGAAAAGATAATATCCCTTCTATATCTGACTATTTTGACTATCTTTTGCTATTCAGAGGCCTTAGCTACTAGTTACATATGTTTTTGACTAACACTTGGAAAATTAAATTTTAATAAATGCAGTTTGTTTGACAGAAGAAGTGGACGTAGCAAAAAAAGAAAAAGAAGGAAAAGAGTAGACCAGTGGTTCTCAACTGGGGACCCCCAGGGGACATTTAGTAATGTGTGAGACATTTTTGGTTGTCACTACTAGGCGTTACTACTGCCATCCAGTAGAGAGAGGCCAAGGATGCTGCTAAACATCCTGCAATGCCAGGACACCCTCCCAATGTCAATAGTGTCACTATTAAGAAATCCTAGACTAGATGAATAACAGATACGAAGGAAATAGAATTATAGGGAAAATTACAAGAATTATAGGGAAGCAGAATTAAAATGGAACATTCTTAAAGACAACTAACTACCCTTACTCTTCAATAAATCAATATATTGGGAGAAAATGGGAGGAGGCAAAGGTTCAATAAGATTAAAAGCAACAAGAAACACAACAACCAAACATAATACATAGTCTTTAATTAAATCCTGTTTGGAACTAATCATATATAAAAAGTATTTGGGGAACAAATGAGGAAATTTTAATATAAATTGGAATTAGCAACTATTAGCGAATCATTCTTAATATTTTTGGATGTGAAAATGGTACTGAAATTATGTAGAAACATGTCATCTTTTAGAGGACATATTTAAGTCATTAGGTTGAAATACCAACATGTCCATAATTTACCATAAAATGGAAAAAAATAAATGAAACAAATACGGTAAAATGTTAAATCTAGGTAATTTGTATGTAGTGTTCATTCTACCAATGCCTTTTTCTGTTTGAAAAAGTTCATATTTAAAAGAAAAAGGAGATGAAGGAGGGTAGGAGAAAGGTGGGTCATCAGTACCAAATTCTATAGAAGTTTGGAAAAGGAAGATTGAGAAAAGGCCATTGGCTATAAGGATTAAGAAGTCACTGGTTTGAGAATAATTTCAAAGAAAAATGAAGAGAGAAGCTAGGCAGCAAAAAGGATAGAGCTGGATACTAAGAAAGTAAGGAAAAACCTTCTAAAAGGATAGAGATGGAATAGCTCATGGAGGAGAAAAATGAAGGAAAGATTCAAGGGCCTATCTGTAAGTGGAGAAAAGAGTGGGGAGAGAAAGATTAAAGACAAAAACGGGAATAATAATTGATGAGGCAAGAGCCTAGAGAAATAAAAAAGAGGACACACTAGTGTATATAAGATTCAAGATAGAATATACATAAGGTTTAAGAGCATAATGACAGTGAAAACAGAAAAAGAGAATGAGAGAAGTTTAAAGTTTCCTTCTCTAATGATTTAGCAGTGAAATCTTTGGAGAGGCCTAGGAAAAGTCAATTGGTATAGTTAGACATGGTGAGTCCTGCAACCTCATAGTGGGGGAGTCTCAGGTGCCAAAGTAGAGTGTCTATGTGTGTAGGGGGGACCAGAGTCTATCTCATGATAGACATAGCTATTTGAAGGTTTAATCAGTGCAAATGATTTTGTTAGGGTTTATGTCCTGCAGTGGTATTTTTTAAGTTTAAAAGGAAACAAAGCAAATACCTACTATGTGGTAGGCTAAGCAATTTACTCAACATCTCATTTTATCTTCATAAAAAAGTAGAATTATCCCTCTTTTTTAAAGAAAAGGAGACTGAAGTTTAGAGGTGTTACGTAAGGCCATAGATCTAGTAGCTAACTGGAACAGGAATTAAACTCAAGAGTGACTGAAAGGCCTGTGCCCCTTCCATTCCTTAAACACTTGGCTTCCCCCATCAGTGGTTGGCCTTTAGTACTCCTATGGTGACCTGTATACTGTACACTTGACAGGAAAGTCAAAACTTAACTTCTTGCATAGGTGCAGGCACAACTCTTAAACACTTCTAATAACGAATGTAGATAATGGAAACTGAGAAAAAGTGGTATAGAGAATTCTAAATTTTACTCTAAATTAGAAATGATAATAATTGAGCCCACATCCCCAAAACAAGATGAGCATGCAATAATCTCTGACAGAATGGGTCTATAAACTATTGAGAGCATCCATTATTAATGATCTGAAAGGTTGCTTGGGGACCTGTGTCTTACCAGAGAGAAGTACTTGGGGACTGATAAGGTGAGCTTTGGCAGCAGTGGATAGAAGCTAGGAGAGAGAGATGAAAAGAGGCAGGGTACACACTTCTCACCTCTTTGCGTTTCTCCAACAGGCTCTCCAGCCGCTCAGGTGCTCTCTGTTCTGGCCCCTTGTTTCGTTCAGCCTCATACTGACGTTGATTGTTGTCTTTGTGCAAACTCAGTTGGAGGGCAACTCTTACCAGAGAGGTCATTAGCTTCATGGCTTTGAGTCAGGAAAGACAAGATAAGGAAACCATTATTTAAGTCAAGGAAGGGAGAGGAGGTTCAAAAAAGAAGAGAATAAAGCGCAGTGAAAATGAAAAGCTAGAGCAGGGTGACTATCAAATCCCCAGACTTATTGTTCTGGAGTGCAGTTTTTTTCTCCCTAACTCTTTTGGGCTTTTTTTTTTAATCCTCAGTATATTCCCAATGGTGAGCTATGAGAAACATGCTATAGCTGGAAACTGTCACTGTATTCCACCCCTTTTTACAAATCCACTAGAAAGAAACGAAATTGGGTTTGGGATAAAAGAACTATGGCCTTGAAATAAAGACCTAAAGTGCAACTAGGAAAGAAGATCCAGAACTGGAAAACAGAAAAAAAGTCCAACCAATCCCCAAGAAAATATTTATAGAGTAAAAACGAATGCTCACCAGCCAGGGTGCTAGTGTGACGGAAGGCACGGACTTGGGAGTCCGAGAGGCCAGTGAGCAGGGAAATGAGGTTGTCCATAGGGAAGCCATCGTAAAGGAGGCTGTACTGGCACTGGTAGACCAATGTCCTCACAAATTCACAAAAACTTCCCTGGAACTTCTTCCAGGATGGACCTGGAGCTGTCAGGGGATAGTCTCCTGAGTCCTAAAGAAGGGTTTATGAAAAGGATGGGAAAGTTATTACCAGGCCACAGGGATCATAGATGTCAAAACCCAATAGTATAATAAAGATGTTATCTCTGTTATACTTCATTTCCTGCTATTCTCAACTCTAGAGGCATATTCAGATAATATCTGAATGGGTCTCTTTTGGTCCCAAGAGACTGAACAACTCCTTCTAAAAAATATCCTATTTCCCAGAATCAGAAAGAAAGGGGTAATGAGCCTTGTATTTTGAAATAAGAGTGGCATGATGATCTTGGTCATATTCTTCCACCTCATTAAACTGTTCTGTTAGGTGCCGGATGATCTCTGAGTTGGACATCTTCTTGAACATCTCGGGGGTCACAGTGCCTAAGGAATAAAACAGATAAGGTATTTACAAGGGAAATAACAGGACACTATACCTATTTACATATATATCTGAAGATGAGCTAGGGAATGTATTGAATAGAGCATAGGTGGGAAATCAGAAGACTGAAATCTGCTACTATCTAATTGTGCATCTGCTATAATGCAACCCTTCTAGAAAACCCAAAGAAACTGAGCAGTGGAAAATTAGTTTTAAAAAAATCCAAACAAAAAAAAACCAAGGAAAGCAATAAAACTACACCAGATTCTGGATTCTTATCATATAATGTGCCTAAGACTATCTGCCTCAATAAATTAAGTCATGGCCTCTGGGGGCCCACAGCTTCAGTGGTGGTGAAGTAGCAGAGAAATAAAGAATAAGAAAATAAAAAATTACTTCATCTAGAGAAAGGAAGACTAAACCGTGTCTGATGGTCCATTTTAAAATTTGTGATTATTACCATGATTAATTATTTTTCTGCAAAGGGTCTTGTTTCCAAACCAACATAGTTTCCTATTGGTCATTTCCCTATTTGCCAATCAACAATGAGGGTAAATAAGTAAAACTTTTCTCATGCTTTACCTTCTCCTTTCATTTAAGAAATGCCTAATCCTATTCATCTAAATTCATCCAGCCTTCTGTTGGAGACTAGAAAGGGATAGAAGTTTCCTTACCTTTACATCCACAAGATCGGATGAAAAAGTTAATAAGCTCCAGGAATCCTGCATCCTGGTCTTGCTTGTAGCTCTCCAGCCACTCATCCACCAGAGACTAGAAAAACAATGTAGATGATTTCTACTTATAGCAATATGACAAACTAGAAATCCTGTATATTTTCCCAATTGAAGCATCTAAACTTCTGATTGAAATATTAATAATATATTTTAAAATGTATTGCTGGACTGGAATGAAAAGTAGAATTCCACATAGGCTAAAAATGAAGTGAAGGTAGCAATCCTTAGAGATAAGCAAGATGACTTTTGCTCTGTAGGTTTCTATTAAACCCTAGGAACCCTGACTTTCTGTCCAGAAGGCTGTGAAGAATGCAGAGTATAAGAGACTGAGCCTAAGGGCTTGTTAAGAAGAGTAGTCCCAAAGGAGACTACTGCATAAAGCTGGGTCCTGCAAAGAGTCATATCCTCATGCAAGCAAGAATGAGAAATAAACCTAAAGGTCAGAAGGGGACAGCAAGAAAACTAGTCTGTTGTGACCTTAGTGTGAGGTGGAGAGAAAACAAGAATTCTTCCTTGAGAATTCATAAGCATAAACCAGCTCTCAAATCTGGATTTTCGGTCCAGATCCACACCACCTATATGATCAGAATAATCTCAATTGAATAATTTACTTAAAGGTGATTCCCAGTAAACTACCAGAAGCAAATGCAGGCTCCTCTCTTAAAACCCACCTTCTACCCAGGCCCCAAAGAATTCCAACATATAGAACTCCATGGAAAATGAGTGGTTCACATAAAATCTAGTAAAGAATCAAGGCACTGAGAGTAAGAATCAGCAAGAAAAACAGACAGTATAATTAAATACACAGACTTTAGACACTGAAGTTATCACAGATAATAAATTATGCTTACTATGATTAAAGAAATAAAAGAAGATTGAAAGTAGAAGAACAATTAATTTTAAAAGGGGCCAAACAAAATTTGTAGAAAATATAATAAAGTTTAAAATGTCAATGAATAAATTAAAAGCAAATTGGGCACAGCAAACAGAAGATGAGTGAACTGGAAGATTAGTCAAAGAAATCATCCAAAATGCAGCCCAGAGACTAACAGAAATAATAAAAGAGCTATTTAGAGACATGGAGAATAGAGTGAGAAGTTCCAATGATGTCTAATTGAATTCTAGAAGAAGATAACAGAACAAGGAAGAATCACTATTTGAAAAGAATTTTCCATAGTTGTTGGAAGATACCAATCCTCAGAGCCTGGAAGCTAATGGATCTCAAGCATAACAAATAAAATATCATATAAACCTGCTGCACACACACACACACACACACACACACACACACACACAAAACACAGAAAAAAAGAGGTCAACTTATAAAGGATTTACATTTAACACAAACGAAAACACTTACAAATTAGATCTGTCCAAATAAAATAGCCCCTAGTCATATCTGGCTATTAAAATTAAATTGAAAAAATTTAAAATCCAGTTCCTAAGTCACACCAGCCACATATCAAGTGCTTGCTAGCCATATGTGGCTAAGGTATACTATACTAGACAATGGTGATATAGAACGTTTCCATCCTTATACACTGTTGTATTAGACTGCTAACTTAGATAGCTGGCTACCAGCAGCAATAAGTGAAATTAGAAAGCAGTGGAATAATCTTTTTAATGTGCTGAGAGAAGGAAATGTCATCTTAGAATTCTATACACAGCAAACAGTCTTTCAAGAACAGGGTAAAGACATTTTATATAAGCAAAAGCTGAGTTTGTTAATAAAGTCTATCTAAAGAAAATTTTAAAGGATAAAATTTGGACAGCAAGAGAAATGATGAACAAAGAAAAGGATGAAAATGTAGGTAATATCTAATTTGCTGGGAGAAGAGGAATGGACAGAACTAAAACACTGTACAACAGCATGTAAACTGGAAGGACCAATTGCAATTAAAATGTGCTTAGGTCCTTGTAGAAGGTAGAATTCCAAAACCAAGCAAGGAAAGGGAAAAAAGAAACAGGGAAGATAAAGTTGTAAGCACATAAAATAGTAGCAATAAATTCAAATATATCAGCAGGAACAATAATTATAAATGAATTAAACTCTCTTGTTAAAAGAGACTGGCAGAATAGATTAAAAAACATAATCCAGATACAGACTGTATAAATTAGAGACAGACTCCAAACATACAAAGAAAGTAAAAGGGAAGAAAAAGATACCAGGCAAATACTAATCAAAAATAAGGCTAATGTATATATGTTAATACAAAACAAAACAATTTTTGTTTTAGAATATAAAGATAAAGGAATATCAGTATACAACAATGATGAAAAGTTTGATTTACCCAGAAACAAAATACTAAAAGCAAAATACTAAAAGCAAAACTGAGTACGAATACAAAAGGAATGACCAAAAAAGTCTCCTTTTTAATACACCTCTCTCTGTATTATATTAAACAGGCCAACCACTCCCCACCCCCATCAACCGAAAACCTCAAATCAGTAGAAACATCAAAGCAGTATCACATTTAACACTCTTGATCTCACTCAAGAGAACACTGGACCCAACAACTGGACAGCACACATCCTCTTCATACACATGTAAAATAGTTTTGGAAAAGGACTAAATGTTGTCATAAAGCTAGTCTCCCTAAGTTTCAAAGACCACATTTTCTGACTACAATAGTTAGAAATCAAAAACAAAAATATAAATAGAAAAACTCCATGTTTGAAAATTTAAAACTTTTCTAAAAACTATAAAAATCTACATCATGCATCAATATGAGTGCATCTAAAACAACTGAAATAATTAAGTCACAGAACACTATATAAAGAATGATTCATTTGTTTAAATTAAGAAACACATTCATTGGTGATAAAACTATAATAAAAAGACAAAGGAATTATTAACGGAAAATTCACTCTAGTAGTTCTCTCCACTGGTGAAGGGACTGTGGTGGTAGGAATAGAGAGAAGCTATATAAGGCCCTCTATAGCACTATTAATGTTTCATTTCTTGAGCTGGGGCTAGAGATCTGGGTGACCATTTAAAATTTTTGTAAACTACATATAAGCCTTATACACTTTTAGATGACAATAGAATTATAATAAGTTATTAAAAAAATATGTGGGGAGGAAAAAAGGAATTAGGTGTTATTGTCAAAGTGGAGCTAGAGTGACAAGGGTGAACAAGTTGTCATCCATATCCAAACTTTCTCTCTAGATTCTCTGATGCCTCTCCTTGCCTTCTCTACCAATTGATAAAGGCAAAACCAATCTCACTCTGTGATACTTTTAGAAAAGGTACATTCTCGCTCATCCAAGGTCTCCTTTATATCATTCCAAGGATCAGCTCCAGGGTCTTATCTGTCGTTCCTGACATAGATTATGTTCATTAAAATGTCTGCATTAAAACGAGTTTATAGGCACTTGTCTTTATTTTTCCATCCTACAAGGGGTGAGATGATATTTAGAAACTGGTGAGTCACTGTTTTACCTGCATGTCACTTTTGGCAGCTCTCACAGCATCAAAAAGATCACTGGCTGGTGGCTCTGACTCTTTCTGGCTACGACCACGTACCATTCGGGACCCCTTCTTTGGATGTTTTGCCACCTAAGAAGTATAAAGAGATCAGGAATATTTTTAAATATGAAAATGATCTTGACACTTGGTTTCATCACACAGGCAGGCTTACACTGCCAATTACACAGCAAAGTTTGAGTTACTGACTCAGATCTGATATAACTGATATTTATATTATTAACTTTATTATTTCTTTTTCTCCTTTAGAAAGTCTTTTAGCTCTATTCCTATTCCTCTGAATCCTAATACCCTCTTCCTCTATTCTTTATTCTTCAAAATCTGCCTTCTTCCTACTGTCTCTTAACACTTTTTAAGTCTTGTCCTTTCATCAAACAATCTCCTGAGTTTCTTTTAGGTTTACTTTTGCTGCTTCCCAGACCAGGTTCAAAAACAAAACGGACTGACTCACTGGGGTTGTTTTGAGTGGTCGTTTTGCTGCTCTCTTCTTCATATTGTGTCTCAAGCTGTCTTCGAAGTCACTGCCTTCATCAGCTGATAAAGAATCACTATCCCTATAAGGGAGTACGGTTCTCCTTAGATACAACACCCTAGTCTCGCCATACAAAAGGGTAAATAAATTATAATTTCTCTTTGTCTCTAACTGTACCCCCTCGCCACGAGAAAAATATATTCATATTTTCTTTAAGAGATGAAATTACTGTTACCAGAAAGTAGGAACAAAGTCTTAAAGGAAAACTTTCACTTGAAGAAAACAATGGAGATGAATAATGAAGAACTGAGGTGGGTAAAAGGCAACACTTTCCTAACAGTCTTTCTAAGAAAATAAAATGATATTCACTTAAGCAGGCTGTGTGGAGAAAAATCAGCACGGCTTGGAAAGTCATATATTACTCATACATAAACAGGAGATTAATATGCACTTGGAGTTAAATTCCACCCTTTGAAAAAATTCACATGTCTTATTGGTTAGAGTTAAGTTTATAAAATATAATCTGGTCTCTAACAGTAGCACTGACAAAAACAGAAATGGTTCAGAAAAGGCCAATTAAAATAACTAGGGGATAAATCAGATCTTGTATGAGATTTTTCCCCCCCTTGGAAATAAAAATCAAGATATATTATTATAACCTTCACAGAAAAAGCTCATAAATGATAGCAAACAAGGATAGACAGACCTGTATATAAAATCCCCAAATACAGGAGCTACAGAACACAAACTATAAAGTATATACTATTTGCCAGGCACCAGAAAAAGAACTCTTTACTTCCCATTTCCCTACCTCCCTGCCTCCACCAGAGGTTGTAAATGCTGAACATACAAATGTGTCCAAGAAAAGTTTAGACAATTGAAATGATGGATTTAGAACAGAGTATATTATTCTTGATGCCTACACAGTCAGGGCAGCCAAAATGAGCCAGCAGAGCTGGAGGGGTGTCACTGTTGTGAACCACTAGAACATCATTACGTTTTCATGCAGTCACACACGTTACTACCGAGGCCATAAAATGGAAGAGGGGAAAGCTACCGATGACGTAGGAGAAAGCCAAACAAGTATTTTCTCACCAACTTCACTCACCCCTCTTTAGTCTGGTCCGAGTCCCTGTCATCACAGGGCACACTGACAGACAAACTAGAAGATGTAGACAAGTCCCTCTGTCCACCTCTCACTGCTCTTTGCAGTGGAGAGGACACACTGCTTGGAGAGGAGGAGCTATGGAGCAAGGAGGAGGAAGATCGAAGGGTAGGCATGGTGGTCCAGCTGCAGAAAGAAAGAGAGGAAAGGGCTCCTACCCCACCGCTTCTCCCTCCCCAGCCCCGGCCATCCCTTTTCACTCCAAGGGAACTGCTCTGGAACTCGGATGGGGGTAAGTCCAAACCAAAAACATGAGTCTTTATCTAACGCTCTATCTAGGGAATTAAAAACCACCGCCCCAGATGCAGACTACAGGTTTGGAGCTGCTCTCCAAGCACGGAGTAAGGCACACACCAGAGCAGTTTAAAGTAGATCCCTCTCCAGATTCGGAAGCCTCAATGCCTAGTGCAAATGAACAAATTCTTATATTACTAGGTAGGTAGATAGGTAGATAGATAGGTAGGTAGGTAGGTAGGTAGGTAGGTAGGTAGATAGATAGATAGATAGATAGATAGATAGATAGATAGATAGAGAGATAGATAAACACCCAGATTTAATTTCTAGAAAGCTAGTACTACTTAATTCCGCGTGTAATGGAATGAGACGCCATTAACAATGTGGGGGTGGGGGCAGCATAAGACTAGGGCCAGAAACGCTTAGCGTAAACGAAAGCTCGCGTTCTCTACTTTTCGAGACGGTGGTACTTCTGACCCTCCCCGGGCTTTTTCTTTGGGCGGAGAAGCCGTCTAACGGCTCATTAGAGTGACTATCAGTCTCTTGCGGACTGGAAATGGAGGCAGCCATTGAGGCATGGAAGAGGGAGGTCCTTCTCTCAGGGACGGGAGTAGGAGTGGGGCTGTGTATTCTTGGGTCAAAGAGGAGCCTCACTGTCTGAGTCCGGACCAGCGACTTCTGGCTGAGCACGGTTGAGGAAAAGTCACCACCTGGTGTCCCGCGGGTCTCTGAAGTCATCCCACCTGCGGCACAGGAGCCCGCCGCTTCCCTTCCAGTGGCGGAAGAATCCAGAAAAAAGCGGGAAGGCGCGAGCTGTGTTGCGCGCAGGCGCGAGCCCAACGGCTCTCCCAAGGCTGGTAAATATCGCGAGGCTTGGGCGTGTGCGAGCTCGTGCTCACCACGTTCCAGTCAAGCTGCTCGGCCGCCTCGTGCGGCCAGCAGCTCGCCCGCGTGCCGCCCCGTCACGTGGTCTCGGGCGCCAGCTACAGCTCTGCTCCACCCCGGACCCGACCCTCTGCCCCCAATAGCCACAACCCCCTCCCTCCCCTCTGCAACCATTGGCCCGGCTTCGCACTAGACCAGCAGAAGCCCCTTCAATCTGGCTTCTCAACTGCAATAGGTTAGGATCCACCCAGGCCCCGCCTTTCGAACCGGGTCGCCACGCCCCTGAAAAAAGGCCACGCCCCTCCCCCACCAACCTCCTTAGTTCAGCCGAATCCCAAACCCTCTGCGGAGTTTCCCCATTACATTGGCTTAATTTCTCCCTTGATCCCGCCCCTGAGGTCGGCCCCTTACCATCATTGGCAGGGTCCCGTCTTGGGCCCCGCCCCCTGTCTGGCTCCCGCTCCCATTGTCTCGGCAGATGCCGCCTGGTCCAGCTACCGTGCTGGGTGTTCAGTTTTCCGAGGTCGCGCTCTTTCTCTGGCCGGCGGGTCCGTCCTGCATCAGAGAACTGGCTTCCCGAGTTCGGGCGTCTCTTCTTTCCTCCGTAGGACCCACTTTGCTGCCCCAGGGTCGCAGCAGCTATGTCCAGGCTGCGAACTCTTCTGCTTCTGCTGCTGCCTCTGTGTCTCGGTCCTAGTTTTGGACCTGGGAGCGAGGCAAAGGTCACCCGGAGTTGCACTGAGACCCGGCAGATTCTGGGTTCCCGGGGATATAGCTTAAGCCTACTCCCTCCCGCCCCGATCTCAGGTGAGGAGAAAGACGAAGACTAGAGAATCAGGGGAGAGGGAGGGAGGCAGGGGTGGGTCTTTCCCATCTCACAATAACTCTCTTCCCTCATTTAGAGTAACCGTTATAATAATCTTTTCATTCCATAGTAATAACATCTCTCCTCCTCCTGAACTTCCTTACCAGTATCACAATAACTCTCTGGTTCATATAATAGCTCTCTGACTATACCCCCACCCTAGGAATCCCTTTCAAGTAATTAGCATCCACCTCTATTTCTTCATTTACAGCCCAGTTTGTTCCCCTCGCTGTTTCTAAGAGCACTCCTATAATACTTTCGTGCTTACCAAGTAACCCCACCCCTCCAAACCCCATTCTTCCCATAGAAGCTGTCTCATAAGTCCTTAGAGGCCTGGGGTGCATGACGTTGGGGTGGGTTCTCTGAGGACTCTCTGATCACTAATTTGGCCCATCACTATTTTTGATGCCATGGCTAATGGCAGCGGACTTGGGATGGGTGAGGGGACAATAAGGTGGGGATAGCATCAGGTGGGGATGAGGTTGCAGAAAATAGAAAAGAAACCAGACAAGTGAAAGAGAAGGGATGACCACCAGAGACTGGCAGAAGGTAGGAATTTTACATCTCTTGCCACCATTCTTTATCACTTCTCACCATTCCTTGTGTCTCCTCTGTCCAGGTGAGCACCTCCGGATCTGTCCCCAAGAATACACCTGCTGTTCCAGTGAGGTAGAGGAGAGGCTGACCTGGGACACCGAGGCTACCTTCCGAGGCCTGGTGGAGAAGAGTGGCTCCTTCCTGGTTCACACACTGTCTGCCCTGCACAGAAAATTTAATGGTGAGGACTTGGGGTCCCCAAACCTGGCCACATACCTCAGCTGTGCTCATGACCCCAGCAAACGTCCTGTCCTTACTTCCTACTCCATCTCTAAGGCACCCAGCACTGCCCCTCCCACTCTAGGCTCTCTCCAGGGTCTGAGAATTGGCTGTTTCTAACTCACTTGTCTTTTCTCTTCTCTCCCCATCCCCATCTCTTCCTGCATCTGCCCTTTCACTTTTCTATTCTTTTCTGGCTTCACCTCACCTCATACCCCTTTTTTTCATTTGCCACAGGGGCTTTTCTGGAGATGATCTCATCAGCTGAACACTCCCTGGCCTTGCTCTTCCACCGCTCCTATGGACAGCTGTATTCCCAGCACACCCCCTTATTCACTGGCCTGTTCACTCGGCTGCGAGACTACTATGAGAAGTCTGGTGAGGGATTAGATGACGCCTTGGTGGATTTCTGGGCACAGCTCCTGGAGAAAATGTTCCCCCTGCTGCACCCAGAGTACAACTTCTCCCCTGACTACCTGTTCTGTATCACACGCCTTGCCGCCTCTGCTGATGACTCTCTGAAACCTTTCGGGGACTCACCCCACCGTCTCCGCCTGCAGGTGAGGGGTCCCAAGTCCTGAGTTTCAGCTACCTCTGACTTAGTGACCTATGAAGTGTGCACTCAACCTCCAACCCAATGACCCCCACTTCATGCCCCAGTCACCCCTGATATTGTGATCCCCACACCCTGCATGGCAGCTATCTCTGACCTGGTGACCCCTTTTTGAGCCTCAGTCACCCCTGCCTGACCCAATACTTCTTGGTCTCCTTTGATTGAATGTCCCCCCTAGTTTCACACACATCCCTGACCCACTCACCTGCTCTTGGCCTCCAGCCACCTTTCTGCCAGTTCCTCCCTTATCCTAATATCCTGATTTCCTCTGGTTCAACTAAATGTGAATTAGGCACTTAATATTTGAGAACAATTTTCATTTTATAGTATCTTGTTTAATTGTCATTGTAACTCTGTGAGGTAGATGGTAGTAGCCTTGTTTTACAGATGAGAAAACTGAGCCTCCCAGAAGTTAAGGCCTCATCACAAGTAAATGGTAGAGCTGTAACTCATACCTAGGTTTCCTGGCTTCAAGTTCAGGGTTTGTCCTGATGCACAGACCATCTGATTCCAAGCCCTGTAAAACTCAGTCCCTCCAAAACTCAATCTCTCTACCTCTTCCCAAGCCTAGCTCCCCTTGATCCTTCTAGACTAATTCTTTTGAGCCTCTTGGACATACCTCCCTATACCACCTGACACTCCTAACCACCCCAGGGTAACTCTACAACCTAACCCCTACTGCCTGTCTCCTTGGTGTAGTTTGTTGGCCCCAGTCTTGACTGATGCACCACAACCTTGTGGTTTTTCTCACCTTCTTTCCCCTCACCCAGGTAACCCGGGCCATGGTGGCTGCCCTGGCCTTTGTCCAAGGTCTGGAGACTGGAAAAGATGTGGTCAACGAAGTGCTTAAGGTTGGAGGAAGCCTGAGTATGGGCAGGGCTCAGGGAGGGAAAAGGAGAGTAGGAGAGACCCCTTGAGGGAGAGTCAGGTGCCAGCTAGCAGAAGAGATCTGGGGCCTTCCCATATCAGACTCAAGGCAATGGCATCCCAGGGAGAATCAGTAAGGAGGAGAACCAGAGCGAAGTCTCCTTTGTGTCATGATCCATGACTTCCTCCCACCTCTGACCCTTTCCTGTGCCTCTGATGACTCATACCCTGCCAGCCTCTGGGGGTCTGCTCATCTTTGTAGCATCCCAAGATGGGAGTACTGCCCACCCTGGTTTCCTCCAGACCCCTCAGTGGCTCCCCCTTCCCTGCTGCTGAAGGCCAGATTCCTGATCTGGTGTTCAAGGTCCTCTCTCCATTGCCTGTTCTCTTCCCATCTACTTTCCCTTACCTCCTGCATCCTCAGTCTCCTTCCTCAACCATGATGGGCTCATTCTTGTCCTTAAACCTTTTCTCAGATCCCCTTACCCCGCTACCACTGCCTCTTTAGTTTCATCTCTCCTAAGAAGCGGTATCTATAACCTGGCTCCTAGGAACTTCCCTCTGCAGTTTTCTGGGGTCTTATTTGCTGCCACATGGGGTCACCAACCCTAGTCATTCATGTCACCTTTCCATATATGGCCAGGAGGGATGGGATATTTGATTTATCTCTGTGCCTAGCACCAAGCTTGGCTGAGGGCAGCCTCAGTGTTTGTGGATGACACAGCCCAGTTCTCTGCCCCCAGATGCCCATATCCGAAGGCTGCAGGCGGGCTGTGATGCGTCTGACCGGCTGCCCTCTTTGTCAGGGTGTCCCCTCGCTGCCACGCTGCCGGGGCTTCTGCCTCAACGTGGCCTATGGCTGTCTCAGCAGCCAGACACTGGACCCTGACTGGGGGACCTATCTAGGTGAGGACTCAGGAAAGCCTGGGAAGACTGTGTAGGGGTGAGTGGGGAGGGCTGGGAGGGAGTTTTAAGCCATATTGAGGAGGAGCATGGCGGGTAGTCCTTCTCATGTGAGTCTCCCCCATCCAACACCTTGCTGCTCAGGTCAGGATTTGTGGGAACTTCCTAGTTCAGTGAGTACCTCCCTAGCTGTCCCCTCATTTCTCCCTTTGTCTTTCTCCCCCTTCTTCAAGATGGTCTCTTGTTTCTGGCTGAGAAGATTCAGGGCTCCTTTTCCTTTGAGCTGGCAGCCCAGTCCATTGGGGTGAAAATAGCAGAAGGTCTGATGTATCTGCAGGAAAACAGTGTAACGGTGTCCACCCAGGTACTGGGGCCTTGAGGAATGTGGGAGTGTCAGCTTTGGGGGTGAAGGAGACAGTATGGGATGTCAGCTCTAGTACAGGAGAGAGAAGGGTGGAAGTCAGGGCCTGGGGTATAGTGTGGGGTGTCAAGGAGATGCTGTAAGGTATCTGGGGAAACTGGGGTGTCATGGAAGATTGAGGTGTTGGAGCAGGTACACAGTGTGAATTTCACTGCATGGGGGGCACCTCTTTCCTGTGCCACAGGTGTTTCAGGAATGCGGGGGCGCCCCAAAGTCCCATGCCCACTCCCGCAGAGCCCCAGCCCCCGCTGAAGAGGTGGGTCGGCCGTGGACCGCGAGGGCAGAGAAGAAGCCCACGATGGCGGCGGGCAACAGGCTGCCCAAGCTGGTAAGTGGGGGTGAGCAGCAAAGAAACCACCGGCTGCAAGGGTGCAGCGGGCGGGCCCACTGAGTGGGCACTCGCTGCAGCTCTACCCACTCTCTCTGCACGCCAGGTGTGGGAGCTCCGCGAGCATCTGGGCCGGGTACGGGGCTTCTGGGCCGGGCTGCCCCTCACGATGTGCAGGGATCCCACCGTGGCAGCGGAAATCGCGCAGGAGGCAGCACCCTGTTGGACCGGAACCGGGCGGGGCAAGTGAGAGCCAAGCTGGCGGGTGGGCGAGGCTCGAATCTGGGATTGGCACGGGCCCACCAGGCTGGTTGGGAGACTTCGGGAGCTGCTGTACTCGCAGGTACTTGTTGCCCGTGGTCGGGGGCTCCTTGACTGAGCGGCTCGACAACCCAGAGCTGGATGCGGAAGCCTCAAACCCCGATCTCCGGACGCGGATGCAGCGGCTGCGGCTTCGGGCGGCCACGATCAGGATGAGGGCGGCCGCCCTAGGACAAGACCTGGAACTGGAAGACTGGGGTGAGACCTGTGGGGTGCCCCGAGGGCCTAGCTCCAATAGCCACCTGCATTTGCACCCGGGCCCCATCCACTGCCTTCTGAGTCCCTCCCCTCACATCTGTTATCATTCGTCCATTACTCATTCATTTTACAAGCTAGTATTGAGCACTTACCTCGAAGGTAAGGGGTAGAAGACCAATGAGAGAAAAGGTCTCTATCGGTGAGTTCACGGTCCTGTTGGGAAGACTACAAAACATTATTACAGAACTCTGGGCAAAAGGCTATAGGAGTTTGGGGAGGAGGAGCAACCCCAAGGGAAGGTGGGAAGGCGGGGGTCATTGGGCTTGCTCCTCAAGGTAGAGTTTGACAGTGAAGCAAGGCAAGGACATTCAGTTTTTTTCTCTCTCATCATCTCTGTCTCTCTTTACCTCCCCTCCCCGCCTCCTCTTCCCTGTGTGCTGGCTGCTTCTGTGTACCTGTTTCCTATCTTTTCTTGTTTATCCTCTCTTCCCATCTGTCTCTTTCCTGCCTCTGTCTCATTGTTTCTTTTCCTGTCTCTCATCACCTTCCCTTATTCCCATGTCTGCCTGATCTCTGTCTCCTTGCTTTCTTAATACTGTATTTCTCTCTCTTCCCAACCCCCAACTATCTACCTGTGTCCCCTGCCACTCTCTTTCGTACTGTTTTTGAGTTCTCTTCCTTCCTCTTTCTATCTCTCTCCCTCTGTCTCCCACTGCTCCTCTTGCCCATCCCTGTCTGTCTCTGATCCTCTCCCTCTCTGCAGATGAGGGCACCAGTGGCTCTGGACAGGGACAGCACTATGCAGATGACTGGATGGCTGGGACAGCAGCTGTAGCTCCCCCCGCCCGGCTTCCTCGCCCTCCTCGAAGAGATGGTGCTGGGAGCAGAGGAAGAGGTGTCATCATCCGTAACAACCAGGGCGGGAGTAGGACTGGGGGCACGTCTGTTGGTTTTCACCCCCAACCCATCCTCATTCTCTTCCTCTCAGTCCTGGCCCTGCTTGGACCTCGATAACAGGGAAGGGGTGCCCTGGCATCAGAAGGGTTCATGGCTCTTCCCCTCCTCCCCACTCAGCTGGATCTGGGGAGGAGTTGAAGGGGGCTGCCATGAAGGTAGAGAAGGGACTTTTTGGGTAAATGGCTGGGGCCCCAAGTCCAGGAGATTCCTATTGGGAGTGGGTAGGTGTTCACAATATTTATTTTTTCATTTGGTATCTGGGGTGGGGTGGGGTGGGAGCTGTGGGGCTTATTTAGGAAGGAGGTATGGTCTCTCCAACCAAGCCCATAAGTTTGGGGTCAGCCCCATTGAGGAGAAAGGGAGGAGTTTTAGAGTGTTAGTTGGAGGGTGGGATTTGAAGGAGGTTGGAAGTTCGGAGGGGCGGGTTCACCTGGTTTCAAAATGTACAAAGCTGGGTATTGACTGGGTGTGGGGCAGAGGGGACTAGGGTGTATGAATAGGATGTCAGGATCTATGGGCCTGGGTTCTTCTAAGTTTTTTCAGTCAATTTCCTAAACTAAAATATAAAAAGAAAAAAAGACTCATTACCTCTGCCACCCACATCCTTCACAAGCTTTGCATTTTACAAATAAACAACTAATTTATTGGACCCTGAGTGTGACTTTCTATAACTTCAGCATCCCTCCCTGAGCCCTAGCTCCTGGAAGAAGTCCCGTGACAAGTTCATTTTGCCTGCTTCTCACCTCTCTTGAAACCTGTGCCCTGATAACTGAGTCTGAGCAAGTTGTCCACCCTCTAGATCTGAGAACCTACATCCGTAAAATAGGGGAAAAAATGGGGACCAAACAGGAACTGTGTGAGGAAGCACCTTGTACTGGGAAAATTATTTTTGAACACGAGGCACCATTAACATTACCACACCCCTGTCTACTGCCTTCAGGGTGAGAAGCTCCTGTTCTCTCTGCAAGTCAGCCTCTGGCTACCTTGTCACGAGTCCTTGAAAATGTCTGCTTTAGACTCTTGTTTGTTACTTTCTCCTTTCCTTCTTTTTGTCTCCTGAATGAGCCTTTTGTCCTGCAAAAAGAGAAAGACAAAAAAGTAAAATTGATTCCTAAGTGTGAAAGGGTAGAAGCAGAGTCTTCCAAGGGCGGGCTGGGTGCCCTGACAAGGGAAAGTTGCCAGGAGGTTCTGAAACCCAGCAAAGCGATCAAAGCTGCCGGGACTGGCTGGACAAAGGGAGGGAGGAGGGAGGAGCTTGGGCTCTGAGAAAGTTTACGGGGAAAGTTGAGCAGAGCTAGAGGAGCTGGGTGGTGGCTGAGGGGCGGGGAGCGGTGGGAGGAGGGCCAGATCCCAATTTCCCTGCTGCTCTTCAGGTGACTTGGTAAGTGGGCAAGTGACACTGAGGCTGCAGCCAGTGGAGGGACTCTTAGAATTTATGGGAGGAGTCTTGGGTAAGGGGGCATTCATAGACCCTGGAAGGGGGCCAACAAAGGGCTGGTGACTAAGTAGTCACCAAAGTTGGAGGGCGCAGAGGGCTGGAACCTAGGGTAATGGGAGGAGACAGACGGGTGGAAGGAGTAAAAGAAATATGGACACAAGAGTTCTGTGCAGGGCTGAATACTGGGGGCTATGTTGGGGGAAGGCACAGGCGAGTGATGCCAGAGGGGGCGGGTCTCTAGGTAACAAGTATGGGTTCTCTCTGGGGTTACTCCAGGCTCACCCTGGAAAGGGGCTGTCGAGACTTGATGGAAAGGCTGTGGTCTGACTTTGTGGGTTGTAATCTGAAGGGGTGGGTAGGGACTCCCAGCAGATTAGGAAACTGGGGCCTGGGTAGGGATTCCAAACTGTGTGTCTGTCAGAATTTCTCTCTCTCTCTCTTCAGCCCCACCCTCTCATTCTCCTTTGGGTGCACTGATGGGGTTGGAAAGAGAACAGCTGGGGTGTGTGGGGGTATGTCTAGGGAGCTGGGTTTCATAAATAACCCTACGTCTCCCCTAGCCCCTCCCACACTGGGGTCTGCCCCGTGCTGAGAGGAAAAAGAGATGCCTGAATTTAGACCAGATGACTGATTCTTACTCATTACAAAGTCACTCCTGTAATATCACCTCCATGGGTTCATCTGTCTGACTGAAATTCCCTCCTTATGGCTTCCCCTTTCAGCCTCCAAATGGGGCTCTTCATTCCAATCTGTCACAGAGGCTCAGGAGGAAGCCAGGAACCTGGCGATGTCCACCCCACTGTTGTATAAGTGAATTGGTCTGATCTTTCTTGCAGGGTCTCTGCCTTTTTCCTCTTCCCTTCCAAATCCCTGAGGCTCAGAGAGAAACTGTAGATGGAAGCTGGGGGAGCTGGAGGCTGACAGCAGAGGAATAGTTGTGGGGCCACCTGGAAGATCTGGGTATAGCGAGTACGCCCTCTTCACTGCCACTCCCCTTTGTGAATTAGGTCTCAGATGCAGCAGCAGGAGAGAAGTCTCTAACCTCTCCTTAGACTCTTCTTCCTCCCCTCATTTTCCTTCTAGACGCTGACAGAGGTAAAAATCTGCTAACTCAGGGGGCAGACTCAACCAGGGCTGCAAGCAGGCCTGGGGAATGACCCCCCATCTCGAACCTGCACCTTCTGGAGTTGCACAGCTGTCTCAAGCTGTCTCTACCTCTGTGCCTGGCCCTTGCCCTGTCTCCTTTCCCTGTGCCACATGGGCTCTACCAGGACCATGCGCCTCTGGGGGCCTTGGAGCCTGGGGGTGGCTCTGGGAGTCTTCATGACCATTGGATTTGCCCTCCAGCTCTGGGGGGGACCCTTCCAGAAGAGGTGAGTTTCATCTTATCCTAATGCCCAACAGATGCTCCCTACTTGCTCCCACCAGTCCTACCTGGAGCTGTGATTTGTGGGAACTAACTCTACACCCTGTCTTTGCTCCACAAGACATCCATCCACCTGCTGATGGGGGCCAGGACACTTCCCCTCCCATCTCTCCCCAGGCTACCTGGGCTGCAGCTCCGACAGCCATGGGCCCCATCCCCAGGACCAGCTGTTCCGTCCTGCCCTCCCCGGCAGCGGCTGGTGTTCCTGAAGACACATAAATCTGGGAGCAGCTCTGTGCTGAGCCTGCTTCATCGCTACGGGGATCGACATGGGCTGCGCTTCGCCCTCCCTACCCGCTACCAGTTTGGCTACCCAAGGCATTTCCAGGCCTCTTGGGTCAAAGGCTACCACCCTCAGGGGGGAGGCACCCAGCCCCCCTTCCACATCCTCTGTCATCACATGAGGTTCAACCTGAAAGAGGTGAGTGGGTGTAAAGGGGGTGGATGGGACTGGAGAGACATGGGATCAGGCCTGTGGACAAGACCATCGGGGAGGAGGCCGCAGGACTGGGGGCTTCCCAAGTGTCGCTTCACTCAAAAGTTGGGCATGGGGGCCATGAAGGTGAGGTTTCCTATTCTCCTCTCCTTAGCTGTCCTTACCTTAGTAGCTCTGAGAGTCGAAGTCTTGCACTCTCCCATCTGGAATTCACTCATCTCCTTCATTGACCAATATATCCTGCTGGTGTCAGAGCCCTGTCATCTCTGATCCCCCTCCTCCCAAATTCTCCCTTCAGGTGCCCCTGGCTCTTCTTGGCCCCTTCCACTGTCACTAAGACCTCTGCTCAGCCTCTGACCTGTCTTCCTCTCACTCCCCTCACCACATCTTCCAGATTTGGGGGATCAGGGCTGGGCCAAGCCCTAGCCCAGCCCTGACACCCTTGGAGCCTCAGTTCTAAAGGAAGAGATGGGAACATGCACTCACACAGTCATCTGTATACACATAGAAACCTGAGAGCTCTTGGAGGAAGAAAGTCAATGTGCAAATGAAAACATACAGGGATGAGACTAACTTTTATTAAATACTTCTTGAGTGCTGGGTATTAATCTTACCATCACCTCGCCAAGAAGGCATTATAAGTGTCCCCATTATACAGATGAGGAGTTTGAGCCTCAGAGAGGCTAAGTGACTGCTTTTTGTTATCCGATTTGAACTCAGGCCCATCTTCTCCAAAGTCAAAGTGCCTTCCGTGGCATGTGTGTGTGTATGTATGTTTGTATTTGGAACTGTTGGGGAGAATATTCATCAAAAGAGGTAGGGATTCCTGGAGAGGTAGGTTTTAAAGGAAAAGGTGGGCATGTTTTTATAGTAAGGAGCACATCAGGCATTCTTAGAGGGAGCAAGATATCAGCAAAGACATGGTGGTAGTGGTGGTGGTGTGTGTGTGTGTGTAAGGAAGGAGTATGTGTGTAGGAGGTAGAAATTCAGCAGGGGCTGCAAACACACTCTTGTTGAAGCTGGAGCTGGAGAAAGCAGCTAAGGAGCATGAGTGTAATGGGTAGCAAGGGCCCACTGCTGGAAGCGAGGTGATGACAATGATTTTTGAGGCAGGTTTCTCTAGAGGTTAGGGTGATGACCTTCATAGTCACCACCATTCATTGAATACCTATCATGTTCCATTTACTTCTACATGGAGGAATGAAGGCTCTGAGAAGTTCAATAACCTGCTCAAAGTTACATGACTGGTAAATAGCTGACTTGCTATTTTATTCCAGGCCTACCTGATACCACAGACTATTCTCTGCTCTGTTCTCCTCTGCTTTCAAAGGGATACACAGGGCACATGCTCTGCCCTGCAGGCATGCCCATATTAGCAGAGCAGATTGGAGGGCATTGTGTCAGGGAGTCAGGTTCAATGAGAGAATTAACGTTCAGAGGCATAAACTCTTCAGGGAGCCCAGGAGCTGGTTTCTGACATGGATCTGCTTGACTCAGCCTGATTCCTACCTTCCTTCTTGCTAAGATCAAATGTCCCAGGCCTCAGGGAAGCCCCCTACCAAGTGACCCTTGCTCCCGCGTTCTGTCCAGGGATGTCTTTTGCTCTCCAAAACGCTTAGGAAACCCAGAAGTACCCTGTCTTTTGATCATCTCGGGCTTGTCTGCCCACCTGAAACCTATACCTGAGACAGTATTATGGTTGCCCCCTCTCCTCTCTCTTTGCTACCAGTGAACACCCCTGAGGAGGCCTGAGACCAGTTCCTTTCTTGGAGCTATGACCAAGAGTACCAGTGTAGGCATTTAATAGTTTTTTGTTGGAGAAGTGAACACAAAGTTTGATTGCTAGAGGTTTTACTGACCAAGGCAGACAAAAAGGCCCAAAGAAATAAATGTTCTCCAAGAGCTTCCCATGTTCCAGATTTCTTTATATCCTTTATCCCATGAAGCCTCCATAATCAGCTGGGAAGGAAAGTATAAATATCCCCATTTTGCAGGTGAGCAAACTGAGTCTCAGAGATGTTGAATAATTTGCCCAAGATCTGTCAGCTAGTGAAGGAAGCTGGGGGTTCCTGGAAGACCTGTGAGGAGGAAGTCTGAAGAGGCTGGGTGATCTGTGAGCATTGTGCTTGCACTCTGTTTCTTCCTGGTACAGTTCTTTCTCCCTATGTCTGTTTTCTCTCTTCTGCAGGTACTTCGGGTTATGCCTTCTGACAGCTTTTTCTTTTCCATTGTCCGAGATCCAGCAGCTGTGGCCCACTCTGCCTTCTCCTACTATAAATCCACCTCATCGGCCTTCCGCAAGGCACCTTCCTTGGCTGCTTTCCTGGACAGTCCTCGAGCCTATTACCGGCCTGGAGCCCGTGGGGACCACTACGCACGCAACTTGCTATGGTTTGACTTTGGCCTCCCTTTCCCCCCAGAGATGAGGACCAAGAGAGGAAATCTTCATCCCCCCAGAGACTCCAACCCCCCACAGCTGCATGTCCTGCCTTTCGGTGCTGATCCTCGAGCCTACACCCTGGATCCCAATGCTCTCTTCCATCCTGCTCCTATTGCTGCTAATGGTCCCAGCCAGACATCCAGCTCTGCCACTTTAGGTTTGGGGTCTTCATCCTTCATCCAGTGGAGTCTGGCTTGGCTGGATTCTGTCTTTGACCTGGTCTTGGTGGCTGAATACTTTGATGAGTCATTGGTTCTGCTGGCAGATGCCCTGTGCTGGGGTCTAGATGATGTGGTAGGATTCATGCACAATGCTCAGGCTGGAAGTGAGCAGGGCAGAAGTACTGTCAGCAATGGTGGACTGACCACTGAGGACAGGCCGCTGACTGCACGGGCCCGAGCCTGGAACAACCTGGACTGGGCTCTTTATGTTCACTTCAACCACAGTCTGTGGGCACGAATAAAGCAATACGGCCAGAGCCGGCTGGAGAGTGCAGTGGTGGAGCTCCGAGCTCGCCGAGAGGCCCTGGCTAAACATTGCCTGGTTGGAGGTGAGGCTTTAGACCCCAAAAACATCACTGACCGACGGTTCCGCCCTTTCCAGTTTGGGTCAGGTAAGATTTTGGGCTATGTTCTTCGGAGTGGACTGAGCCTCCAAGACCAGGAGGAGTGCGAGCGCCTGGCCACCCCTGAGCTACAGTACAAAGACAAGCTAGATGTCAAGCAGTTCCCCCCAACAGTCTCTCTGCCCCTCAAGACTTCAAGGCTACTCTCTCCCTAGGAATTAGACCACTAAATCTTAGGTTGAAGAGCAGCTAATCTACAAGGACGCATGTGATAACTGTGTGGCAGCCAGATGACATTTTCCCTTCCCTCAGAAACCATATCTACTCCCTAGAGGACAAATGGAACTTTGCACAGATGTGAGCCCAAAGTCCTCCAGCCTGTGCCAAGGAATCCAGTCGTTCAGTTCCTAACAGGATCCCCAGCCCCATTTTGCCCCTTCCCCTTTCCAGCCCCCTAGCAGGCCCCTGTAGCACTCTCAAGAGGCTCCCTGGAGGAGTAAACCATGGTGTAAGCCAGAGAAAATTTGGGAAAAGGTAGATTAGAAAAATGTGTTCATTTTTCTATGAAATATTTGTTACTGAACTATGCTCATTTCATCATGAAATGTTTGTTCAATGAATAAATAATCTGAAACTGGGACTTGCTTTATGTAGGGAGGAAAGGGATGGCGCATCTTCCTGGGAGGAGTGGGGTTGTAAGGAATTCTAATATTTATTCTCTAAGAAGTGTTTCTGTAGTCCCTCCTAAATCCTTCTTGCTGCACCCTAACACGAACCGGACCCCGCCCCTCTCCTCCAGGGTCCGTCACCCACAAATTCCGGGGCCTCAGAGGCCACGCCCCTTCCTTTCCGCTTCCGGTTTATATCCAGTCATTCGGCCCCGCACCCGGTTCCGGCCCTGCGGGGTCTCGGTTCCGGGTTCGTTGCCCCGGTTTCCGGCCCCGGCGGGTCTCTTGGGCTGGCCTGGCCGCGCATAGCCCCCGTAGGGTGTCGGGACTACCCGGACCCACCCCAGAGGCCCCTTGCCCAAGGCAGCCTTGGCCCGCCTTGCCCCCCGGCCGCGCAGTTCTCGCCACTCCATGGAGTCCCAGTGTGACTACTCGATGTACTTCCCCGCCGTGCCGCTGCCGCCGCGCGCAGAGCTGGCGGGGGACCCAGGCCGGTACCGGGCGCTACCCCGGCGCAACCACCTCTACCTGGGGGAGACTGTCCGCTTCTTGCTGGTGCTGCGCTGCCGGGGCAGCGCGGGCTCCGGCGCCGGGGGTGGCGTGAGCTTGGGCTCCCATGGGGCCTGGGCGGAGCTGGCAACCACTCTGGCCGCCCTGGCCTCGGTTAGCGCCGGAGGCGGGGCGCCCGGGTGTGGTGGCTCCAGCAACCTGGATCCCGAACCCCCAGGGGGCGGAGATCCTGGCGGTGGGGCGTTGTTTCGAGGCTGCAGCCCCCTTCTCACTCACGGCCCTGGCCCTGCTACCTCAGGGGGAACGACCACGGTGAGCAACTGGGGTGACATGGCAAAGGGCGGTGGGGCTGTTTGCTAGGCTTCCAAGACAGGAGAGGAGAGGGATGGTGGAGGGAAGCAGAAGGCAGATGACGGATGAGGAGAGGGGAGGGCAAGAAGAACCACGCACGGCAGATCTTAAAGGGAACGCTGCGGGGCTGTCTCTCCTGACCTCTTCACCCCTTTAACACTCCCAGCTGCCTGTGGAGGAACCAATTTTGTCCACAGATGAGGTCATCTTCCCACTCACTGTTTCACTGGATAGACTGCCCCCAGGGACACCTAAGGCCAAGGTAAGATTGGCAAGGGGCGGAGCTGTTGTCCTAATTCAAATGCCCTTTCTCAGGCTGGCTGGCTCTCTCTCCCCTTGACTATGGTCTTGTGTCTCCTTTGCTTAGATTGTAGTGACTGTGTGGAAGCGGGAGGTTGAGGCACCAGAGGTCAGAGATCAAGGTTACCTGCGCTTGCTGCAGACCCGATCTCCTGGGGAGACCTTCCGGGGGGAACAGAGCACTTTCAAGGCCCAAGGTGGGGAGAATGCACGAAGAAAATGCTAGAGTCTGGAATTTGGGGGACAGAGTGGAGGGGTGATATTGGCAAGTGCTCCATCTGAGAAGAGGAAGATTATAACTGTGGGTTGGAGGTGAAGTCTCTGCTCACAGCCCATCAGTTCTTGCCTCCGCCCTTTCCTGCAGTGAGCACCCTGCTGACTCTGCTGCCCCCTCCAGTTTTGAAATGCCGCCAGTTCACTGTGGCTGGAAAACACTTGACTGTTCTCAAGGGTGAGCAGATTGGTGGCTCAAGTCTTTGGGTAACAGCAAGGGCATTGACTGGGTGGCAGTTACTCTGTGCAGGTTGGTGGGGATAAGTCTGTTTCGGGGGGATTAAGTTGGGATCTGAGGGGTCCAGACACTCTTGAGCTAAGCTAGTTACCTCCTGCAGTGCTGAACAGCTCCTCCCAGGAGGAAATTTCCATCTGGGATATCCGCATTCTCCCAAACTTCAATGCCAGTTATCTACCTGTCATGCCCGATGGCTCTGTGCTGCTGGTGGACAATGTCTGGTGAGGTTTTGGGACAGGGCTTCAAAGTGGTGGGGATGAGGGCAGGGTCAAGAGTTCTGGCATGGAAATATTTAGCTCTGTCCCCCTTTCTTCTGAACCAGTCACCAATCTGGGGAGGTCTCCATGGGCTCCTTCTGTCGGCTTCCTGGTACCTCTGGCTGCTTCCCCTGCCCACTCAGTGCCCTGGAAGAACACAACTTCCTATTTCAGCTGAGAGGGGGTGAGCAGCCACCTCCAGGGGCTAAGGAGGTGAGTATAAAGGGCTGGTGTGTTCAAGGAAAAAGTTTAAGAATCAGCAGTGGGAGGGAAAGGCCAGGGGGCGGGAGTGACTAAAGAGAGACCTCTGATACATGTGATGGTTCCCTTTGTCCCTCGTGCAGGGCTTAGAAGTCCCCCTGATTGCTGTAGTTCAGTGGTCTACCCCGAAGTTGCCCTTCACCCAGAGCATCTACACCCACTACCGGTGAGTGTATGGGAACCCTTGATGGGCACTGTCCTGTTCACCTTTGTTTCACAACACACACACATCAAACTTTCCTCTTTCTCAATGCTTCTAGCCTGCCCAGCATACGCCTGGACCGCCCGTGCTTTGTGATGACTGCTTCTTGTGAGTCCCCTGTTCGGACTTACGAGCGTTTCACTGTCACCTACACGCTGCTCAACAATCTCCAAGACTTCCTTGCTGTGAGGCTCGTGTGGACCCCGGAGCATGCGCAGGCTGGTAGGTTGCTGCCAGGCTGGGACCTTGTCCCGAAGGAGAGGAGGGGACAGGAAGAAGTCATGGAGGTGGGTGACTTGTGGCAGGCTGTGTCAGCTTTGTACATGGGTGGTCTCCAGTGTCACAGACGGAGAGTTTAGAGAGGCGGTGGGGCAGAATGATTTAAGGGCACAGATACTGAAGCTGAACTCCCTGGTATGTTTGATTTCTACCTCTGCCATTTGCTAGTTCTGTGACCTTGGGTAGGTTACTTAACCTCTCTGAGCTGCAAATCCCTCATATCTCTAAAATAAAGAAAATAATACCTCATGGGGTTGTTATGGTGATTTAAAGATTTAATGTATGTGAAGTGGTTAGAATAGACCTCAACACATAGTAAGAAAATATTAACTTGTTATTTATAAAACTTGGCAAGGTGGCTTTGAAGATCAAATGAGACTGTGCTCATGAAAGCCTTTTGTGAACTGAGGAACACTGTACATATGTTTATTAGTTGCTGTTTCTGCCCCCCAGGAAAGCAGCTGTGTGAGGAGGAGCGCCGGGCTATGCAAGCTGCCCTAGACTCCATTGTCTGCCACACGCCCCTCAACAATCTCGGCTTTTCTCGGAAGGGCAGTGCACTCACCTTCAGTGTAGCCTTCCAGGCTCTAAGGACGGGGCTCTTTGAGGTGGGCTGGGGAGGGGCTGGGCAGTGTGGTGGGTGATGCAGAATGTCGAGGTGAGAGACGTCAGAGTCGCTAGCTTCTGTGGATGAAATACAGTGGGTGGCACTAAAAAGCCAGGCAGAGGGAAGGTGGAATCTAGGTCCAACATTGGCCTGTCAAGGGGAAAGATGATTTGAAAAGAGGTCTGGGGCCTGGAAGCCAAGCAGGAATGCTGATCCGTGTCTTTCCACACCAGCTGAGCCAACACATGAAACTGAAGCTGCAGTTCACTGCCAGCGTGTCCCACCCTCCGCCTGAGGCCCGGCCCCTCTCTCGCAAGAGCAGCCCCAGCAGCCCTGCTGTCCGGGACTTGGTGGAGAGGCATCAGGCTAGCCTGGGCCGTTCTCAGTCCTTCTCCCACCAGCAGCCCTCCCGCAGCCACCTCATGAGGTATGGAACCTCGGGAGGGGTGCCATTGGACTTAATAGAGGCTGGAAATGGAGGGGAAGCAGGAAGGGGTTCTGAGGTCTAACCAGAGCCCACAGTCTCTGCCTTCCCCCAGGTCGGGCAGTGTGATGGAGCGCAGGGCCATCACGCCCCCTGTGGCCTCCCCTGTTGGCCGCCCCCTCTACCTGCCCCCGGACAAGGCTGTGCTCTCTCTGGACAAGATTGCCAAGCGCGAGTGCAAGGTCCTGGTGGTAGAGCCTGTAAAGTAGCACCGTGCCGACTCTCCTCCCTCTTACACTCCCAAAATCCAATGCCTCTGGAAGGGGTCCTCACTCTAGGCTGTGCCTCCCCTGGGGATGCCTCCCGTTATGGGTGAGGAGGCCCAACAGGGCCACCTCTCTGTGTCTGCTGAGGAAGGAAGAAGCTGTGAAATGGGCAGGTATGGCTGCAGCTCTAAGCCAACAGTATTCCCCCGACTTCCTGGGGGTGCTGGCCCCACCCCTTGGCCAGGGCAAGGGCTCTAAGAGCTCCTTTGCCCACCCTCCCCACCCCCACCGCCTTGTACCCTGGTTGTAAGTTTACAAAGTGTTTTCTCATTCCTATTAAGTTGTCTTTCCCACCTCTGACATTCCCTCCACCCACCCCAGGGCTGAGATTAGAGGGTGGTGATGGTAAAGGGACCCAGACAATGACCCTTCTGTCTCAGGGGAGATAGCTAGGTGGCCTCCTTCTGCCCCTCATGTTTACGTTTGTAGCCTGAAGCACTTTAAGTTGTATGGGCTTTTGTTTTTTTTGGTCTGTCTATTCTTGTAACTTATTCTCCAACTACTGCTTCCAAATGAAATGTGACCATTAAATGCCTATTCAGGAGGTAGAAAAATGCGGTTTGTGTGTTGGTGGCAGGAGCAGAGACCCAAGGACTCAGAATGATACCCTTCAGCATATGCACCAAATAGCTCCCCTCAGCTCCCTTCCCACCTTTTTAAATTCCTAGTTTGATATTCCCAGAGGTGGCCTAGCTCCACCTCTCTGTGCTGAGGTGCATGACTTTCTCCCTAAAAGGCAGAAGACATGGGTGTAACGACCACCACCTCCACCCCGCTAGCCCTCGCCCCAACATATATACCTGGGCCTAGGAACATCAAACTCATGTTTATTAGGAGGGAGGGACGGGATGAAGGAGGTCCCCTTGTCCTCACTCTCCTTAACACAGTGCAGAGTCCCCAAGCCTCTGTCCTTCCAGTTAAATGGGATTAGGGGAGTGGGTGAGCAGAAAGCCTTAGTTCTAGCAGCAGGCCAAGAAAGAGGTGGAGGAGGTTTGCATCTTCCTCATCTGAGAGGCTTAATCCACCTGTGCCCCTCGCACTGGGCAGGCTTAGACATCAATGGGCTCCCGGCCTCGGTTCTGCCTCTTCACCACAAACACCCTCTGTCCTGACACGGTCACCAGCAGCGTGTGTTCTCCAAAGACCACTGGAAGGGAGACATACCTTCCCCCACCCCAGGAGAGGGAAGGGAGCACAAAGTTAGTGGGGTGTGATGACTTTCATGGAGTCATAAACAAACTGGCTGGAATCAAAAGCCAAAGAAATTCAATGGTTCAGGGCTTAGAGATCTGAAGATAGGTGGTCTCTATTCAATCCCCTTCCTTCTCTTGCTTTCTCATACTTCTGATGCAGGGGTGAATCCCAAAGGGAAGAAAATGGCCAGAACCAGGGAGAGACCCCAGGAGGACATAGTGGGAGGTTGGTAATAGACAATATTTTTTTCTCTGAGAGGAGTACCCATCTCTGGGAGCACCCCACTTCCTATCACTACCACCAGGGGCAGGGGCTGGGGCTCACCTGACAGGCGCTTGAAGGGTATGTTCATGCTGTGGTGCAGCCGGAAAGCACAGGCTGTGCTGACCAGCTCAGAGATGGCGCTGGCTGCCTGCTCGTCATTCTCTAGATCTCCAGATGACTGCATGCAGACAGAGGAAGGAGGATGGCAGAAATTAGGGGAATTCCAAGAACAGTCACTTTGGCTCTAGCATTGGTACTCTCTCCCTCCATCTTTTAGCACCCCCAGGCCACCCAGTTTTGAAAAAAAACAAGCCTAAAACTGTCCTATGATGGATGTTGTTACCCCTCTTGATACTATTCTGTTTCTCATTCTTATACTGGGCTTCACCTGATAAGCAGTGACTCTCATCCACTTTTTACTGACCATTATTTCCTAATCACTTGAAACTCAATTTCTCTCCTTGTCCCCACTTATTTGATAAAACCACATTCTCAGACATCAGTGCCTACCCACCACTGACTTGTTCAAGGCTTCATCTTTTCCTCAATCTTCCCATTGTGGCCCTATCTGCAGAATTTGAAACAAATAACCCCTTTATCCTTGAACCCCTCCCTATTTCCTAGCCTTTGGGTAATGATGTGACTGTGGCCTAGACGTCCTCTTTTCTGGTGACCATTGCAACTTCTTCCTATCCTCTCAATATGGGCCTCTCACTAAGTTAATTCAGTGTCCTTTGCTCTCTTGGACATTGTGTACCTCGGTTTCCTCCTCTGTAAACTGGAGACAACAGTACTATTTTATGGGCTCTTGAAGGTTACGTGAGATAATACTGGTGAGCTGCTTAGAACATCACCTAGAAATATGTATTAACTGCTGTTATTCTAAGTCAAAGTCAATGTCTAAAGTCAAGCCATCAAAATTCCCCTTACCTCTCCCTTTCCCTGATCAATTTCTTTTAGTAACTTCCTATTAAAGTGCCATCATTCTAGGCTGGAGTCAAAGTCTAACTGGATGGAGAAGTATCTCCTCTACTATCTATCTTAGTCATTACCATGATATATTGATTCTTTAAATTCTCTTCTCTCCTTGCTCCTTCTCATTGCCACCAGCCCAGTCCCATACCTAGATTTCTGTAGCAGCCTCCCTACTGGATCCCACCCTTTCTGGCCCATCTTCACACCTAATAGAACAATCATGCTCAACAATCTCATCAGCTCGTGTTTCTGTTAAAAAATCCTTCAAAGCTATTACCCTCAAAATTAACCCAAATCTGTTAGCCTGGTCTACAGCCATCCTACCCTGAACAAGCCCGATCCCATCTGATCTCGGAAGCTAAGCAGGCCCGATTAGTACTTGGGTGGGAGACCACCTAGGAAGACCAGGTGCTGTAGGCATAATAAAATAAAATAAATAAGGGATTGTAAATTGACAAGGTCCTTACAATCTGTGAGCTCAACTAAGGGTTGCCTCACCTAAAAAACAAAAAAACAAAAAAACCCTATTAACCTGACCTTTAAAGCCTTCCACAATCAGATCTTTCCTTACCATATCCTCTTCTTCCCCCAAAATCTTGCCAAATATTTTCAACATAAACCCACCACCAGTGCAGACAGGCTGGTGTTACACTCCCACAAATACATTCACCTCTCAGCCCTGCATGCTTTTTTCTGTTCACAACCAACCAGCCTTTAAGCCCAGATAAATTCTTATATCCTCCAAGGATTCCCTGATATAACACAAATTACAACACAAAGGGTTAAATCCTTAATTTTCAGGACTCCTTTGGTAGTCTTTACCACTCACATTGCTTTCAGCTTTTAACCTTAATAAGCCTTGTCTCTCTAGCTAGATTGAAAACTTCTAGGGCACTAATTCTGTATTGTGGAACAATACTATGGAACAATTCTGTACTGTGGAACAATACTATGGAACAAAATGTAAAGCCTCTTCAATAAATACTGAATACATATTCAAGAATAACTCAGGTAATATCAGTTATCAACAAAACTAACCAGTTGTCTGACTTAGGTAAAGTTAATAAATCCTTTTACCTCGGGACAGTTAGTACACTAGGATTCTAGAGATATTTAATTATTGAAAGCCAGGCATTATATCAGTTAAGATGAAGAACTGAGGGAAATTGCGCTAAACTGGGCAACGTTACAAGGGATCACCAAGCCAGGTGTACTTGGGGGGACCCCCGCACTCCCTTGCCCAGAACGCACCGCCAGCACTGCGCCTTCACTCAGCACCAGGTAGCCAAGTTGATCTGGGATTCGCTCCAGGCCCTGGGTCAGTGCAGAAGTCTAGTAGATAAAGACGTTGTCAGTCAGAAACATTCTAGGAGGATGCTCCTGGATACTCTTCACTTGCAACCCAAGTCTCATGACAGTGCCTCCCACCACCCCACCTCTTTTCTCAACCAGGGCCCTTCCAGATCCCCTTCTCTACATGGCCCTCATCCTCTGCTCCTGGGCTCCCTCGGCCCTCCATATCCTACCTCTGCTACCCCGTGAGGCCTTCGCAGTCCCACCGTCCCGTCCAATTCCGCATGACTCCCGGTACACCATCCCACAGATCCTTCCTCAACCCTTTACGTCGTCACCCCTCCTATCTCCATTCCCTCCCTCTCCGTCCCACAGCGGGCAGAAGGACAGGGTGGAGTGTAGGCCCAAGAAGGGGCAACCGAGTAGATTAGGGAACAGGGACACGGAACCCCCAGCACGTACTCCCGCGCATGCGTCTTCACTCACCATCGCAGCCTTAGGTGCTGGGGGCGCTCCGGACCAGCTAGGTAGCTTCCGGCTCTAGACGCAGGTCACGTGTTCTCACCAGGCGGTCTTCCGCACTGCGCCGCCGCCAGACTTCAGCCCCGCCCCCAGAATGTAGATTGGAGCTTTGACTACGTCATCAGACTGAATCTGCCAGTGTAGAGAGCCGCTTCTCCCGAGTTGCTGGGTAATTGGTCCTCTACTCTTTAATACACATTACTCCGCCCCTCAGCCCCAGGGCTCCAGGAGGAGGGTGGGAGTGTTGGCGAAAGGTAGGGCGTGGAGGGGCGGAGTTGGTGGGAGGCAAGTAGACTGAGGGTATGCTCCCTGCCACCGTTGTGGGTCAGGGTTTATACCTGGGTTAGGCTGTCCCCAATTGCGACCACAAGCAAGAGAATAAAGCAAAGGTTCCCAACCCCCTGGGCGTTGGACTGGAACCGTGGGCTGTTAGGAACCAGGCTGCATAGCAGATGAGTGGCGACCAAGCAAGTGAAGCCTTGTTTGTATTTTCAGCAGCTCCCCAGCGCTAGCAGCACTGCCTCAGCTCCACCTTAGATCATTAGGCATTAGCTTCTCATAAGAGAGTTGTCCCTGGTGCCCAAAAGGTTAGGGACCATTGGAATAAAGTTAAATGATGGGACATGCATGTGAAAAGCTTTTCAAATGCTCCTCTTACTCCAGACAGCTCTCTGTTTAAGACAGGTGTCTCCTGGCAGAATGTTGTGAGGAAGGTGTGGTGGCAAATTGAGTACCCCACTGAGCAAGACAGCTTAAGTACTGAATATGCTCTGCCAGGAAAAATTAGATACAGTACTTTGTAGTTATTTTTAATACATGAGTGTCACATAGGAATTTTCTATTTTGATTTATATAGTTTCTAGACCTGCACTACTAATATGACTGAGGCAGTGTTGATGAGGTAAAATAAAGGATAATAAAACAAGAAGTAATGTTGAGGGAGGTCGTGGAGAAATTGGAGCCCTTATACATTGCTGATGGGGATATAAAGTGATGCAGCTGCTGTGGAAAACAGCAGTTACTGGAAAAGTTAAATATAGAGTTAGTGTATGCCTATTAGTTCCGCTCCTAGATATATACCTAAGAGAATGGAAAACATATGTTCACACAAAAACTTGTACGCAAATGTTTTATCCCATTATTCATAATACCCCTGAAGTGGAAACAATGGATAAATAAAATGTGGCATGTCCATACAGTGGATATTATCTAGCCAAATGAAGAGGTGAAGTACTGATACATGCTACAATATGGATCAACAAATGCTAAATGAAAGAAATCAGACTCAAGGACACATACTGTATGATTCTCTTCATTTGAAATGTCTAGACTAGGCAAATTCATAGAGACAGAAAAGAGATTAGTAGTTGCCAGGGACTGGGGGGAAGGATTAATGGGGAGTGACTGCTAATGAGTATGGGGTTTCTTTTTGGATGACAAAAATGTTCTGGAATTATATAGTGATGATGATATACAACCTTGTGAATGCAATAACAATGATCGAATTGTACACTTTAAAATGGTGAATTTTACTGTATTTGAATTATATCTCAATGATATAAAACTATCACCAGACAGTTGACCAGGATCTTGACAACGTCACGAGAAAGAATTCACGGATAAACAGTGAAGGGAGTGAAGCAATAGCTCATTTATTGAAAGCGGAAGTACACTCTCAAGAGAGCAGGCAAGCTAGAAAGGGAGCTGCCCTGCTTTACTTGTGGGGTAGGGGTTTTAGCTACTGATCTAACTAGGGAGTAGAATATTCATGATTTTGGGTAATGACTTCAGAGAAAGGAGGTGACTTTTCTTGGAATCAGGGAGACATCCCTTTTCTTGCCATGTTTGGTTTTTTTTTTTTTGAACTTTTGTGGCATCAGGTGCATGATAGGTACAGCGTTAACCACGATGTTAATTTATTATAATAGCTGTGTAATGAGGGAAGAATTAGGTCAAGGATGAATGAGGTTTGGTCTGCATATGTGTTTTTGTGGGAAAGACCACCTGCATTTCTGGGCCAGGATGCTGTGGGTTTTAGGCTCCTCTAAGGGCCTGTCAGGGCTCATGGAGACCACATCTGTGCCCCTGTGGGTTTCTTTCTTTTCTACTCACATCTGTCTACTCACCTATTCTAATGAAACTCCTGCTGTGTGAGAAGAAAATTAGAGAAGACGAATGCCTTTTAAAAAGGAAGTGTTTTTATAATATAAAATTTAAACTGGAGGAGGACATAGAGAGAGAGTTTTGTGGAGATGCTTAATATGCAAAGCCTTCTCCGACTTTAGATATTGATGACAGTTTGTAGTATAATTTTCTTTGCACATACTCTTCAGAGCATTTTCATCCATGCATTCATCTAACCTTCACATTGACCACAATTTTGTAGATGAGGAAGTGGAAACTCAAGATGTCAAGCCTTGTTCACAGGGACACAGCTGGCAAGTGGCAGAGCCAGATTCCAGTTTAGGTTTGCTGACGTGAGGCAGATGCTTTTCCATTGCTCCATAGGCCCATTACATTTATTATCATTTTAAAGCTACATTTTTTATTACCTCAGAACTTCCTGCACTCATTTTTCTTGACACAGAAGAACCCTTAGCAGGACAATGCTCATCAGCTATTATTAAAATTGTTTTATTTTCACAGACACCTTGAATCATATTAGTCATGTAGAGAGCAAAGTTTCTCATTCTTTCATTCAACAAATGTTAATTGAGCACTCTTTTTGGAATTGGAGGTATGATAGTGAATTAAAAAAAAAATATATATATATGTGTATATATATATATATATATTTTTTTTTTTCAAGATGCTGTGAGGGAGAGGGTGAGCCAGATAATAAATCGAAAAATATATAAATAAGAAAATAAATGTTAATTGGTGAGAAGTGCTATGAAGAAAAATAAAGCAGAGTTCCATTTCCATTAAGTTCAAAAACATGAAAAGCAAAATAATGTATTATTTAGGGAGATACATATATTTATATATCTAAATAATATACATCTATATGTAAAAACAATAAAGGCTCAAAGGAATGATAAAATTTGGAATAATGGTTACTACTGAGATAGAAAATGGGATGGAATAGAGAGAAGGACAGATGTTTAAAAATGTTAATAATTATTATAGACTGTGTCCCCCTCCAATTTTGTATATTGAAAACTAATTCCTCATGTGATGATATTTGGAGGTGGGGACTTTGGTAGATGCTTAGGTGATGAGGATGGAGCCTTCATGAAGGGATTAATGCTCTTATAAAAGAGCCCATAGAGTCTCTGCCCCTTCCGTAATGTGAGGACACAGTGAAAAGATGGCAGTACGTGAACCAGGAGGTAAGCTCTCACCAGACACCGAATCTGCTGGTGCCTTGATCTTGGACTTCCCAGCTTCCAGAACTATGAGAAATAACTCTTTGTTGTTTATAAGCCTCCTAGTCTGTGGTATTCTGTTATAGCAGCCTGAATAGACTATGGCAGTAATAGTCTATTTAAGTTCTAAGTTTGTGAGTGTGAATATATACATACACACTTTTTAATACATGAAAGATTTAAAAATCTTTAAAAAAAGAAAGTAGGTTTGTGACCAGCAATTTCACCCCAAGGTATATACCGAACCGAATTGTGTGCATGTGTTCACCCAAGGACATGTATTGGAATGTTTGTAGAAGCTTTATTTCTAATAATTCAAAATTGGAAACTGCCAAATGCCCATCAATGGCTGAATGGATAAATTGTGTCACATTCACATAATGGAACACTATAAAGCAGTGGCCCCCAATCTTTTTGCACTAGGGACTGGGCCTGGTGAGAATCTAATGTCTGATGATCTGAGGTAGAGCTGAAGCAGTGATGCTAGCACTTGGTGAGTAGCTGCAAATACAAATGAAGCTTCACTCGTTCCCTTGCCAGTCATCTCCTATTGTGCACCCTGGTTCCTAACAGGCCAAGAACGGGTACTGGTCCATGGCCCATGGGTTAGGGACCCCTACTATAAAGCAATGAGAACAAATGAACTAAAATGACACATAACCACCGAATGAAGCTTGATGTTGAGTAAAAGAAGTCAACTACAAAAAAGTACATTCTGGATGATTCCATTTATGTAAAGTACAAAAACAGGCAAAACTAATTTATGCTATTAGAAATCGGGATGGTGCTTATCCATTGGGGAAAGGTTAAGACTGAACAAGAAGGGTATTTCTGGGCATTGTTAATGCTGTTCCTTGATCTGGATGTTGGTGTTTTGTGTGCGTTCAGTTTGTGAAAATTTAGTGAACTGTATACTTATGATGTGAACTTTTCCTGTATGTGTATTACACTTGAATTAAAAGGTAAAAAAAGGTCGAGGACAGCCGGTCAAGATGGCTTAGAGGATGGAAGCGTTGTACATTTCCTCTTGGGACCACACCAAAATTGTTTCAAAACCACAGAGCAAGCAGTCACCTAGGATCTGGATGAGCAGAAGCCTTACAACTAAGGAGAGAATTAAGAAATCACCTTGGAACAGTAGTAATGAGCAGAGATGAGGGCTGCCTGGTCCCATGTGGGCTGAGTGATACAGAAGTTACAGAAGCTGCACTGGGCAGGTGCAAATGTGTCTCTTAAAGGGGCCGCGACCATGACTGGGCCTTCATGGTGACGGATTCACTCACCCTGAGCTCCAGCACTGGAGTGGCTGCTGGGCAGGGGGTGCCAGAGACATAAAGGGGCACACTGAGTTATAGGGCTTCATGATGAGGGCTGAAGGAGTGGCTTTCTTTGGGGCAGAAGTGCTGGCAATATTCACTGATCCTTGGATGATCTTTCCCACCCCTAGCTTGCAGACATAGACCTGCCATAGCTGAGACATCATCAAACTGGATAACAGAGGTTGCTCTGCCCAAAGGACTTCCTGAAACTCTGCCCCTTCCAACTTGTGACCCTACTCAAGTCACATCCAGTCAGGTCCTTGGCGTGCCTTGTGCTCCTTGCTGAGTAGCTCCAAGCCCCACACTGGCGGCAGCCGGCATCGGTTTCTGACATGGCCTCTTGAGGCAACAACAATCACAGCCCAGATGGCAAACCATCTGTGGATTGCTTGCTGACTCTTACCAGGTGACCCTGGAAGGGGCACAGGCTGGGGCTAAACTTGGCCTGAAGCTCAACCCTTTTCAGAGCTGTGCCACTGGGCCTTACGAAGCCACATTACTAAGATCAGGAGACTTAGGAGCTTTTCATAGTACGTAGAAACAGACACAGAAATGCAGCCAAAATGGGGAGACAGCATGTCCCACATGAAAGAACAGAACAGAGCTCCAGAAAGATATCTAAACAAAGTGGAGTCAAGCAATCTAACAGATTCAGAGTTCAAAACACTGGTTAAAAAGATGCTAAATGAACTTAGGGAAAGAGTAGTTGAACTTAGAACTTAAACAAAGAGATAAAAAACATAGAAATGGAGATGAAAATTATAATAGGGAACCAGTCAGAAATGAAGAATACACTATCTGAGATGAAGAGCACCTTAGAGGGAATCAACAGAGCGGATGAAGAGAAGGATCAAATCATCAATACAGAGGATGGGGTAGCAGAGGACACCCAGTCAGAACAGCAACAAGAAAAAATAATCCCACCAACATGAAGATAATTTAAAGAGACTATGGGACAACATCAAACATAATAACATTACATCGTAGCAGTACCAGAAGAAGAAAGAGAAAGAATTGAAAACCTGTTGGAAGAAATAATGATGGAAAACTTCCCTAACCTGGTGAGGGAAATAGACATACAATCCCAGGAAGTTCAGAGAGTCCCAAACAAGATGAACCCAAAGAGGCCCACACCAAGACACATCACAGTTAAAATGTCCCCCCCCCAAAAAAAAAAAAAAAATTAAAATGTCAAAGCTTAAATACAAAGAGAGAATCTTAAAAGCAGCAAGAGAAAAGCAGTTAGTTACTTACAAAAGAGCTCCCATAAGACTGGCAGCTGATTTCTCAAAAGAAACTTTGCAAGACAGAGGGCTTGGCACAAAATATTCAACATGATGAAAACCCAGAATCTATAACCAAGATTGCTTTATCCAGAAAAGCTGCCATTCAGAGTTGAAGGACAGATAAGGAAAAGATAAAAGAGTTCATCAACACCAAGCCAGTATTATGTTGGAAATGTTGGAGCATCTTCTTTAAGAAGAAGAAAAAATATATGTATCAAAAACATGAATAAAGGATGGCAATAACCACATATCTATCAACAAATTCTTCAAATTTTGCTCCAATCAAAAATAGGGTGGCTGAATAGATAAGAAAACAAGATCCTTACATATGCTGCCTACAAGAGACTCACTTCCGATTAAAAGACACACAGAGACTAAAAGTAAAGGGACAGAAAAAGATATTGCATGATGGACCTAGAAGTTACTGTGCTGAATGGAGTAAGTCAGTTAGAGAAAGACAAATGCCTTATGATTTCACCTACCTGTGGAATCTAAAGAACAAAACAAACAAACAAACAGAAACAAACTCAAAGATACAGAAAACATTTTGAAGGTCACCAGATGGGAGGGGGTTGGGGGAAATTGATGAAAAAGGGGAAAGAGATTAAGAAGTACAAATGGATAGTTACAAAATAAATAATCACGGAGATATAGTATAGCATAAGGAATATAGTAAATAATATTGTAATAAATATGTATGGGTGCAGAGGAGTACTAGATTTATTGAGATGATTACTTTGTGAGTTATATAGATCTCTAATCATTGTACTATACATCTGAAACTAATATAATATTGTATCCCAACTATAAGTGAAAAATAAGAAATTTTATTTTTTAAAAAATACAGGGAAGTACAAAGAAGACAATAAAAGCATCCAGAATCCAACCGGCGGGGGGAACGGTTGAGGGGGAGGATAGAGAAGGTTGGTGGTTGTGGTGGGTATGCTATTTTATATCAAGTGGGTAGAATCAGCCTCTATGATGAAGTGACAACTAAACAGAAATCTGACAGAGTGCACCATGTTGTTATTTATCTACACGGGGGAAGAATATTCTGGCGAATGCTTGTGTGACTTGTCTTAGACTATGAATTCCTTGAAGGTAGGCCCTGATCTGGCTTTAAAATTTCAGTGTTTACCTCACTACTTAGCACATTGTTAATCTAAAAATTGAAAAAAAAAAATTTTATTGTCTCAGTTGCTCCCAGGGCTTCTTCCTGGTATTAGAGACTTTTTCTTTGGCTTCATCATCTCTAATTCTGCTCTTTGCCCTTCCATGGTACTTTCTTCTTTTGAAAAGGAGGAAATAAATCCTGAAATGTGAAATAACGTGTTTTTGTCCATCCTAGTTGCAGAGCTGGCTTCCCACTTCTTGTACAAACCATTTCCACATGATCCCATTGCTCCTTCTCTCAGCCTAGTAGAACATCCTGACTGGAAACCACACATACCTTCATTTACCCCCAACTCAGCCCCTCCCAACACACACCTTGCCCCACCAGGAGTTAAGGGGCTCATACCTCGAGTGTGGCCACTTACTACACTTCACTGCAATTCTTTGTTTACCTGCCTAGCTTGTTTACATACTGAGCGGCATGGGGGTCAGGGCTGTGACATTTTCAACATTTATGCCCAAAGCACATGACTATTTCCCTGTAGTCTTTGAAAAGTGCTGGTTGAATATGTCTGGGTTAAGAGAATCAAGAAAGGCAGAATTGGGGTTGGGAAGTCTGTTGATGAATGTTTAATAGGGTAATAATCGAAAGATAAAAGGAAAGGAGGTTGTGTGTGAAAGGCAAGGAGGTCTAGTTTCAAAGCAAATAATTTTTAAAAATCTGGATTGAAGAGGAGAGTGCTAAAGGAGGCAGCAAAGACCCCAAACCAAAAGAAACTAGCCATATGTTAACCACTGTATCCATCAGGGTTCTCCAGAGAACGAGGGAGAAATAGAGACAGATTTTAAAGAACTAGCTCGTGCAATTGTGGGGCTGGTAAGTCCAGAATTTGTAGGGTAGGCCAGCAGCCTGAAAATTTAGGGAAGAGTTGATATTGCAATTTTGAGTCCGAATTCCACAGGGCAGCAGGATGGAACTTAGGCAGGGTTTCTGTTATCACAGTCTTCAGGAAAATTTCTTCTTCTCTTGGAAACCTCAGTCTTTTCTCTTAAGGCCTTCGACAAATTAGATGAGGCCCACCTACATTATGGAGGCTAATCTGCTTTTTTCAAAATTAAATATTCATCATATCTAAAAAAAGACCTTCACAGTGTACGAGAGGCAAAATTTTACCTCTACCCTTTTAGGGTTTTTAGCTGGGTCCAAGAATTAAATTGATATAAGTCAGATTAACAGGAGAAAAGCATATAAATTTATAATATAAATTTTAAGTGACACGGGAGCCCTCATAAGGAAATGAAGACCCAAAGAAATGGCAAAACCTAAATGCTTTTACACTAGTTTGAACAAAGAGAGGCAGTTGTGGAAATATGACTAAACTATGTGAGGAGTCTAAAGGAAGATAAGAATTATTTTAATAAGGCCTGTTTTATAGAATTCTCTAAGTCTCAACTTCCCATCCTTGATGAAAAGAATATTATTTTCCTCTGATATAAGGAGGACATTTTTCATGTGAGAGTTCTACCTCTAAATGTATTTAAAAATACGTTTAGCTCAAAATAATGTTTTTGTCAGAGGCATATTTTGTGGTGACATATTCTGATTAACTTCAACAGCAGCATCTAGACCGTAGCCTAGCCAAATTGACGTATAAAACGAACCTTCACAGCCATGAAAACAGAGACGGTGGGTGTACCTTTCCTGTGACAGTCTCTGTTGCAGCATTCACAGCTAGGCCTACACTCCTGAATAGTTCTTCACTCTGATTTTCCCTCTTTTACTCCCGCTCCTCACTCAAGAGTATTATGGGATAATGGAGCAAAGGGGAAGGAATGTGCTTTGTAAGTACATATTTTGCAGAAGCATTGGTGAGCCAGAAGGGAAGGAATGTATTTGAGTGTCTGTGGCCCGGCACCCTGTGAGCATTTGGAGCTCATATAATGTTGCAGTCCTTGGTTCTCTGTGGCCAAGAGGGGACAAAGCATATTTGGTATAGTCAGGCTCTCTTAAAACCCAGGTCACTTCCATTTCTCAAATTTAGCAGTATGTGAAAAACCAAAGAGAAACAGAAGCAGGATTCCAAAATTGTCGCATAATTGAAATAATTATATTTAACAAATGAATGCTTTTAACAGAGACATTACAAAGCTTTATGATTTTGATAGTCATGCAATAATTGCAGAGTTTAACAAGTTAACCCATGGTGCAGAATGCAGTAATGAGACACCAGTTAGGTTGTAAGTTGAAAGTCTCCTTCCTTTCTTATGGGCATGTCTCTGGCTAAATATATAACCAACTCCCTTTAGAGAAAATGTTCAAAACCTACATTTGAGGCTCTTTGTGAATGTAAGGCCCAGGCAAAAGTCTCTTTCACCCTGGGCTAGGCTCCAGATACGGCTTTAAAACATGCCTCAATTTCTAGTTATTCTTGTGACCCTAGGGAGGGAGATCTCAGACAGAATTAATAATGTGGTTATGAGTCACAACTTCAGTCCTGGCCTCATACTTTTTTCCCAGTTATAGATTCAACTCAACTAAATTGAAATTTCTTCCAGGACTTAAGTTTTTTTTTCCTTACGGCTAGAAAGGATTCATTTTTCATTATCGAGAACTGTTCTGATCCAGGGGCTGTGGATAAAACAGACAAAGATCTCTACCCTCATGGAGCTTATATTCTAGCAGATGGAGACAGAAAACAAGCAGTACACATGAAAATAAAATAAAATAGTATGTTAGAAGGTAGTAAGTACTATGAAAAAAAAGAAAAGCAAAAGTAGATCAGGGTAAATGGGGTCCCAAGTGTGGAAGTAAGGGGGACATGCTACAGGTCATGATAGGCCTCTCTGAGGAGACACTAAGAAGAGTCAAGAAAAGACTGGAAGGAGGTGAGGGAGTCAGCCTGGAGAGAATCCACAGCCGAGGTAACAGCCAAGGCAAATGTTCAGTGTGTGCACATGTGCATGTACGCCTGATGTACTTGAAAATCAGCAAAGAAGCCAATGTGATTAGAGCTGAGTGATCAAGTGGGAGAGTAGTAAGAGACGAGCTAAGGGAGGTAATGGGGACCAGACTATGTAGGGTTATGTAGGAATTTGATTTTTCCTTTAAGTTTGTTAAACTTTTCAAAGTCTCCCATTAAGAGCCTTTTTAGATTTTATTTTCCTAATTACTACCCTTCCATAAAAAATTAATACCATAGATATAACATAATTGTTTATATACTATGGCTTTTTGAAAGGTCATAAGCCATTGTAATATCCAAGAAAGAGAGTGAGGAGAATTTCTGAAGCAATAACCTTGCGAAGGTGAGAAAGGATAGGGTATAGTGAAGGGTTAGATAAGAATATAGGCAGTTCACCCATGGCAACAGATGGGCAGGCTGATTATATGGATGCAGATGCTGATAAGTGGATAGATTGTGGATAGGGAGTCTGTGGAATTTTTTCAAAAGTGGGAACCATGGTCATTACCTGAGAGAGAGAAGAAGAGATGGAATATTTGGGGTTTGAGGACAGACTCCCAGGTGTTCAGCCTAGAGTGAGTGGCTGAGAAAGAGTGGATGACAAAGTCATTGGTGGAAAGCAGCTCACAGAACTGAAATGTTATAGTGTTGAAAGGTTCACCTACATGGATTTTGAAATCACTGAGTGGTAGGACAGGTAGTAAATTGGAGAGATTGACCCTGAGCCAGGAGTTGACATTGTTTAGAAGTGAAAGGAAGGACATAGTAGCAGGCAGATAGCAGGAACAATTTGCAGCAGGATCTGAAAGGCCCTGTAAAATTATTAGCTTGACTGCCATTCCTGCTCAGAAAAGTGGAGCTAGGAATGAGGCAGGTGAGGGTGAGCAACTGTGACCTCTGAGGAGTAGCATGGTGAGCCAGAGTTGCAAGACCCAGGCCCAGCCAGTCAGTGACAGCTAAGTGACCAGGAAGACTGGGGAGCTAGGGTAAGGAGGGACTTTTTTTTTCTGGCTTCATTAGAAGGTGAATGTATTCGTTGGGGTGGGCATTTGTGTTTAAAGGATGCTGATGATAAGATGAAGATGTGTAAATTCCCAGAGCTGCTACTGCACATGACCTCATATGGGCTGAATGGATGGGAGTCCATTTGGTTCATTGGCACCACTGTGGACTTATTAAATAACATTTTCTTGCATTTGTGGAGGAATAGCCCTATATTACTTGTGTTCAACACTATCAACTCATCCTCTATTCAGTCCCTGAAACCTCAGCTCAGGGCTGCTATTAGAAACTTGCAAACTAAGGACATGTTCATAAACTAGGGCAATATTGTCTCAAAATTAGATGAAACAAAACCAAATAAAACAAAATTCAGGCCCACAAACATAATTTTCATTTATCTCTTTCTCAGCTAATCTTCCCTCCCCTTCATCCTTGCCTCCCATTTCATGAAAACACCCACAAGAGGCAGTCAAATTTGGTGACCGTATTCTTGCCTCAAAGAAATGACAATGTGACAACTACAGAAAAAGGGAAAAGAGTAGAAGACAGGGAAGGGGCTGAGTAAGAAACAAGAGCTATATATATTAACAGGAATAAATATCAAAAACATATTGAAAAAATTGCAGAAAGGTATTTTGTTGTTTATAAATATAGGACAATCATATACACGTACATGTGTATATACATATATATTTGATGGATACATTTTAGGGATGATATTGAACTTATATGGAAATCGCAAACATCATAATGGTCTTCTGGGAGAGATAGAAGGGAGAGCAACTGAAGAAGTATTTCATTTCTTTACACACATCTGTCATGTGTATAGCAAACTACTACAGTTTGGTAGGCATTTTATTATTATTCTCTTCTTCTTTTTTTTTTACTTAAAATGAGGATCATCATTTTATTACCTCGCATGGTTTTTGTGGACAGGAATTTGGAGAGAGCTTGGCTGTTTCGTTCTGGCTCAAAGTCTCTATCAGTCTGCTCAGACTGCCATAACAAGTCCAAAATCAAAGTGTCAACAGGATTGGTTTGTTGCGACACTTCTCTTCCTGGCTTAAGATGACTGACTTCTCACTATGTTGTCACATGGCCTTTCCTGTGTGCAGGTGAATACAGAGTGATCTCTGGTGTCTCTTTCTCTTCTCCCTGGCTTTATTGAAATATAATAGACAATTAGTTGCTCGTATTTACATTGTACAATTCAATGAGTTTTTTTTTTCAATTATAGTTGGCATATAATAATATATTCTTTTCAGTTGTACAGCATAGTGCTTAGAGATCTGTATAACTCACGAAGTGGTCACCCCACTAAATCTAGTACCCCTATTCCCCCTTACATGTTTTTTATAACATTATAAACTATTTTCCTAAGCTACACTTTATATCTCCATGCCTATTTTGTAACTATCCATTTGTACTTCTTAATCCCTTTGCCCTTTTTTGCCATCCCCCTGCAACCCCCCTCCCATCTAGGGGCCCTCAAAATATTCTCTGTATCTATGAGTTTATTTCCATATTTTTGTTGCTGCTGCTTTTGTTCTTTAGATTCCACACGTATGAGAAATCATGCGATATTTGTCTTTATCTGACTTATTTCACTCAGCGTAATACCCTCTAGATCCATCAAGGCAATATCTTTTTCCATCCCCTTTCTTTTCAGTCTGTGTGTGTCCTTTAATCTGAAGTGAGTCTCTTGTAGGCAGCATATGTAGGGGTCTTGTTTTCTTACCCATTCAGCCACTCTGTCTTTTGGTTAGAGCACTTAATTCTTTTCCATTTGAGGTACTTGTTAATAGGAATGTAGTTATCATTCTTTAATCCTGTTTTTGATACATGTTTTTTTTCTTCTTAAAAAAGCCCCTCCAACATTTCCTGTAATACTGGCTTGTTGTTGATAAATTCCTTTAGCTTATTTTTGTCTGGGAAGCTCTTCATCTGCTGTCCTTCGACTCTAAATGATAGCTTTGCTGGGTAAAGTCCTGGGTTTTCATCATGTTGAATATTTTGTGCCAAGTCCTTCTGTCCTGCAAAGTTTCTTTTGAGAAAATAGCTGCCAGTCTTATGTGTGTTCTTTTGTAGGTAACTACTACTTTTCTCTTACTGCTTTTAAGATTCTCTCTTTGTATTTAACCTTTGACATTTTAATTATGATGTGTCTTGGTGTGGGCCTCTTTGGATTTATCTTTTTTTTGGACTCTCTGAGCTTCCTGAAGTTGTATGTCTATCTATTTCCTTCACCAAGTTAGGGAAGTTCTTTATCATTATTTCTTCAAATAGCTCTTCAACTTCTTGTTTTCTTTCAAGTACCTCTATGACATGGATATTTTTGCATTTAATTGTGTCCCATAGGCTCCTTAAATGATTATTATAGTCTTGGCTTCTTTTTTCTTGCCGTTCTGATCGAGTGTCCTTGGCTTCCCCATCCTCTATGTTAGTGGTCCGATCCTCTTCTTTATCCTCTCTGTTGTTTCCCTCTAATATACTCTTCATCTCAGATAATGCGTTCTTCATTTCTGACTGGTTCCTTTTATCATTTCCATTTCCATTTTTATGTTTTTTATCATTTGTTAAAGTTCTCACTGAGTCCATCTACTCTTCCCCTAAGTTCATTCAGCATCTTTATAACCAGTGTTTTGAGCTCTGCATCAGTTAGATTGCTTAACTCCATTATTCCTGGATCTCTGTTCTGTTCTCTCATATGGTTTGTTTCTTTGTCTTCCCATTTTGGCTGCCTTTCTGCATCTGTTTCTATGTCCTAAGCAAAGCTCCTAAGTCTCCCAGTTTTATTGGCATGGCTTTGTGTAGTAGGTGTCCAGCAGCACAGTCTCGAGAGGGGTTCGGCTGCAGGCCAATTTTAGCCCCAGCCTGTGTCTCTCTGGGGCCACCTGTTAAGATTCAGCAAGCAATCCACAGATGCTGTGCTTGTAGTTGTCTCAAGAGGCCACACCAGAAGCCGAGGCCAGCTGCCACCAATGTGAATCTAGACCCTGCTCAGCAAGGGGCACCTGACTAAGCGAGGACACACCTGTATGTGGCTTGGGTGGAGCTGCGAGTTGGGGGAGGTGGAGTTTCAGGAAATTCTGTGGGTGGAGGGACCTCTGTTATCCAGTTTGAAGATTTCTCAGCTATGGCGGCACTGCATCTGCTCATTGGTGATGGGAGAGGGCTCAACAAAGGAATAATGGATACTGCCGGCACCTCTGCCTCAGAGAAACCTTGCCTCCAGCCCTCGCTCTGACAATTCAGTGTCCCCCAGTAAGTCTCCGGTGCCCCCCATAGACTACCAGGCATTGGTAGAGTGAGCAGGTCCATCACAACGAAAGTCTGCTTGCGGACACGGCTCCTGTAAGAGGCATCTGCAGCTGCCAGCTGCCACTGCCATAGCCTCTGTCCCACTCAGCCACTCAGGCAACCTCGCGTCTTCACCCCCTCCTACCTTCTGCTGTTGCAGGGTGATTATTTCTCTCCCCAGTTGTAGTGCTTCTGATCATCTAGATCCCCAGTGACTTTGCTTGCTGTTTGTTCCATGTTTCTGTCATGACTTTGATTGGGTCACGAGAAGGATGAATAGGTCCTCCAAATATTAGAGTGAGCTAATTCTGGTAACTTTCCCTCATGCCAAAGTCTGCCCATTAAAGAGTCAGAATATATCAGTAAAAGTACTATAATGAATTGGCATTCCAGAATAGATCTGCCTGCTTACAGGAAGCTGCAATGGGTTCAAAGTCCAGAAAGCATGCAATAGTTTACAATATCAGGCAGAACGTGTACTGCCGCGTCCTCTTTCTACCCTACTGCGTGACAAGGTCCGGAGATGGGGACAGAGGCTTCAAGGAATGCATCGTCAAGAACGAGGACGTGGCATGTGTTTAGGGATAATTGGTTTCTTAGAAATGATCCATTAAGAGGGGGAATTTGGGTAGCACAAATTCTAGTAAGTGTAAACGCTATACAAATGGATTTCCTCAAAATTGGCTCTGAGGAAAACATAGTAAATTCCCCACGTATGGAATCAGCTCTAGTCACCCTGACGTGTCCAGAATGCGTAAACCCTTTATTTGAACAATTATTAAGGGAAATTCCTTTTGACGCGCCTCTTAAAGATATTATGAATAAATTATAACAAGCTGAATACTAGAACCAGTTTATACTCCTGTTCCCACACAGTTAGTAGAAAAATTAGTAAGGATAAGAAATTTACTCATAAGCCTGTGCCTACTATAGAAGGGCCTCCTTTTGTGGCCTAGTGGATAAATAGAAAACTCTGGTATCCACCTAGGGGGGCTAATAGTATGAAAAGATTACTTGATCTTCCTTTGCCTTATTCAGAAGCTTATAATAAAGATAGTATACATGTAGTGAATAAAGATAGAATTCATGTGCCTTATAGTAGTTTAAGTTTCATAGAAAGGCTGGCTAGATCGGGATCTCCTTGGTGCTTAAAAACAAAGGAACAGAAACTTAGCTTATGAAAGCAGCTTTGTAAAACTGATTTTTATAAATATTTTCCTCATCACTGCACCAAGAAAACTTTTGAACAGCTATGAGAAGGTTCAGCTTGAACTTTAGATATAGCATAAATCAAATAGCATTTAAAAGATTTCTTCAGGCAGAAAGAAGAACAATGTCTGCCCACAAGCCAATACTTGCTGTTATGAATACATCTATCTATCACCTTTACTTAAATCAAACTGTATCTTACGTAATAGATATAATAATTAAAAGTTTAGATTGTTCCATCAGGTAGTTCTGTTCTAATGATTGAGAGAAAAATGTACTAGTTAATCATGAACATCAATAATAATATACTCTATAAGATTTTCTGCTCCGCCTAACCACAGAAATTTAACTCCCTGCTACCTTAACAACAAAGTATAATCAAATGCCAAATAAAAAGTATAAAAGTTGTACCCAAATCACAATAAAACGGAACAGTGTCACACCGCCTCTGAGCTGTGTAGTCGACTGTCTCCCGCGCCGACGCCTTGCCCACCTTCGGGGCCCCCTGGATCCTGTCGTGGCTGGACCGCGGCAAGTGGCGCCCGAACAGGGACCTGAAGGTAAGTATTTATAATTTCGGCAAGGATAAGGCTCTCGCCGCTGGGTGCTGCAGACCCCCTAGTAAAGGAGACTAGGTAGAAAAGGGCGAGTAATCATGGGACATACAGAGTCAAAAGAGAGAAGTTTATTTATTGATATAGTTAAATATATGTTAGTAAAAAGAGGAATTCAAGTATCAAGTAAGCAGTTACGTGAATTTTTTCATTTTGTACAAGAATGCTCTCCTTGGTTTCCTGAGGAAGGGACTTTAAACTTAGAAACTTGGAAGAAGCTAGGAAAAGAAATGAAACTTTACTATACATTATATGGCCTGGAAAGGGTTCCTGTAGATGCATTTTCTTTATGGAATTTATTGAGAGATAGTTTTGATCCTACTCATGAGGCCGTATGCTTAGCAAGGAAAACGGAAGAAGACCTCCCACTTAGTTCTGTAGTTAAGAAAACTAGAAGTTATACAAGTATAAATAATACTGAGCCGGCTAAGGCAACTGTAATGGCAGTACAGAAAAACGATGATACTGAGAATGAAGTTTTAGATCCAGGAGGTGAACAGGAGTTGGAGGACGAAGCAGCAAAATACAATCAAGATGATGATTATAATACATTTGGCCCGGTTGAGGTGTTTGCTGCGCCTCCTCCAACAGCTCCTCCATCATATCAGTAAAGAATGCCTTCAATTTATATACAGATTCAGCTTATATTGTTAATTTATTTCCAGCTATAGAAACAGCTCTTATTTCTACATCTTCAGCAATTTATGAACAATTTAAACTGTTGCAAATTCTAATTCAGGAAAGAAAATATCCATTTTTATCGGTCATATCAGAGGACATTCTAATCTATCAGGCTATTTATATGAAGGAAATCAAAAGGCAGATCAATTAACAAAAATTATTTTAACTGCTATAGAAGAAGCTACAGCTTCACATTCTTTGCATCATCAGAATTCGGCAACTTTAAGACTGCAGTTTCATTTAACTAGAGAACAAGCAAGACAAATTGTCAGACAATGCCCTGCTTGTGTTACTCATTTACCTTCTCTACTATGGGAGTAAATCCTAGAGGACTTCGTCCTAATATATTATGGCAAATGGATGTAACACACATACCAGAATTTGAGAAGCTTTCTTTTGTGCATGTAACTATAGATACTTTTTCTCATGTAATTTTTGCATCAGCAAGAACTGGAGAAGCATATAAAGATGTAGTACAACATATGATTCAGTCATTTGCCTATCTGGGCTTGCCGCAACATATTAAGACTGATAATGCTCCAGTATATACTTCAAAGAATTTTAAAGAATTTTGTGGGAAATTTAATATTAAACATAATACAGGAATTCCTTATAATCCTCAAGGGCAAGCTATAGTTGAAAGAGCACATCAAACATTAAAATTACAAAGATCCAAGCTCCAACAAGGAATAAATAAATATTTGACTCCACATCATATATTACAGCATGCTCTTTTCGTTATCAATCATCTCAATATTAATGAACAAGGGCTAACTCCAATGATGAGACATTGGGAACAAAGACATACTCCACAGGTAATGGTAAAATGGAAAGATTTATTGACTGGTCAATGGAGAGGGCCTGATATACTTTTAACATTGGGGAGAGGATATGCTTGTGTGTTTCCACAGGATGCAGAATCACCGATATGGATACCAGATTGGCTCATCCGGCCTGCATCACAAAAGAAGATTCCCTCCATTGGCCCATTCGACACCTGATCCTGGGTCGCCAGATACACCTGACTCATTAACTCCGAAAATGGCTAAGATAAATCTTTCATCTCCTCAACAAGCTCATTCCACCAAGAAGGCATTATTTCCCACCTGGGGTCAAATTAAGAAACTCACCTCAGAGGCGGAAACTTTAGTTTCTGCTGGAGGACATCAACCCACTCCTGAAGCATTGTTTTTAGCTATGCTAGCATTGCTTTCTTGTCAGGTACCGTTTGCTAATGCAAATTTTTCTTATTGGGCATATTTTCCTGATCCACCATTATTGCATCTTGCTTCATGGGGATCACAAAACATTAAAGTTTTCACTAATAATTCTGACCTTATGGGAGGTATATCTAATTCATTTATACCTCACAGAACATCAGACAAAATAGATTTTGAAGGATTTGCAGACGATGCACCATTGTGTTTTGTAGTAACAGGAGTTCCATTACCAGGTTGTCTTCCTATTAATTATAGAACTTTTTTAACTGATTCACCTACAGATAATATATATAAGAGAAACATATGGAATTTAGAATTTATATCATTAGGATATCATACATATAATGATACATATATAAATCTTACTAATTCTTTTACTTTCCTCCTAGAGGCATGTACTACAAAATTTTCTAATAGAGATATATATTGGAATTCTATAAATAGTAAACATGGATTTCCAAAACGGATTGATGGTGGCTTTAACCATAAAGCTACAAAATTCTCTCCTGTACAGTCTAACATAACTATTTATGATTTTTCTGTGTCTTCACCTAATTATAATTACAGAGATTATTTGAAAACCAAAACTGCTAATTTTACAGGATTTGACTCCACAGGAAGTAGTATACATAGATGGTTTACTCCTGGCTGGGTTGCTCCTATATATCAAAGTACTTCACCTAAACATAATAAAACAGTTTTATATCTAGATTTGTTTAGGCTTTTGGCTGCTACAAATATGATTCTTTTTAAAAGGCCTTTAGAAAATAAGGCAGAATCTTTAGCTTTGAGAGCATGTGTTAATACGCCATACGCTTTGCTATTAGGACAACATAAAGACATTAATAATTCTGTTACTGCAGATTCATATCATATTAGTTGTTAAAATTGTTTATTAACTAATTGTATACATTCTGGATTGCCCAAGAATTATACTGTGTTCATGATTGTGTATCAGCCTTCGTATGTCATGATTCCAGTAACATTAACTGAAGAATGGTATGATGATTCTGGCTTGCAGGTATTAGTTAAACTTAATGAACTCATAAGACCAAAAAGATTTGTTGCAGCATTAATATTAGGGATCACAGCATTAATTAGTATTATGACTTCTTTAGTTGTTTCCTCTACAGCTTTTGTGCAACAAATTCATACTGCTTCACATGTTAATGATCTTGCTCATAATGTTTCCACTGCTTTAGCAATTCAAGAAAAGATAGATAGAGAACTAGAAACTAGAATTAATGCTTTAGAAGATACAGTACTATATTTGGGAAATCAGGTACAAAATATAAAAACGCAAATGACCACTAAATGTCATGCACGTTTTAAATGGATTTGTATTACTCCATATAGCTATAATAATACTTCAGAACCATGGGATAAAGTAAAAACTCATTTACAAGGCGTTTGGCATAATACTAATCTTGCTCCAGACTTACACACATTACAAAATAATATAAAAGCAATAAGTCATGCACAATTGAATTTACCTATTGGTGAAAATTTGGCTGAAAGTTTATGGCGCTCTTTAAGCAGCATTCATCCAACTGTTTGGTGGTCAGGGCTGATTCACATTGGGGTTACTATTTTCATAATTTTAATCATGATTATCATTTTTCTAGTCATCTTCAGAGTGATTCTTTCGTCAATCAAGCGTCTACACACAGAACTTGAAACATTTAAATTAAAAAATAAAAAAGGGGGAGATGCCGCGTCCTCTTTCTACCCTACTGCGTGACAAGGTCCGGAGATGGGGACAGAGGCTTCAAGGAATGCATCGTCAAGAACGAGGACGTGGCATGTGTTTAGGGATAATTGGTTTCTTAGAAATGATCCTATTAAGAGGGGGAATTTGGGTAGCACAAATTCTAGTAAGTGTAAACGCTATACAAATGGATTTCCTCAAAATTGGCTCTGAGGAAAACATAGTAAATTCCCCGCGTATGGAGTCAGCTCTAGTCACCCTGACGTGTCCAGAATGCGTAAACTCTTTATTTGAACAATTATTAAGGGAAATTCCTTTTGACGCGCCTCTTAAAGATATTATGAATAAATTATAACAAGCTGAATTACTAGAACCAGTTTATACTCCTGTTCCCACGCAGTTAGTAGAAAAATTAGTAAAGGATAAGAAATTTACTCATAAGCCTGTGCCTACTGTGGAAGGGCCTCCTTCTGTGGCCTAGTGGATAAATAGAAAACTCTAGTATCCACCTAGAGGGGCTAATAGTATGAAAAGATTACCTGATCTTCCTTTGCCTTATACAGGAGCTTATAATAAAGATAGTATACGTATAGTGAATAAAGATAGAATTCATGTGCCTTATAGTAGTTTAAGTTTCATAGAAAGGCTGGCTAGGTCAGGATCTCCTTGGTGCTTAAAAAACAAAGGAACAGAAACTTAGCTTATGAAAGCAGCTTTGTAAAACTGATTTTTATAAATATTTTCCTCATTACTGCACCAAAGAAACTTTTGAACAGCTATGAGAAAGGTTCGGCTTGAACTTTAGATATAGCATAAATCAAATAACATTTAAAAGATTTCTTCAGGCAGAAAGAAGAACAATGTCTGCCCACAAGCCAATGCTTGCTGTTATGAATACATCTATCTATCACCTTTACTTAAATCAAACTGTATCTTACGTAATAGACATAAGAATTAAAAGTTTAGATTGTTCCATCAGGTAGTTCTGTTCTAATGATTGAGAGAAAAATGTACTAGTTAATCATGAACATCAATAATAATATACTCTATAAGATTTTCTGCTCCGCCTAACCACAGAAATTTAACTCCCTGCTACCTTAACAACAAAGTATAATCAAATGCCAAATAAAAAGTATAAAAGTTGTACTCAAATCACAATAAAACGAAACAGTGTCACACCGCCTCTGAGCTGTGTAGTCGACTGTCTCCCGCGCCGACGCCTTGCCCACCTTCGGGGCCCCCTGGATCCTGTCGTGGCTGGACCGCGGCATCCAGCCACTGGAGTCTCCATTGCCTTAAGCGGGAAAGCAGATAATGCACACAGGGATGTTGGGAGCATTGTCCAAAGAAGCACGTGAGAAGTGCCTTCCAGGACAAATGTCACATAATGGGGAGTTATTGTCCTCATCAGCTCCGTACAGGGTCATGATGTTTAATCCTCATTCTAAAGAATAAGGTGAGTATGTTGTTTCAGTTCGTAAGCAAATAAACTGAATTAAATTTCCCAATATCATAGAAGAAAAGCGAGGCTTTAAGCCCACACTGACTCTAGAGCCCCAAATCCCACGAGAATTCCACTGCACTGTGATGCCTTCGGAAGTAAGGAAGCAAGGTGTTACCTGCTGGCCACGCCCACAGGAACACACTTTCCGAGTATTGAAAATTCCATATTTTTTAATTCCATACATTTTGAACCTATATTTACTTTTGACAGAATGGCAAATACATAAGTACAGTATATGATTTCTATAATTTTGCCAATGAAATATTAGTCCAAAATTATCATGCCAAAGTGCTTCTATATATATTAGAAAGATCAGTGTGATATTTATAGTGCTTTATTTGAAATCACGAAATGTTAGAAATGAGTGACTAACTAGACAAGATCTCAGTGTCGATTTGGACTAGCTACTTGTTCAGCAGGGGGAGACTACATACCGGCTCGATTCTCTATCTATAAATAACAATATCTTGCCATGCGCACAGATTGAAAATTGAAACCATTTTGTGAAACAATCTCATCTAAAACCATAATACGATTGATGTCTTTCAGAATTACGCAAATATCTTTCATAAAAAGACGAATTATGAGCTTGTCTGATTTTTAGTTTTCTCATCTGTTAAAACACAAGGAAGACGGCCTACCGCGGCAGACGCTTCCTGCGGTTTACCACGTGCCCTCCCACGCCCACGGGAGCCGTTAGGCCACACGTCCACGTCCCACCAACGGCGGCGAAGTGAAGTCAGGTGCGGCCGTGAACAACGGCCGCCACCAGAATGACCGTGGCCGGTAGGCCCTGACCTCTGAGCACGGTTCACTCCTCCAGCGCCCGAGCGGTTTAGAGACTTACCATTCTGTTTCGTTTTGCCATGTTCGGTTTTCTCATCCCTCCTTATGCTCCTAGACAAACAAATGTTTTGCCTGAAATCGTATTTGAGTTTGGGTTTAAGACACGTCGCCATGTGATCCCAAGCCGCCGCTAAACAGCCCTGGGTTTTCTTGGTTCTGGGCCTCGTCAAACGACGGCCTCCCCCCCACCTCCCGCTCTTGCCTACGGAGCAAAGCGATTTCTCAGCTCTTCCGAGCAGCGGTGCATTTCCCACAATGTCCTACCTTTGCAAGTTCTGTTCCCGCCACTCAAATGTCTGCGCGTAGTCCTCGAAGTCACTGGACCCTAGATACTCAGGTCGAGAAGGCATTTTGGGGTCCGGGCTGGTTCTGCTAGGTGATGGCGACCACGGGCCTCCATCCGAGACGAAGGCGGAATATACCTGCTCACAGAATGGGGACACTGAGATACGGTCCGAGCACATGGGAGAAGGGATCTAATTTAATTACGAGCATTAAGCGCTGTGAACGTGTCTACTCCCCAATCCTGCCTCTTCCCAGATGAAGTAAAATAACAAAGCAGGATCGCAGGGCAGGGAGAGAGAGACGCACAGCAGAGACCCCCGGGGAAAGCTTTCAGGCAGAGAAGCGCAAACGCGGGACGTGACTTCCCAACGAGGCATCGGGGAGAAATGAAAGTCGAACGCGCTGGCGCTGGCCTCCGATTGCAGAGAAGCGTGTCCGGGGCCCAGCGGGTCCCTGGCACTTCATCCCCCGGCCCCCCGCACCCCCAGCCTCCGCTTCGCCCATCGGGGTGGGAGGAGAGCTGAGTCTGCCAGCATTTCCTTCACCCCGCACGTTTGTTCTGAGTATGAAGAAGTTGGGCTTCTTCCCGCCTGCTCGTGTCCCGCACGGAGCTCGCCCGCTCACGTCCCTTTGGGTTGACACTGGAGGTCGTGCGAAAATAAAACGTTTCCGGTTAAATGATTCTCTGCCACCTGGGGATCGAAAGTCTCGCCCGAGAGGCGGCTCGTTTCGCGTTTCAATCACTTGTTTATCCAGATACTTGGGCATCGGTCCTCTGGCGAACAGCGGGGTCATCGCTGGGGTCGAGCCAGTGGACAGATCGCCGAGGTCCTGCGCACGCGGGTCACCCGGTCCAACGGAGCGGTAAATAAAGTCGGTGCGCGACGCGTCCCCGGGGGCGGGGACCGCAGGGAGGGCTCCGTCCCCTGTCTCGCCCCGACCTGTTCTCTTCTCTTTCCTGCACACGCCCGGGGCCTCTGTCCTGCGTGCACCCCCGGGATCCCCACGACAAAACGTCCTGATTCCTCCGCAGCTTCGAGTGCCGAGGTGGGATTTGGACGAGCAGCCCGATGGGGAGTTTGTCTCTGGAAGTTTCTGCACCTTGGAGCAGCTGCCGAGAAGAGGCCTCTTCTCCCAGGACCCCATTTAGGTCAAGTGCCCCCCGCCAGCCGGGATTCGGAGCCTGCCCGCGGCCCAGCAAGCATCCTGAAACAAACAAACAAAAACGAAACAAAAAACAGCAACGTTCCAGGAAACAAACAAAACAATTAACTAAACCAACCTCCCCAAACCTTCCCATCCTATCACGGCAAACCTCCGCGGAAGGGCTTCTTTTGATTCCAACAACAAAGACGTTAGTGGGCTGATCCCCACTTTGTAAGAGGTGGCTGAGGGAGGCTGCCGCATCCAGGAGCAGCATCTAAGGTGTTTGTTTGTTCGGTCGTTTGGCTGTTTGGTTGGTTGGGTTCACAATAGAAGCTGACCATGGCTGATGGAAGCAGAAACACGCATATTAAAAGGGCGTCAGTAGATCACAGGATTGCCAAGTGGCCGGACGCAGCCGTCTTAAAGCCATGTCGTTAGAAATCATGTGCCACACCACACCCCGCCCCGGACGTGTGGACGGGGCACAGGGCTGACACAAAGTTCGCACCTCTGATGCACACGTGCCCGGCCGATGAGCTTCAGGCAGTCACCCGCTGCACACACGGCCGCCACATCCGTGCTGGAAACTCCTCCTGCAGCTGATGTGGACACTGTGACCAGTGGAGCTGAGCGACACCCTGTGCCGTGGTCTCAGGGCAGGACCCGTGAGGGGCTCTGTCTCTCAGCAAGACCCACGCCGAAGGGAATCCCGGAGCGGAAGCAAGAGGTCCCGACACTGGGTCCAACGCAGGACAAATGTCCCTCAAATCAAGTTCGCCAGCCTGGAGGGCTGAGCGGGTACTGAAAAGGCAGATCCGGTTTCTGATCCAACGCTCCCCACCGGACTGCACTGTGCGGGGAGCAAGGCGGCCTGAGTGCGATCTGCTTTCTCAGTTGCCGCTGTTGTCATCACGACATAGCGCTTTGTCATCACCTTATGTCATCTTTAATCATTTATGACAAAATAATTTGCTTTTCTAGAACCATGAACACCACCCTGGGAGGGATGAGGACGAATAAACACACCTGTGTTTTCCAGGTGGGAAAAAGTCGCTGGAGCGCCTGGTACCTCTTCTATGAAAACACTTACCAGGCTGAAGGTAAACTTCCTAAGGCGCGTCTGCTTACGGGGTCGGCGGCTTTGTTCGTTTGGTTTAGCCAGCCCCTGGCATAGCCGCCACCAATGTTTGGTTGGTTTGGTTTTGCTTTTTGCTGACAGACGCATGTCCAGTGCCTGGAAGCGTGCCTGACACAGAGTAGGCGCTCAAAAATGCATGTTTTTAATAATCATATGGAGAAATGAACTGATACCTCTGGGTGTTACTCCTGGAAAACCCACGTCTGCATCTTGTATTCCTTATCAGATACGATTCATCATAACGGCTGCTTCGGGAACCGGCAAAACAGACTCCCGTTCCTGCCACACCACGCGCCCCGCCGTTAGCCTGCGGTCGGCCACGGCCCTGTCCCGAGTCTCTTCTGCTTTTGCTCCTGGTGACCGTCCCGCTCCAGACCCTCCGCAAATGGACCCCACGTGGCCTCTCGCCCGGTCAGTCCCGGAGTCGTCCCTCCAAACGCCGCTTCCCGTCTGCGTCGCGTCCGGCTCCGCACGGCGTCCGCCACCACTGCCAGCGTTTCTTCCTCCTGAAACGTTTCCTTCCCTTCGTCGCCATGACGCTGCCTTTGCTCTTTCGTTCTAGTTTTAGCTGTTCTTTCCCGTTGGGTCTCCTCTTCTCGGATGTCTGTAAGCCCTGTCCTATCAGTCTTGGCCGCGACGGCCCTCGGGGACCGGTTTTCTTCTGGGCTTCTCCTAACGGTGTCTCAGGGTGTCTGATGGTGCACAGTGGGTGCCAGGTGCCATCCTGAGCCCCGTACTCGTGTACCCCACTTCCTGTTCATACTAATTCTAAGAGGTGAGCACTACCTGTGTCCCTATTCTTCGGATGGAGAAACAAGCACACAGTGTCCCCTCGCTCAGCTCGTAACCGGAGGTGCTGGGAGTCGAGTTCAAGGTCTCTGAAGCCCTGTGTCGGGTTAACCTCCTTGCTCAGGCGAGCGGGGTCCAGCGTGTTGGCGTGGACTGCGGTCTGGCCCCAGTCCGCGTGCAGGAGACGACGTCCCACTAGGAAACAGGCAGGAGGACACCTTCTCCGTCCCCTCGTCTGTCGGTCCAGGCGCCCGACGGATGGGACGAGGCCCAGCGCGTGGGAAAGGCCATCTGCTTCGCTCGGGCCGCCCATTCAGACGTGACTGTCATTCAGAAACATCCTCACGGACACCTCGAGGTGGTGCCTCACCAAATACCGGGGTCCCCGTCACCTATTACGTTGACACACGAATCAGCTCTCAGAGTCATCCTTAGCGAGAGAGGACCAACATGTGGAAGCTTCGTGGGCTCAGCGCACGGTAATGTGCAGAGGACAGAAACAGGGTGCAGAGGACAGAAACGGGGTTCGGACCACGCGCGAGAAAAAAAAGAAGATGAGCTGCACGTGGCCGTGGAACCCGGAGCGCCCAGAGCTCCCACACGGCCCTGCGCCCCGGGAAGCTTCCTTTACGGGCTCCGAACGCCCCGAGCGTCTCGCTGTGCTATGCGACCTTCCAGAGCTCGATGCCGTGCGTACAGCACCTGACACCCCACGTTCTGTCAGACCCGGGGGAGCCGGCGAGGGCGGCTCCCCGTCAGCAGGCTGTGTGTCAGCGAATCCACAGAGCACGGTGTATCCGAGCGGGACAAAGGCGCACGTGTAAGAAAGACGCAGATGAACACGAACAAATAAATGCAACTAGGACATCGCTGGATTTGGAACGGGAGTCACCGCGGCTCTGCCGGCGTGAACCAGGGGAGCCAGAATAAACGCCAGGGCGCGCTCACGCGGCTCCTGCTACCCCTGCGGCTCCGGCTCCGCGGGCCGCCGTCGCAAAGCCTCTCTGAGTGCCCGGGGCCTAGTCCCAGGTCCTCTGCATAGATGTCTCCATTCCACAGACCGTGGCCTGTGGATGAAATTATCCAGTAAGAACTGCCGACTCAGAGACCCTTCGGGCTCTGAGGACGGATGAGCTCGAGGGCACAGTGTCAGCGCTTCCCAGACCGAGGGTCCGACGCTCTGCACGGTGCAGCCCCCCATGCGGAGGGCAGCGGAGGCGTCGGCTCCTGGAGCTGCTGACCTAACTGCAGTTCCCCGTCCGCTAAATCTCTGACCGCGGACGAGGTGATTGAAGAGAAATGAGAGACTCGTTTGCTGCCCCCGGCGTCTACTGTTTCTGAAGAGACAGCAGAGAAAGGAAAGGTTAGGGGCCTAAGCGCCTCTCCTGCAGAATCAGAGCGTCCGGGGGTTCTCAGGGTGTGGGCTGGAGACAGGGAGGGGGTTTAGACACGAACCGTGCCACCTCCGGTGAGTTATTAAATGTCCCCCCCATCTTAGCTTCTCCATCAATTAAATAAAGTTAGAAAATATGTATTACGGGAGAGTCGGAAATATATTTATAAAGTAAATTACAACCATTTATAGCTGGTTTTCTATAAATGAGGGCCATTATCATTAATACAATGAGCACACGTTTAATCATTCAGGAGAAGCGCAGAGTCTGGGTTGTAAAAACCTGCACTGATTTAAACACTCTGATGACTTCCCAGAACCCCGGGAGCGAGCTCTCTCCAGGAAACCCGGGACGCCTTGAAATTCAGCCCCTAGGTTTCCAGGAAATGAGAGACTCACACGAATAACTGGTTTGATATATAAACTACATCATGTAAAGGGAACAGAAGCCGCCGTTTCATGAACATCCTGGGTGGATGACAGCAAGGCGGCAGAGGTTTCCAGAACGTCTGCGCCCCAAGTGAACCGCGGATGGAAAGAAGGCCGCGCGTACTTCTGCATCGCCAGCGATCAAGCGTCAAGGTCACGGGCGGATGGTTGCACACTTTTTCCTGAGTCTGATCCCAAATGCAAGGAGAACCTTAAGGATGAGATCCCCAGGCGAGTCGTTCGCTTCTCCTGAAGGGCTGTGAGCTCTTCGAGTTCAGAGACTTACTTCTTCCTCTTTTAGCCCCTGCACGGTGCTTGGCCCACGTGGCTGGCTCGTAAGATTATGCCAAATAAAGCTCGCCTCAATGGACTCTCTTTTTTCCCAATTGTGGAGCGAAAGCTCAGATTACACAGTATGACGACGCTGCCCCCCGTTACGTGCTCTGCTTCATGACCGAGGACTGACGTGTCTGCAGTTGCAGAAACAGCTGGGCGGGTGTGTTGGCCTTTTGAGAAATAGTCACCTTATTCCCCGCTTCCTCTTTTGTTCAGGGATGGGAGCCACTTCGTTTTGCACGGGTACGAGTGAGTCCAGGTTCTCCAGAAGAACAGAAGCATTAGGAAATATAATACATAGCTACATAAAATGAGATACGACACATGTATAGCTATGTAAAATGGCTCTCACAATTATAAAGGCCCATGGTCTGCCACCTACGCCCAGGGAGGCTGGCGGCATAGCTTGAAGGCCTGAGAGCTGACGGGCTGATGGGACACATTCCTGTCCCAGTGTGAAGGCCTGAGGTCCAAGGGCGAAGAGCATGTGTCAGCTCGGCAGTCAGGCAGAGAAAGAATTCAACCTCCCGCAGCCACTTCTGTTCTGTTCGGGCCAGGGATTGTGGGGTGCCGGCCCCACGGGGGAGGGTCATCTACTCAGCTCAGTGCAGATGCTCATCTCTTCCAGAAACACTCCTGCAGAAACACCCAGAAATAATGTTTAATCAGACATCCGGGCATCCCACGATCCGGTCAGGTTGACACACAAAGTGAACTAGCACACGATGCATAGAGAGATTTAGAATAAAAATGGCTCGTGTTCATTTGCACGACGATGTATGTGACTGATAGAAAGTCCTACCGTGACAGGAAGAGGAAACGGGGAGACGGGAAAGGCGTAGGGAAGCGGAAGAACCACAGAAAGAGCCATACAGAATGAAACACCGAACATGCAAAAGAAGAGCTGAGGACCGCAGGGAAAAACAAACGTCGCTTCGACTTTTCTGTGAGACAACCTGGGGCAGGCTGTTCCAGAAAAAAGCAGAACCCTAAAGGTAGAAGCAGGACGACACAGCTGACGAACATACCCCAAAGGAAGGAATTTTCTCTGCAACTACCTCGAAATTTTATTTCTTATTCTCAAAAAAATTACGTTATTTAAATTACAAGTTTTCAGCTATATAATTCACTCTGTAAAAATGTACAAGTGAACACGTGGGATAGACACAGTAGAGTAGGAAAAATAAGATGTGAATGCAGAAACTTTTCAATGGATTAGCGCCACCGCCCAGTGGTGATGGGGACTTCCTGTAGGTACATTGTCCAAGATGACCCCCTTCGGCCTCATGCAACTGTTGATCACTCGAGCAGCGGATAGTTCAAGAGAAGAACTAAATCTTTCACTTTAGTTAATATGGAATTAAATTTAAATAGCCATATGCGGCTAGCGGCCACTCTGTTTGGGCATTCTAGGATTCGAGAGAAAATGAAAGTTTCAGAAGATGAGATATTGTAGTCTCAAGCAAGAAGAAGTTACTGAAATAACTTCCCCCAAATTTAAAACAAAATACTGCTCTGTATTAAAAAGGCACACTGTATCTTCAAGGACATTGAAACAAAAGACTCTGCACTGAGGTGAGGGGGAGAGACAGAGAAATTTTATCAGAAGATTTTGTATTTTTGGAATTTTGAACAAGGTAAACCTATTATTATTCATATAATAAATAAATACACACATACATTAATTACTGTGACAAAGTTGAAAAGGATCCATTGGACGATTATGCTTGTAAAGCGTTTATCTCTAAGTGACTGCAACCTTCCATCTATATAAATAACAATGTCAAAGAAGTAACAGTGTTTGAATAAAAATGCAAGTCTGTCGCAGAAAACCAACCACAGAGGGAACCCGCACAGTTTTATCAGAAAAGCCGGGTCGGGCTTGAGCCGCCCGCTGACCCTGCTGAGTTTTCCCTGACGTGCACACCCTTCAGCGCAGTCGAGTGCTGAAGCCCGGGTTCTGGTTCTGAGCCCAAATCCAGGGCGGCCACGTACCGGCCGTTCACCATCGGAAGAACGGTGCCTCTCACGTGGGTTTCCTGTGACAGTCCTGTGAGCTGCCGCGCATCACAGCCGCGGCAGGGGGCCAGGAATCGAGTCTGCCTTCCTTGCCTCTCCATTCAACGTCACAGGCTGAGCGTGGGCACTGTCTCACCCGGGTCGTCTGCCACCTCCAAAGTGACTCCTCTCCCGGCACACGAACTGCACCCTGCTTGCTGCTAGTCAGGGGCTCTCAGACCTTCAGGGACTCGAAGTCACATTAAATAAAGGATTAATGGGTAGAAAGCTTGGCAGGGTAAAACAAAGAGCATCCCTAGGAGCCCAATTGTGATGACATGGAACGGCCCTCCAGAAGGCTCCCCGAGGCCACGCAGTCAGTGCCACACGGTCGTGACCGAAGACCGAATCGGCCCCTCTGCATTCAAGCGACATTCTCTCTGAGTGCCTGTGCAGCACATAGGTGGGGTGGCAGGCAGGCTTCTGAGTGGCCTAAACACAGGCTACCAGGGACCAAAATTGGAGCAATTTGCTGTAATTTAGGAAGAAGAATGAGTGAGTGAGTGCATGCACTGCAGAAAATTATATATTTTATTTGAAGGTAAGATTGTACATCTCTAATCAAGGCTTAAAATCTGAATTAAGATAAATTGTGCCCTAATTATTTTCTTAGAGGAGAACAAAGAAGTTTTTAAAGGGCTTCACATCTCCCTTTGAAGCTTTCGAAACCGAAGACGCTCGCTTTCCGACAAATGCGTGGCTTTGTTTGTTTCTGTCTCACGGAGACCCTGACTTGTTTCGCCAGATTCGGGTTTTTGACATTAAAAGCTCTGGCGAGCATTTCATCTTCCTAGCACTTTTGTTGCCTTTGTTTTTGGTCTTTCTGACCTTCAAGCCTTTAATTAACAACAACAAAGAAAATTAGCTTCCTGGTGATAATTATTTGCTTGAGTCAAAGAGTCCTTTACCATTATGTATGCGTGTGAGGCTTGCACGCATGCTGTGTGTGTGTGGGGGGCGGGTGGGTGCAGGTGGGGAGATGGGCAAAAGAAACCAGAGTCAGGGTTGCTTGTTTTGCACTTTGACATTCACGATTTTCTTTTTGATCATTTTGAGTTTTAGTCTCAGGGAAATAATCGATTTTTATACCTAGGGAAAACGAGTCCATTTTTTTCCTCTCCACATCGGTACGAAATATGATTCTTTTCCCACAATTCCTTCAAAATCTTTTAAAAATTTTATATCTAACCTACTTCTGCTGATTCTGCAATTGTACTGCAGCCCCTCCCCCAGTGCAGCAGAGTGGGCGTGGGGACCGCCTTGTCTTTTAAAAGTCACAGGCAGATATTCACCTCTTCCTCTTAACAACCGCCGGAGAAACACTGGGTAATCCGCAGCGTCCTGGCTGGTACGCCGCCGTCTCTTCCCTTAGGAAGGTCACTTCCATCCTCGTGACCCCGTCTTGCTCCCGTTTCTCTCAGCCGGTCCTCGGGAAGCAGAGGCACAGCTGGGTCCGTCTCCCTGGCTCTTTCACGTAGCTGAGCACAGAGTGATAGATGGGTCGTCGGCTTTGGGCGTGGTCGAGATTCAGGTTCTGGCACTAGCACCTACAGTCCGAGTCAAGGTCAACGCGTACTTAACTTCTCGACTCGCAGTTACGACACAGTACCGGGAGTCGGGGCCGACGGTCACACGGGGCCGTGTGCAGAGCAGCCAGGCTAGCTGCATGTGAACTCCTGTGATCATCACAGCCACGTGTGGGACAGGCATGCGTGTGACTTGCATGTCACAGATGGAATCGGTGAGACCGAGGGCTTGGGAACTTGCCCATGACCACATGGCTGCTGGGCGGTAGAGTCCAGGTATTTATTACACTGCCTGAGACTATCATTAGAAAATGAGGCTACTAATACCTATCACGTGGCAGAATAAAGAAAAGGCAAACATAAAGCGCCGAGAAAACTTACAACGGAGAGAAATGTTTCGACAACCGCAGTTCCCATCGCTATTGATCCTATTCTATAATCTATTACTTTTTCTTATAGACATTTTCTAATCTGGAGAACTCATAAGTCATCTAACCCAACGCCAAGAGAGCTGACTTACCCACGATCACAAGCCAAGTGGTAGCAGTAAAAACATCATCAGCACTTTTTAATGATTCACCCTTAGCAGAAAATCAAAAGATACATACGCGATCAAAGTCATATCAGTTCTAGGTAATCTGACGCAGTGTGACTAGTCTTTTAAAAACACGAAGCTGTTTATATTTCTGTTCTTAGCATATACGAACAGTCCCCATTCCTTGAAGGAGAACGTTCAGAGACGTTGGGACAGTATTCAAGGCCCTTCGGGAATTCTCGCTCAATCTCCAGCCCTGAAGCCTCATCTCGCTGAGTGTCCTACCCTAATGACGTAAGCGAATGGCATCGAGCGCCATCGAAGCCGTCCAGATGCATCGGCTCAGCCAGTGCTCGCAACGACGAGCCTTTGGGAAGCGGGTTATTGTCACGGCAGAATCTCACTTATCGACGGTTGAGTAGATTCGGAGCTCATGGTGGAGGAACCGAGATGTCAGCCCAGGCTGCCTGGCCCAGAGTCCACACGCCGGGCTCTGCCCCCGCGCCCTTTGACCCTCAGCGCCTTCTATCTGCCCGTATCTCCCCGAGCAGAGGCGCTCTTGAGTCCTTGCTGTCACGGTGCTGTCCCTCCCCCAGGAACGCCATTTCCACCTTGGAGACTCCTACTTAGCGCGTTATTTAATTTATTTTATTTCCCTTGGGGCAACATTCTTAACCGGTTTAGCTAACGATCACTATTTTTCATTTCTTCTTTATTTTACTCTAATTTGCGTGTGTTTGTGGGTTACCTGCTTCCATCACAGCCACGGGCCACGGAGCACAAACATTTACCCCCCCACCCCGTGGTCCTCCAGCAGCTCAGACAAGAATATTGCAGGGACCGAGTCAGGGAATGCTTGGGAGATGAACAAAGGAACGAAGGAATAACACGCACACACACGCACGTACAAGAGGTGGTTAGGGGTTTACAATAAATACTTGACTAACCGGAATTAGGCAACTGGAATTTCTGGTTAGGAAAAAAAGACGTTTCAGGCTTCTCTTGGTTTCACTTTTTTTCTTCGTTAAATTCTCATTTCTATCCTTTTTAAGTAGGTCTTTACTTTCTTATTGGTTGCTAAACCCCAAGTCACTAGCTTAATAGGGATACACGACTTACTGACATGAATATTCAGAAATAATAGCAAACCTCCGAGGTATCTGTTTTTACTCACGTTTTTATATAAACTTGCAATAAAAATGGTAAAATATTTCTAAATGGGAATTTTCTGTTTTCCTTTTTCCTATGGAGGAAAAATAGGGATCGTAGTGGGTACGGAAAGGATGGAACTCTGTTTTGCCCACGTGTCTCCTCCCCGGCTCACAGACGCTGCGTCCGATGCCCGATGGAGCTGGCACGTGACGGCTGGGGACAGTGGCACACACGGGAAACACATGCTGACACTCTCTTTGCTAATGGTGCTATTTACAAGGAATGCTTTTCATGAACAAATCTGGACCAGATCTGGTGGCCAGTCTCAATTTTAACGCATACAGCAAAATCTACACTTTTTGCATGCCTTTTGAAAGAGTTCAAGTCATTACATTTATTCATGAAATAATCAAATTTTGATTGTGGAGTATATAACACATGCATGTATATATGCATGACACATCCATGCAGATATATATATGTGTAATACATACATGCATACATAGATGTCTGGGTGTTTCAACTCTCTACAGTTACTCTTTCTTGAACAGAGCGAGTGCTTAAAAATAATGACCAACTGGATTTCTCTTATGCTATAAAATGACGTTTGCTTATATAATACTGTCATCTCTCTGAGAGCTTAGAAATAACGGCCCCCAAACAAATGCTTGTTGAATTCAAATATTTTAATTTTTTTTTCTATATAATTACATTCAGCTATTTAAATTCACATCAAATACGGTCTTACCTCCAAGAACCAGATATACACACTGTTAATATTTTTGTTGTACTTCCTTTCCAGCATTTCCTTCAGCAAACTCATCAGTCATCATCAGCCAACAATTTCGATTTCTAACTTCTTACAATTTAACACTGCGGCATTCGTCACATCTTGCTATCGGTGACAATTATACAGAATAGACTGTAATATTCCAGAAGGATGATTTATGGAACCGTTGCAAATAGCTCACTAGGACTAGGTGAGCGGGAGTCTCCGTGTGCCGTGTCCAATTACGAGTAAAAGAAGAACGAGCCGAAAGCAGGACCGTCAGTGGTCCGATGGTAACGGTGGCTTCGTCTGGGGGTGAAGAGATTCACGGGGCGATCAAGAGTGCACACGCGTGGAGCGGACTCGCTGGCACAGGAGCGTGGAGGGAGCGCGTCCTTGACTGCGTCATCGAGTAGTTAATGAAGCCACCCAGAGAGGGGGCAGGAGGGGAATGGGCAGCCACACCCCCGGGCAGGCACCTTCCTCTCCAGCGAGAAAGGAACAGATCCACAGGCCGGGGAGTAGCTGTGAATAGGGGTGTCGGCTTCAAAGGGGGTGGGGATGGACGTAGGAAGGAAAAGGGATTGCAAGACACATTGAGAAAAGAACAGGAAGGTCCGGGTGCTGAGGAGCTCGGGATGCAGAGAAAGCCCTGGGGACGAGCCCGCCCCGGAGCTGCACACGCGTGTCCGGTCTCGCTGTCCCCCGGCCAACTCCGGTCTTACCGCGTCGGTAGCCCGAAACCCCGTCGGATGAGCCAGTCTGCACGGCACGGAGCCTCGTTCCCTGCGCCCTCATTTCGCTCACGTCCCACTGTTGCCTCTTACATGCGAAACAAGTCCGCGACTGAGACTCACAGCTTCCTGAACGTTGGCACCAGCTTTCCTGGGAGGGCGTGTGCTTTTCCCAGCTCTGGACTCTCGCAGTGGCTGGATCCTACTGCGCGACGATTTCTCCTGATTTTCCCAGACAAGATGATGTAAGAGGGAGCGCACGCCGCATGCTCGATGTGGCTCCCGTAAAAATACACTTGGTAATCGCAGCTGCTCTTTATGAAGCTCGGATGAAAAACACATAAAACAGAGCTGTGAAAAATTGTGTTCGCAAACCTGAGAAGATTTGGCTGTGAAGATCTGCTCTGTGAATTACAGTGACAGATTATGACATAAACTACAACGCCGGAATTAAAGGCATCTTTGGGTTTTGAAAGGGAAATACACACAAAACAACACAAACACACAAACACACACATGCGCAGCTCGGTGTGAAATATTCTATGGATGAAGTATCATCAGCCCATGATTAATTGGATTCCATTTGCTTTTCACTGTCAACTTAAAACATTTATCTATGTGAACCAATATTTTCTATCTTGTTTCTAAAGATGAAATTTAATGCCTGGACTGGTTTGACGTCCACCCCAAAATCCACGTCTAACCCGAACCTCGAAAGACGGTCTTATGTGTAAACAGGGTCTTCGCAGATGTAATTCGTTAAGATGAGGTCACACACGACTGAGCTGCGGCCCGTGACTGATGTCCTCATGAGGCGCCGTGCAGAGACACAGACACCAGAGAGGGCAGAAGGCCACATGGTGACAGAGACAATGAGTGAAGTGTCCGCAAACCGAGGATCCCTGAGGATCGCTGGCAGCGCCCAGAAGCTGGCAGAGCCAAGGGAGGGTCTTCAGTGAGGCAGTGGCCGTCCTGACACCCCAACTTCAGACTTCAGGCTCCCAGAGGTGGGGGGACACATTCCTGTTGTTCTAAGCCATCTGGTTGTGATGGTTTGTCAGGGCAGCCCTAGGTTACTACAGTACAAATGAGGGAAGGCTTGTTAATTTAAAAAAGATTATTCTCTGGTACAAGGAAGTGTGTTTGATTTTTCCGTACTTTGTTTTTAAGTTCAAGAAGCCAAGCTTAGCTATCCTTCTCATGTGGAAATAGCTCAGTTCATGGAACAAAGGACGACCAGTGTCACACTGACCCTGGAGAAGCCTCGGCGTTTCGGCGAAGCCATCCTTCATGACGAAGGCCGAGCTCGTCTTCAAAACCATATGCTGTGGTCCTTCAGTGTACAAATCACGGCCCTTTGCCTACTTTCCATCGATTCAAAACGAGATCCATACCGCTGGCTTCAAAACAAGTCGGTGGCTCTGATTTGTCCCTTCGGCCTCGCCTTTCACCGTGGCGCTCAGTTGTGGGCGTGCACGCAGGTACACGTGCACACGCACACACAGACACTCGCATATGCACACGCGCACACCTGTAGGCCGCTGCCTTTGGACAACGTGCACTTCCAGAAGAGGCTCTGCGTGCCTCCCCCAGAAACTGCCCGGCCTGGGCCTTGTCCTCTCCTCCTCAGTGCCAACTGCTGTGTGTCCCCAGGGCCCAGGTCCACAGTCACCTCTGCAGGAAGGCTTCCCCAGCACACACAGCTCCCCAGCCCATGCCGAGAGGTCCCTGCGTTCACAAACCCCCAGCAAGGCACGTCAGAACCCCCACCCAGAGCAGAGCCCTGGAGTCACTGGGAAGATTGGAAATCGGTTCCATTGGTTACTAGGTTTATTTTTTAAAATTCTCCAATCGCTTTATCTGCCCACAAATGGGGTGCATAACTCAATAATACTGGGATTACGTGTAGTAATTCAGGCAATTCATTAATTCAGATTCATTAAATGAAGGTTTATTATATATAGTATTATATATAAGTATTATATTGTATTATATTAATTATATATTATAATCTTTTATTATACTATGATTTATCATATTTACCAATAAATACAATAATAGATATTGAGTTGATACTGGGGAAAAATATATATTCTTCATTCTCCCCAGAAAACGGTGCCCTGGGGCCTCTCCCGGGCCTCCTGAGAGACCCATGAACTCCTGTAAGGCTTGGTTATGTCGTCGGCCCTACTCTGTCCCGAGTGCCTTTCCTGAACCAGCAAACTCTGTCCCCAAATAACAACGCACTCACTCCCTGCAGGGAACCGAGGCTCTTGGAGGGTTTTCTGAGCTTAAACTTCTGATTTCCATTTTAGGGGAAGGTCAGGCTGCCTGGCAGCCTTCGTTCTAACCCTTCCATCGAGGCAGAACTCAGGGGAGGCAGTCTACACTCGTAGCAGACCTGACGGCGTCCCACGGGTCAAAGCGTGTCAGGCCCCCAGGCCTGGCGGGTGTGAAGGCCGAAGACCAGGATTTACGCGACGGACTCGCGGGACAGGCCGGTGGCGGGCGTGTGCTGGCATGCAGGCTCCTTGTCACCTGAGTCCTCACACGGAGCCGCCAATGGCCTGAACTCTCCCCCGCTAGAGCCTAAGTTCCCGGAAGGCAGGCTGGACCTTCCGTCTTGAAATCCCGAGCATCTGAGACGCGGCGATGCCTGCGGAGTAAACATCTAGGTAAATGTAGAGATGAGCATTGTCCCTACACAGTACTTAATCACGCATCCTGTTTGACCCAGCGGAAGTGACACCGGCCCTGCTTTCTGATTTCTGCCCGCAGTCACCTGGGAGTGACGTACTGAGTCGATCTCCCAGAGGTGAAGTGGCACTTTCTCGGCATCGTGAATTTTGTGCATTATAGTCCTACTTATTGAGTATTAACTGAATTTCAGGAACTAGTTTGAATTGATACGTATTATCTGGTTGAATCCACATAACTGTACGAGATAGATATTATCGCCTCCATTTTATACGTCAGAAGTATGAACCACACAGAGTTAAGTAACTGATTTAAGGTCATTATATAGTGAGCGACAGAAGAATACTCAAGGCTGGCACTCTGCTTTAGGACCTAGGCTCTGGCCATATGCAGTCCTCACGATGCCTGCAAAATATCTCTTTCTGGGTTTCTTAAATGCATAAAGCATGCACGTGAATTACCTCTTCTGCAAATAATGCCTTGCAGAGGATGCTGAATTTTAATACAGAAATGCAAAATTCTATGTGAATCGAAGTGAGGGAATGCCTAATTCAGTTCTAGGAGACACACAAATAGAAGCGGTAGCACCTGACATTAGCCTTGAAAAATGGGGATGATTTGACAGAAATAGAAGCATGAGAGAGAGAATAAAATAAAGCCGAATTCAAAGAGCACCGCATGCATTTGGCAGTCATCACTCAGGTGCCCAGGAAGCTGGGCGAGTGTCCCAGCTCTCACACTCAGAACGCGTGAACTTGACCAAGTGTGTTCGGTGCCTACGGCAGAGTGAACATTTTAAGGAATGTCAGCCCTTTTACATGTATCACTAAAAGAACCTGGACTCCCTTCCATTCCTGTCAGAGAGTCTCCGAGTGGAAGTGTAGCTGATGAAGGCACACTTCAGGAGACTCACCTGGCAACCTAGGAGGGTGACTGGGGACAGAACGGAAGGAGGAAGTGTACCGAGGAGGACATCCCGACTGCTCAACTGTTAAGTGTTGAGGGCAACGCTGTGACAGGTTAGGGAGACATTTAGAGCGAGCGTGAACGAACCCTAAGAACGGATCAGGCGGGTGCACAGAAGTGAGGAATAAGTAATTATACAGGGCTTCGGCACCCAGGTGGCTGATGGGAAAGCCGTGCTTCTGTCTGGCAAGAAGGCAAAGTGACCTGGATTGACGACACGATGGGGGTTCAGATGGACCCCGGGGTGCAGCTAGTTAGAGGGAGACAACAGACCTGGGGAGCTACGGAGTGGGCTTGGATACGAATGAGAGAATAGAGCGAGAAAATAGAAATCGGGGAACGAATTGTGAAATGATTAAGATACAGAAGGAAGAGGTCAGAAGTTCATATAATAACGCGTGTTGGTTACAAGTGCTGGAAGGAATGAAATAAAGGTCTGTGGAAGCTGAATTTAATTCACTTTTAATTGTGATCTTATTCCTAAATGATCTGTTTACATTTGATTTTTTCATTAAAACAACTCCACAAATCTCACTTTGTGTATCTCTCCCGCCCAAGCACACAGAGCGTATACTATACACTCCTCTTCACAACCGTTCCTTTTTTGTGCCTATAATCTCCTCTCTGAAAGTGTTAGGACACAGGTAAAAGTCTCTGCTGTGATATCCATTCACTTGAAAATTATTTGTTACTCATACACTAAATGCTAAGGGATGAAAAACAATCCCTAAGGGTTATCTCGCTTGTCGTCTCCGAGTGGGATCTACTCCACACCTCACCCACCCGCCTTGAGCTGCGTTCACACCAGATGCTCACTCCGTGAACACGAGCCGTTCCAACCTCGGGACGACCCCTCACCCCATACCCTCTGCCAGCGAAGATCTTGTCTTTCGTGTACCCAGTTTCTGTGTAGCATCTGCTGTGGAATTTTCTCTAATTTCCTAAGATAAGCCCTCTGTGCTTCAACGGCATTGTCTTTAATGGAAGGCGAGACACTACGAGAATGTGGCGGGCTTGATGGACGTTCGGGTCCCTGTGTGTTGAAGGATCGTTTGACTGCGGGTCCTCGGGAAGACTGGGCTTTGAGACTGAAATGCTTTATTAAGCACAATAAGCTAGATACAGAACATTTTAGGTAGATTGAGCTATTTGGGGTATTTTAAAATTCAATCTATGTGGTTCTACAGAATAATTCTCATTTTCTCAATGTCCTTTCCACGACAATCACAGAACGAGAGAAGACGAGGCGGCGTTGCTGCTACAAGCTGATAACAGAAATAATCACGCATCCACCCTCGGCGAGGGGCGTCCAACAGCTGCTCACTTTCGAGGGACGATACTGTTTTGTCAGTGTTTTGTGTTCAATCACAAAATCAAATAACGTATGAAACTGCATTAAATACGTTTGGAAAAGAAGCCACCTCTGAAGTACTCGGGTGTAATAGACGCTCTGTGGTTTGCAGACAACTTGGAAAGGTCGTTTGGCTTGAAAGGGATTCTTCCTGTTCATACCCGTGGTGTTTAGCTAGCAGGTTCGACTCTTAGGAGAAATGAGTGCGGTGCATCAATGGCTCATTAAAGTTTCGTGATATTTTCCATTGTGTTATTAATTTTAAATGAGTTGATGGATAGAACCCCAACTGGAAACGCAGTAGAGAATATTGTTTCACTTTTCGGTCCTAAAATGCTAAATATTAATAACCAGAGAAAGCTTCTAAGGGCCAATTTTGAGCAAATTTCATCTACAAATGTTTTTCCTATTCTACTTACATGCCTACCTTGAAGCTTTTAAAAGATGTTTAAAATCGCGTCTAGAAAAACTGCGGAGATATATGTGCTGGGAACGGACAAAACCTCTCAGCCCTGGAAGCGAGGTGGGAAGATGTCCTGGGCTGCAGCCTTGACAAGTGTCCTGCAGCTGGGGAACGACAGGATTGGCTCCTGAGTATGGCTGAAGCTAAGACACAGAAGCAGGGCACAGCCCCTGCCAAGAACAATAAGCAGTAACAGCCGACCAGCTACGGGCAGTAGTCACGGGCGGGACGAGAGGCTGTTGAGAGCTAACTTGAAGCCGAGGGTGCGGCAGGGAGAAAAACCTGGCAAAACGGCTCCCCCGCGATGACGTGAGGTGACACCAGGGAAGCCCACGGTGCCTCGGGAGCCACCGGAGCAGCCGGTAACGGTAAAAGCTACCGAGTCCTGAGTACGCCGACCCCAGCTCCAGCGCAAAGACCTGGACGAAGATGAGACATGTCACCTTCTGGGCAGAAAAACTACTGGCCTCGACCTGTACTGTGCTACTCGAGACAGCTGTCTTCAACAATAACTATGGCACCTAAAAAGCAAGTAAAGATAGCATGCTATCAAAGAACAAAGCAATCCTGTGCCCGAGACAGACATCACTAATTGATTAAGGACCCATGCGTGGCATAAATGCGCGTTTTGACAGGTTTTAGGTGTCTGCTACGGGTCAGAGGGATTGAGGCACAGTTTGAAACACGTTTGTCACTTCTAATGAAAAGAATGTTTAGGCTATCTTCCTAATATTATTTCTAATTTGTAAGCCGTTATTCAAATAAAAGTCTCAGGAAGTGAACCTATATTTCATCTTAGCTAACATCATCCCTCATTAATTTCAGTTACAGGATTAAGATAAATGTGTCATAACTTTCTCATCCGACTTGGTTGCAGTTGAAAGATTATTATCACGGCAACGGCTCGATGACTGGAATGCCACCTTGATGATCCATCGGGGGCCTGGGGTGTTCACATAAGCAAGGCCGACACTGAGCAAGGAGTGGTTATTGTCCATTCACAGATGCAGAAAAGTAGGAAGTGCACGGTGTCCTAGCACATTTGTCTGCAGGGTCTTTACTCCAAAGCCTCACGGGACATCAAAAAAGAAAGGAGCGGAATCAAACAGTAAGGGCCTCGGAGCAGGGAAAGTAAAGTCCATTTTCCATAGCGAAAACATTTACTCATGGACTATTCCCTCTGATCTTTCTCATAACCTGTTTGCTTGTATTAGATAATTTTACTTGGTTTCTGATCTAAAGAGAATGAGAAGCAAAAGAAAGACGGGAAGAAGAGGAAAGAACTGTGCTCTTAACTATGTATTGGTAGCGACTTCTGCGTAATTAGAAACAGAGAGAAAATAGCTACCAAAAAAATTCAAGTTAGGCTGGAATTTCTGTATTTCTACTCCACTCTCTTGTTTGCAGCTCATTGAAATCAACCAGGAAGTTTTAAAACATTGAAAAACTACTACCTTCAATGAAAAAGGAAAAGCAGCCTTCACCAAACGTGCCACCTACAGACCATAAAGGTTATTGGCTCCTTGTGGCAAATGTCGGACCACACCGAGGACAGCAGCCAGGTGATAACGCGGCGCACAGAATCCGAAGCGGGTGGCGCACTCGGAGGCAGCACACACGCCCGTCCTCGTGCAGGACGGCAAATCCTGGCACTTTCGCAACTTTCAGCTGATTCTTTCGTATTTACTAAACATTATGCTTCTTTGGCTATTTCTGATTTTTTCCATTTCTGACAGCATCCATGAGTATTCCAAGTTAAAAGATGAGGAAGTAACCCTCATCTTCCCACTTGCCCGCACTCATCACGCACGGGCATCTTTTTGATTTTCCCGTCCTCCCCACATAACGGCCTGGCGCTTCCCATCAGTACTGGGTATTCACAGGACCAGGACAGTGGCGACGCTCCTGACAGCCGAGTGACGTGGCATCCTCTGTTTGCTTTTCATTTGCTACACCAGCTTAAAAAAAAAAAATTCCCTGGTAATGTTAATAAGCGTCTGGCTTCTTTGTTTGCTTAATTCTCTGTGCACTTATTATAAAATTGAACTCTCTCCTGACAGTCTAAATCTACTCTTAGTAATCATATGAGGCATTATATTAACTATCTTTTTAGAAGAAATCATCAAAATTCCTACGGAATGTTTAAGCTCTGCTTTTATCTGTTATCCAATAGAAAGAATTTTAGCACGAAATCATTTGCGCCAAGTACGTGTAGTATCATCTTATTTTGCAAAGAATGCGTGACAGAATCCTTTCATCTTTACAATGTCTGTGCTGCAAAATTACTTGATTTAGGGTCCATAGTCTGGCAAATGCTAAAGACAGTTTACTGAAGGAGACAGACAATGGGAAAAATATTGGATCAGTCGTTGAAATTAAACTTTACAAATTTAAATATAAAATAGTTTTTACAATTCAGGAGCAAATAAGATTGACTTCTTGTTTCATATTCTCTTCTCGCTTCATCCAAATTATTAGGTGCCAAATATTTCTTAACATTTCAATTTGACAAAACATGGGCAAAAGAAATAAGAAATATTAAAACGCATCGAAATCTGGATTTATTATTTACAAGATGGATTTGTCCATGTTTGTGCAAGAATGTTGGTGAGAGGCTAGTTTCAATCAAAGGGCATTTCTTCTCAAAACACATTTAGGTTTTCTATGTTTAAATTGTTATTAAAGTTTCTAATAAGGTTAAGTTTTACTATTCCTTTGTTCTTATTTCTATAAATTATTTACAAAAGAACTTGAAATATTCTCTTTAAACCTTGAAAATTTTTTTAAAAAGTTCCTGTGAAACCAGAAAACTCCTTTTCCTAATATATTTAGCAATAAGCACTTGATAGATGAAGGGTGTGACATACAAAGAATGAGATGCCATTTTAAAAATATCTACATTTATCAGAGATCACAGAGTAGCAATGCGAGGTCCGAATGTTGACCATGAGTAAGGCCACCATCTATCTGTGTATATGAAGCACGTGGCACGCATGTCCCCACCCTGGAACTGGCCATTTTGTCCTGACCTCTGCTAGTAATTTGCTTTTCGAGTAGGAAATTACTTAATCTCCCTAAGCCTGTTTATTCAACTGTAAAACTAGGATTTATACTAGAATCTGTGTTTATCAATAGGCAGCCTGTGGCTGAAGTTTTTTCAAGCTGAATGTGTTTTATTTGGGCATCAAAGACATACAAAGAGAAAAAAAAATCCTGTTTACCAGAGTCCACTCTTTGTTATTACATATGATCAACTGTATGTATTTATATTATCCACCTCGCTTTTTAAGGAATTTCATTCTCCTCTATTGCTGATATTTTATGACTCAGTATATAATTTATCTCTTATCTTTAAAGAGGTTATGACTTGGTTCGAATTAAAATCAGTTGACTCTTGGAGAAGAAATAATTAAAAGTAAATAATTAGAAGAAATAAATAATTGTTAGAAACATAGGACAGAATTATTATTTATTAATCAATATTTTTCTCACTAATGTTATATGAATAGAAAATTCAATCCCCCATCATACAGTTTAAATGGTTGCAAATGGCTGAATCGCAATGTCTCAGAAGGACCTGGTCAAATGATCACATTAGCCGATGAGTCTAGGGCTAAAGTACACACTGTGTTCTTACCCGGTGACAGACTCTGTTGCTATTGACCACTACCTGCTTTCTTCACGCTTTTGAACCTGACTGTGGGCACGTGACTGGCACTGGCAAATGAACCTTAAGGAAGACTAAGGATGTCTTCCTTAAGAATTGGCGTCTCTCAGTTTTAAGTAGAAGGCATCATGAAAAAGACAGCATTGGTATATAGAAGGCATCGGGATACAGCCTTGTAGATATTCTTCTGTGACACCAGGGCTGGAATTCTACAAACTATTTCACTTTTCCAGCTTGTTCCCTGTTGGGTTCTACCATCATGAGGCATTAGGCACAGAGATTAGAGGGCAGGAGATGGGAGAACAGATTTGCTGCTTCCCGTTAGCTTGCTCCTCCTGGCAGCATCGTCCCCATCAAAGTTCCTCACTGCGGAAGCAGCAATTTGTCCCAAAAGCACTTGGTTCCAGTTCCCAGAATCTTCGCACACCTGCAAAAACCAGTGGCGAGTGCCTTCTTCTCCAAAGTCTGAATCCCTGCTCCAAGGGGCAGTTCTCTGGGTGTTTGGGTTCCCATGTCCCCTAACTTGTCCTTTGTCCCCCACCTCTAATAGCCAGAGCTGTCCCTACGGTTTCTTTCCCAATGTTGCCAACTCACTGCTTCCTTTTGCCTTCGACCCAACTCCGACCGAAACAGAGCCAGCACTCTGGCCTTAAGCGCCTTCTCTCCGACCATGCTCCCTGTCCAAAGAGGTGCTGATTCCTCGCTCAGGGTCCCAGGGGAGGATGACAGCACCCCACAGGGATGACAGTCGGAATTTGGCTGCTGTGCCCTGAAATGGTAAAGGGGAGAAGACGGAGCAAAGCTATCACCTCCACTCCATTTTAGCTCATTTTCCCTGGTTTTGGGTCTTAACAGTACCTAATCTCATTATTTGGTATTATTTGTATAATAGGTACGATTTATCAGCGTATCAACTTACCTAGTAAGTGATTATTTATAAGAATTATTAACTCATTTCCCAATGTAGAATATGATGTCCTTGTCATAATTTTCCCCAGGTATAACTCAATGATTATGAAGAGAATAAAAAGCTCTATTTTTGAATAATAGTGACATTTTCAACTATATTTTGAGTCATTTAATAAAATGTTATTTATATTGAATAAGTGTGTTTTCAAGATAAGGCATACATGTTTGAGGTGGAGAGGAGGCCATCTTAGATGAACTCCAAGCTCTCCTGTGTTCCTTCGAATTTTCTTTATATACACATGACACCAATCACAATCAAAGCAGTGAGTCACTCAGCACCACCGTCCACATTTCAGCCCAGAAACCCACAGCACGCCCGCGTGAGACCTTTGAAGTCGGTGTGAACACCACATCAGAGCAGGGTGGCAAAGCGGAGCGACACACGACCTCTGATCTCGCGTGCATTTCCACATGAGTGAGCACTTTATTGGTTGAAAGACCATATTCAGGCCATGTGGACAGTAGCGCGGCCCATCCCGCATGAGCCATTAAGGTGGCCTCTCTATCCAAATATAGACGAACTCAGGTTGGTTCATTGCTTCTTAGCAAACTCACTCTGGGGTCAGCGAGAGGGTGAACCAGCATAACTAAAACCATTGCGGAGCGAGCGTGTGAGTGTGAGTGTGTGAGTGTGTGTGTGCAGATATTCAGAAAGCTAAGATTTCTAAATGGTTCCTGCCCGACCATCACCTAAGAGGGGTTCGACCCATTCCTGAAACGGTCCCCAAGGCGCTCTCTAAAGGAAGACGCATGGCAGACACCCGTCCAGGTGGCAGTTCCAGGCCTGGCATCAAGGGCCAGAATTGATTCTGCCTTGAAATACAAAAACTTCAAAGGCAGAAAAATATGTTATTTAAAGATTAATCGAAAGGTCAATGCAAGTTTAGTGCGTGGCAGAGAAGACATTTCTAAAGCAACGGCATCGTCTTTTTGAATTGAAACCCAGCCTGTGCCATTTCATTTATCCTTCAGATCGACGAGGAGATCCTGCCCTAGGGAAAATCACTGCGAACATTGGCCAAGCGTAGCCCCACTGAGGGACCAGCACAAGGCTGCCCCCTGATGTGTGCCAACGGTCAAGCTTGTGCTCGGCTGCGTACCTCATGGGAGGAAGGAAGGCTGTCTCAGACTCCCTGATTCGGGTCAGTGCTGTGCATATATTTCACGGGATTTAAGAGTTATTTATTTATTTATTTATTTGCCAGCTTTGAATTATGGGGAAAAAAAAGAAGCGTGTCGTGAAGAGCCATACAGTCACCATCCACGTTCTGCCATCGATATTTGGCTGTATTTGCTTTGTCACATGCCTGACTCGATACCCCTCCCCTAAACATCTGATAATCCTTGTATTCATTCATTCATTCATTCATTCATTCATTCATTCATTTATTTTGCTGCATTTTAAAGTAAGTTCGAATGAAAACATTTGCTAGTTCAGGCGGCCGATGATTTTCTTTGTGTTTAATGCACTGAAAACGAAATGAACGAATTACTATGGCAGCTGTGAGGAGAGGCACGTGTGTGTGTTTCCACATTTTTATGTCTCATTCTGACAGGAGCTCTATTTTCCTATGGAGAACTGAAACCAATAAAATCATTTTTCTAAATCATATTAATTTTTCCAGCTCTACAAATTTTAGCTTATAAGGTAGATCTAACCATTTCATGGCATATTAGCAATTGGGTGGGAAGCCCATTCGATATTTGTCCCTTGGCCTGTCACTTTCCATTTCCGAAGGTTCCAGGTCCTGCATAGCTCAATTTGATAGTGTGTGCGTGTGTAAAATTCTGATCATTAGATATGATAACTGGCAGGTGTTGAATGGTAATACTCGCTAATATTTTACCGATCTTATACTTCAAATTTGGTATTAGGCCAAATGCATCTCATAGATTATCTCATTTAATTTACAAGTGCCTCTATTGGCGTTATACCATCGGGGTTTAAACCTGCTCAGACTTAGGATGAGTACGTGTCAGCAGAGCTTGGACGCACACCTATGTGTAAGCTCTTAACTGCCACCCCGCACGCTATTGCTACGTTATAAACATTTCTGTCCTTTCTTGCACAGCAGATTGTGAAAATATTTTACAGTTTGTAAAACCAAGTTATTATATAGATAACACATATTAGCTATATACAGATATAAAATATAGATAAGCATAGAGAAATAATCATTTTTTGTATCAGTCTATTTTTCACTTGAAAATAATATATTCTCTGACAACATCAAAGAAGATTTCTATTCTTTAAAACCTCATGATAATAAAAATAGTTCAAATAACCATATTTCTGAATGTAGCGTGATGGCTGAGTTTATGTGTCAACTGAGCTGGGCTGACGGACACCAGGATTCTGGTAGGACGCGCTCTCCGGGCGGGCCCGTGGGGACGATGGGAGAGATTAGCATGGGAATCGATGGAGCAAGAGAGAAGCTCTCACTGATGGAGTGGGTGCCATCCGCCCACGGAGGGTGTGACTAGAACGAGACGGTGGAGGAGGGTTCTGTCTCTGCCTGAGCTGGGACGTCCGTCTGTCCTCTTCTGCCCTCAGGCGTCTGTGCTCCTGGGCCTTGGGACACAGACCAGGACTGACGCCAGTGCCCTCTCCCCAGTTCTTGGAACTTGCACCATACATGTCCCTGGGTCTCGGGTTTTGGCACTTGGACTGGATTCTACCACTGGCCTCCTTTGGTTCTTCAGCTGATAGACAGGAGACAGTTTGGCTCCTCGGCCTCCATACTCAGATGGGCCGCTTTCTAGAGTAAAATCTGTCTGTCTGTCCGTCCGTCCATCCATCCATCCATCCATTCATCCATCCATCCATCCATCATCATCTATCTACTTACCTACCTATCTTATTGGATTCGTATCTGTGGAGAACCTCATCAGGAAAAAAACACTTGACCTCTGCTGTCCTGACAGCCCCGTCACCTGGGAAATTCTAGCACGCGGGGATTCCAGGAGTCACGCAGGAAAAGCGGCGCCATTCTGAGCTGAGCCTTCCGCTCCCTCCACCCTCCCCAGGCCCCCTCCCTCACCCTGTCTGGATCCCTCACTGACTAGCAGGTCTCGCTCGCTCCTCCCACTCCCCTAGTCCCTGCTTTAAACTCTCAACAAGTAGATCTGAATAAAAATCTCAGCGCAGTTCCCTGAATAATTCTCAGGTAGCTTCTTTTGCTAAAATATATATATACATATTTTATATATATATATATATAATATATATAATGAAAATACACAAATAATGATTGCTGAAAAGAAAGCAATTTAACAAATTGCTTTAACAAATGAATTGATTTTTTTCCCTCCCAGTTTCTTCTTTATTATCGAATTTTGATTTCTGCAATCTGCATCTTTTTTCTCCTGGGTGTTTTAATTAGATAGTAGAATTTAAAAATAGGGTCTCCAGTATATTAAGAAAGTTGCAGTGGTGTTCGTATGGGACAGCTGGTAGGTTTTTGATTTGAGATGATTTTTTTTTTTTATTCTATCATTTGAACTTTGCTTTAGTAATGCTGCAAATTAGCAGCTATTCATTCTTTAATGAACAAGGGTTCATGTAAATTTCAACTGTGAATAGGCAATCAGGATTTCTTTGGGCATAATGGGTTATTTACCAGGCTTCCATTTCAATTTTGAACTCTTTGCTTCTTTAAACACCAACCTATATAATTTTGCAACCATCTAATTACATATGTATATATTTACCATATAGATATTGCCTTTGTGCCTATATCTGCTCCAAATTGCCTTATTAAAATAGTGGCAAAAGCTCACTCTACCTGAACTGGGGATATCATGTTGAGTTCAATAAGGATTATTTCTGCAAAGCTTGGATGAAGGAGTGGGTGGCCGGGGGCAAACCGCTGGAATGGTTTTTGAAGGAACTTCGGCGCCATGACTGTAAGGAAAGATGGCAGAGCTGAGACACGTGCAGTTTTAGGCGTTTTATGATTTTTCCCACTTGCTTAAAATCTTTACTTCAAGAACTTTCTCCAGCTGTGGGAAAGGTGGCCTATCTTTGCTTCCCTCCCACTGCCCCCCGCCCCGCCATTTTCACATGTTTCAGAGCCACCAAATTTTGAGGTTTATGAAGCCCCACGCCTACTGAATTGGACTTCAGAGTTTGTATGGGAGACACGTGACCTAAGATGATTTAGGATGAAGAAAAAGTGTGATGACTCCCTCCCTTCCACGCCGCCCATTCTTCATCCTACTTTATTTCCCCGATCGCACACAGCGAGAGAGCAACGTGTATGCCCGAGTCTGCCCCTGTTCTCCCAACCGCTGTCCCCACTGGCACCACGGGCCCCACCCACTGCCTAGTCACCTCTCATCAGTCTCCTAGTGGGATCTCGCAAGCCGCCTCACCTGTCTGGGTGCTGCTTGTCTCCTCGTAGAATAAATGAAGCGTTAGGAAAAGATTACTTATCTTTTAGGCACATTAAAAATCTAACATAAAATGCTCTGTCTTCAGTCTAGCCTGAAGCGATCCATTTACAGACACAGTCACCCCGTTTACACATCTCAGTGTGTTTATGCATATTCTATAGAGTTTGATAGGTGCAATCTGGAAAACATTCATCATTCTCAAAGCTTAAATTTGCATCCTGTCCATTAATTTTGCCTGAGCGTATTCACCTATAAAATCAAATAGGGTCCATGGTGGCATGGCGAAAGCTCTGACCCGAAGTGCACGGCCCTGGAATTCTCGCAAGGCAAAGGTCACGGGCTCTGCACCCTCTGGCCTCACATCACGTGGTTTCCTGGGTGACACAAAGCATCCAAAGACTTTTTTTTTTTTTCAAAGACTTCTACTTCCGACAGGATCAAAAGCTCGGTAGCGATTTCAGCCCCTCTATATACATCTACATACTTAATGTAAATATTTAAAAAATGACGGGCGGGTTTACCCTTTGTTGATGGCATTCTGCTCTCCGCTTCCTCCACTAAATGCTCCCTTTGGATCTGCAAAGTCATGAGCGATTTCTACAGCTTTCTGAGAAGAACGGGGCTCCTCCTTCTCCCTGGCCGCAGGCCCGTCACAGTCCCTCCGCCCTCTCACAGGTCTGCGGTGGTGCCGAGCACAGAGACGTTGACGTGGGCTCATGGCCTACATTCCACGTGAGCAGAGGGGCCTTCACTGCTCCCCTGCTGGAGTTTTGGGGCATAGGGACCCAGCTACAGGACGGCGAGAAGATCGGCTGCCTCCATCCCCCTTCTCTCCCCGTGGAGCTCACAGGAGGTCCTGGTCTTCTGCCACAGTGACTGTGAAGTCGAAAAAACAGACACTTCATTTAAATTGAGGTGGGAGGGCCTATGGGGCAGCTCTCGCTCCCTATGCATGGTGAACTACCCGAGAGACTACTCTCCATCCCCACCCGGAAGATGTTTTCTACTGGACCGCTCCCTCCAGCTGGAAGAAGCAGGATCGTCGCCTGGCAACCTCTCAGCCAATGACGAGCCACGACGCTTGGCCCTTCAAGTTTCCTCCAATGGACTCTGTTTACAGCAGCCCCTCTGAACTCCCCCTTTTCTCTATAAAAGAAGGTTCCTCTCTTTTGCTCTCTTGCAGGTGACGCTCCGTTAGACTGGGTCTCCCAAATTGCGGCTCTTTATTGTTCCCAGATAAATTCATTTTGTTGGAGAAACATCTAGCCGTACATTGGCTTAAGGTCAAGGAATAGAGACGTGACACTCTCCCCACTGGAGCACGCCAAGTAACCCGGCCCCACCACAGCTCGTATTCCTGAAATGCAAATCCCCACACAGCGCCTGCTCACCAAGAGATGAGGTGGTCCTGCCAGACCCCCCGAAATACCACCGAACTCTGCGGCAGGTTTGCTGCTCAGAGACTGAAGAGCGATCCCAGAATGTCCCTGCCCGGGGGGACTCTCACGAGCTGCCCGTCCGCTTTGCGCCCTCCCCTGTGCTATACCACACGGGGGGACCTGCGTCCTCCTCTGCTCTTCCCTGGGCTAAGAACATCCGTTTTCTTCTTTCCAGAAGCATCGAATTTCTGCTGCTTCTTTGAGCACCGTCTCAGCCTCCTGGCTCGTCGCCCCGCTGCCACCCGCCGCGGTGTCGCGCATACGGGCACTAGCCGGGCGGGCCGCAAGCCCCCTGGACTGAGTGCGGGCTGCGGTGCGTCCAGCAGTATCGGGCTTTCCTTAATAATCGCTGATGTCATTAGTGCTAGTTTTCCATGACCCACCGACGGTGCAACCTGAAGCATTTTTAGCACCCCTGGCCCTGGCATCTGCGCAGCTCTGGCCAGCCAGTGCCCACCAGAGCAGCGAAGCCGTCTCCACTGCAGGGTCTGCCATGCAAGCTGGTCTTGGTTACTCAGCCTTTCTGATGTAATGTCTCACTCCCAGGGCGCCAGGGAGAGAGGAAGGGAGGGCGCTGTGACCTGAGGCCGACCTCTCTGGGAGAGGCCAGCCAGGAGGGCTGAAGGCCTTTGAGCCTCCAGGAGGGCCTCCGGCTCACTGGGATTAGTCAATTAGGTAAATATTACTCCTGAACCAGGCTGGAAGAAATAACAAACAACCATTCCGCAAATGGAAAAGTTGGTCAGGGCCCAGTGACGGACAATCCAGGTGGCATCCGCACCCTGCACTAAATCAGGGGAGGTCATTAATATGCTAAAAACACCACAGCCAATTGGCTCCCATGGCGACAGCTCAGAAGGCTTCATGAATAATCCATGCGGCACCTGGAGGCATGAAATTTTCATGGGCGGCTGAGGGCGTGGGCTGGGGAGCCAGAGCCCAGACATGCTTGGTCTTGGAGGGGTGACCGGAAGGAACCCTCACACCGACATGGGCTTGGGTGCAGCACAGCAGGGCCACATTAAAGATGAGAAGCAGAAAATGGAATTCCTTTTCCAGGAGCATCTCTGGACCTGCGTCCTCTGTGAGCCAGGGCAGCTGGTCCGCGCGCACGGCCCTTATCCTGAAGGAGAACGTGATTCTGAACCCGCTCCTCGTAGATTCTGGAAAACGTGGCCAGCTGGTGAGGGCCGGAGCAGAAACACCGAAACCTGCCTGCAGGCGGGGCTTCTTCCTTTGCGCCTTCCTTTTTTAATGTCTGTGAACCTCCATTTTCTTTGTAAAACAGGTAGCAACGGCCTACCCAGGAAGCTGCGAGAACTAAATGGGATATACTCGAGACATGCAACAGGCACAGTTTTTAAACTTTAGGTCTCTATCTGCTTGCCAAGTAAGCTCACCTCTCTCCCCCAAGAGGAAATGAATTTCTTAGTCAGAATTTTATTTCAGACTCGGACCATTTATTGAGCAGTCAGGTATGAAAGGGTTTTAGTCGATTTAAAAGTAGGAGGACGTTGTTTCCAAGACAGTTGAAACATTAACTCTCATAAAACTCGGAGTCGATTTATCACATTAATGAGTATTGTTATTTAAGTGCTTTGAGCTTTTATTTTCGGGCGTTGCTTTAAATCGCTGCTAGTCCCTCTAATTTTCTCCATTATGCCGATAATCCTTTTTCGGTTTAATGATTTTTCTTTTTTTTCTTTTTCTTCTTTGTTTGGTTTGACTTGATGTATTTTGATATTTCACTGGTTTGCATCCTTTGTTTACCTCGTTCACGTTTTATAAACACGAGTCACTCAGTTGACGTGACAGGACCCTCGTTTCCACAGACAAGGCTGTTCTACTTTGGGACATCGCCCCCACTGCCTTTTTCACTTTAAATGACTAGAGTGCTGATTCGGAAATTAAACGGATTCAAGAATTTACAACCGTTAGTTTCATAAGAAATACAGTCCATTTAAATACCCGATACAACTATGAAAACTATGAAAATTCCCCGCTTACGGGTGGGGCTGGGCATGGAGGGGGGCGACCTGTGAGGGGCGCTGTGGCCAGGAACTGACCACAGCTGTGTTCTCGGCCATCTCTACCTGCAGTACGAGCCCTCGCCTTCTCCAGTGATTCCCTCCCAGGTTTAGGGACAAACAGTTGTCTTAATGCTCTCCAGGTGGTCAGGACCCTCCTTGTCTTTCCACCTCGTCTCGCTAGGTCAGCCTCCTGGACAGCCCCCTGCTTTCGGTCCCCCGGCACTGGGCGGATGCGTCGCCCCTAGGAAAGCTCAGCCTTCAGGGGGCCGCCTGGCAGGTGTCACTCCACCATCCTCTCAGTCGCCCGGATTGAATGCTTGGGAATCATCAAGCCTTTCCTTCTTCGGTGGGTGCATGCCTCGAAGATAATTCATCCATCAGTTGTCCCTCAAGCCATAGGGTAGACTGACATGAAGGGCCCAGTATGAGTGACCATCAGGAAGTAGCTAAGCCAACCAATCTTCTTCCTTGGAAATTTTCAATGAAAAGTACCTGAGCTCGGCCATAAAAGAGTGTGAGAATAATGAAGAAGAGAAGAGAGACCCCAGGAATATCAGTTACCTATCGCTTTATAATGAATTAATTACTCGAAACCTTCATGGCTTAAGCCTACGAGAAACACTCACAAACATCCTTAGTTTCTGTGGCTTGGGAATCTGGGAATCGCTTTTTTCTGTGGTTCTGACCCAGTCTCTCATGAAATTGAACTCAAGGTTTGGCCATGGCTACCATCGTTCAAAGGCTTGACTGAGGCTAGAGGACCTGCCTGCGAGAGGGTTCACTCACATGACTGGCAAGTTGGTGCTGACTCTTTGCAGAAACCTTCAGTTTTTCACCCCGTGGATCCTCTGTAGGGCTGTTTGAGCATCCTTACAACATGGCCACTGACTTCCCCAAGGGAGAGAGTGATCTAGAGCACAAGACAGAAGCCTCAATTTCTTTGTGACTTTGCCTCAAAAGACAGCGCCATCTTTTCCACAATGACCCTGCGATTATGTAGGTCGGGTCTATTCCATGGAGGATGGAAATAGTCACGGGCATAAATACCAAGAGCCAAGCATCGTGGGATGCCATCTTGGAGGCAGGTACCACTCCATAAAAGAAGCCTGAGAAAACCACCAGAGGGGTGAGAGCTGACAGGGCTGTACTTCCCTCAGATCCGGATAGAGTTCGAGTCACATATGCACAGGTTCTCAATGACGAACTTTGAACTTTCCATTTAAAACACCGTTGGTTTTGAGCTGGTCTAAGTGAGTTTACATCCCATGTGTCTAACACGTTCACCAGGTACATAGCAAACAGAGAGGTGTCAGCACAGAAGGGATAGTAAGAGTTACGAGAAATGACTAAAATTAGTTTTAGAAAATTATTTACAGTATTGCTTTCTGGTTCACCTTCTTTAATTGTCTATACATTTCAGAAAGCAGGGACAACAGTTAACTGTTAATTTTTGTAATCTCGTAGCTAAGTATATGTGGCTGACTTTTTATATTCTTATCACGTGCCAGATGCTAGCCGTGTCCTTTCCAAGCATTATTTCTTGACATTGAATTTGAGATGCCATTTTACACATGCCCATTCAATCAAGCTTGATAACTGTGTTGTTCGTATCTACTACAATATTACTAATATTTTGTCTGTTTGCCTTATAGGTAAATTAAACTAGGCATGTCAACTTCTAAATATGGTTCTGTCAAATAATTATTATAGTTCTATCAAATTTTGAACATTTTTATATTTGAGATTTTTTTTAAATGCATTCAAGTTTAAGATTATTACATCTTCTTGATTAAATGACTCTTTTATCATTGTAAAATCACTTGCTATAACTTTAAAATTTTTTTTGTTATTGTTTTTAAGGTTTATTTGGTCTGATTTTAATAAAGTTACCCCATATTTCTTTTGTTTTTTTTTTTTGTCTGAAATAAACATTTTTATATTTTTTTCAAACTTTACACATAGTTTTTCTTATAAATGACAAACAATTGGATTGCTTATGCAATTTGAAGTCGAAAAATATGTGTCTAACCAGCAAGTTTAATCAATTTGTACTCATTGATTAAATTACAAATCCTGACATTTTAAAATTTGTTTCTATCGGATAATCAGAGAACAATTTCAGACAACGCTAAAAGATGCTTTGTAGGAAAATTTCAGTATTCTGGGAAGTCTAAAGCTGCTTTCCCAAGAAGCTGGAGGATGAAAGAAGAGAATGAATGAGGTTATTATACTGAAAAAAGATGTTATAAAACGCTAAAGAAAGTCAGATTAAGTCTTTGGATGGATCCTTGTAAAATAAAAAAAAAAAAAGAGAGAGAGAATTTGGGGCTGCTGTTCTTGGAAAAAAAACAACATGAATAGTGAGATTTAGATATGATCAATGTCCAGAAAACAGAGACCTCCTAGAAAATGAATCAAAGGAATTTCAAAGGAATCGATCGATTTGACTGAATTAAATATTTATTTTAAAACTTTTGAAGGAGAAAGAAACCAAATGTATTCCAAGTTAACTGGAGATGAAATAACCAACACACCTAAATATCACAGGAAAAGTCTCCAAACTGAGATAGCTTCGTTGCAATTAGAAAATAAAGACAGAGAAGCGGAAGTGACCCCTCCACTGGAAACTTCGTATCTTCTCAAAAATGCTTCAAGCAAAAGAAAGGAGTTTTCACCCAAGAGCCAAGTTAAAGGGAATTTACCCTGTAAAGATAGAAGTTTCCCCAAACAGAAGAAATTGCAGTGCATGCGAAGATCCGGAGATTCATTGAATACAAGACAAAATACATTAAGAAATTTTTAAACGTGTCACTGGCGATTATCAAAGGCAGCTTACTTTTCGTGAGAGAATAATGTATGATAATGGGTTGAGAGCTCTGTAGACTGAGAGTTTTCTCATTTTTCTTAAGATAACTAAATAAAAGAAATGCATCAGAAAAAAGATAATATTGGAGAAGATCGAAAAAGTTTCGAATAGTGTCCATGCACTTGATATTACAAATGAAGTATTCTGCAGATGCCCAAGAGATGGCCAAGGAATCTTTAGGTTGACCAGAACTCCGAGAAGAAGGATCCTCATGCTCTGATGACTTCTGGACCTGGTGTCCTGTTCCCGTGAGGACTAGGCACCAACTGCCTACGACCTCCATCGGGTCAACTGTATCCCAATACAGCAACTTCTCCACAAAAGTGAAAGAGAGCTTGTCCCAGTACACCTGCCAGTGACGGGGATTTGGGCCCCTCTCATGCGAACACTGGAAGGTGCTGCTGGCCCAAGGTCACTGTAGTCTACTCCTAGGGCCCCAGATGCAATGCGAGACTCTGAAGTTTAACATGTCCATCTACCTGCTGGCCCAATTCTCCAGTGACAGCCTCAGTTCTGATACTGGCGTTTGCCTCCAGTAACACCTGTTCCCTATTAAATCAATGCTTCTCCTTAGAGAGCGTCTACATTAATTCTAGGTTCATTTCTTTTCTCAAGGGAGAAGAGGGGATACCCTTAGAATTATTACTTATTTCCCTCCGGGCTCAACAACTTATTTAAAAGCGTGTTTGATTCAAGATCTGGTTGATTTATACTTGGAGAACACTTCACTGTCTCAAATGGACCATAACAGGGCCAGAGGCAAGAAGTTCTTGCAGCTAAGGACTCAGCAAATGTAGGTACAGTTATCATGGGACAGAAACATTAGGTACTTTGCTCGCATCCACACTGCTGGAAGGTATTGTGGTCTGATTGAGATAGTGTGAGTCAGGATCCTGTGCCTTTATGACTGACCACAGGAGAAAAGTCTGCTGAGTTAACAAACAGAATCACAGATGATGGACGTATGCTTCATGCAACATTCTGCCACCGAAATAACCATGGGTGTAGGTAGAAAGAGATCAGTTCTTTCTAATGTACTCTTCCACAAGGAATGCGACCAAAAAGTTGATAAGATACCATTTTCCATTTTACCCAGAGACATGCCCGACTTTGCGACTGCTAAATGCAGTGTGGGGACCAGGAAAGTCACAGGCAAAACAAGCACATAGTCAACACTGAGCAGATACCACAGTCAAGCTGCGGTGAAGACAAGAGGACACGCTATCATTACACAATTTCCGTCGTAAATAAACCCCCAATTACTGTTCCCCTATATTTTCTGCTCAGTTTCTTTTCCTTACATTCTCCCCGTCCCCTTTCATAATTGCTCCCGTGTCTCCTATGCACCCTGCATACGCAAGGACACTCCCTTTTCTTGGGTACAGTTTCCATCTGTCCTACCTTCATGCTCTGATAAAGAGCCAAGGCGACGCTCGTGGGGTAACAGGTGCATGAAAACACGGTCCTGCGCTGTCTTGTTCAGGGTGCCCCATCAGCCAACGCAGAACGGAACAATCATCCAGGGAAGGCGCAGCGTGGACCTGCCATGGCATTTGGGTGGGCAGGAGTGCAAGAGACGACAGGGAGGGGTGGTCGTCTGCAGGAGCGGAGAGCTGAATTCTGCCACCGACTCAGCGTCAACTAACTTCAGGTGCGATGCTGGGCAGTTAGCGCCTCTCTCTGAAGCAACTGCTTAAAAAGTTAGCAGAGTAGCAAGTGTAGTTTCATGACATCGTTTCTTTCCTTTCCCCATGGAAATCGTGTTTTGAAATATATTTAATACCAAACAGATCTCGTTATTCAGTAAATTATTCTATGTTATATTTCGTCTTCCCAAGAGTTGACTGTGCTACGCTAAATTAATATCATTTATGTCAAAGGCAAAAGTGCCTAACTTCTTTCTCTCTCATTTGTTTTCTTGATACTAAGAGCTCAATGACCCACTGAAGAAGAACCAGGGGCACAGGTCTCGTGTACAGTAGATTTCAGCCCTAAATGCTCTATGTTTACGATCAAGTATAACTCAGGACCTCAGAAGCTACTGCATCTCTGCCCATGCATGATTCACAAAGGGCTTTTTGTGGTCTGAAGTTTTATTTATAATCACTTTCTAGTATAAGCAAGAAGCATATGATAACCACCAAATGTAGATCTTTTAAGTAGTTAAGTGACTTACCAAAAGGTATCATTCCTAGCTAAGTGGCAAACCTGAAACAAAAATCTAGGTGTCTCACTCAGAATCGGATAGAGATAACGTTTCAAAATCACCACTTAGTGAATCTCCACTAGATACTAGCCACCACACTAGAGGTTTTCAGGCTTTATTTAATTTAATCCTTTAAAAAATAGAAAGGTAACTGACACTATTATGGGCGAAGCAATTGAAGTTAGAGAGGTTAACTCGCTTGTCTAATGCCAGAGCGAGGATTTAAAACCAAATGGAATTGACTAGAAAACCCATCCTCTTTCCATCCGTCAAGCCGTCTCTAATCCAACAGCACTTTCGGTGATTAAATATCTTCTCTGTGTCAAGCTGTATCTTCTCTGGTGCCAGACACTTTTAGGTGCAAGTGGGAATCTTATTTAACCCCGGGGAATATTGTGAAAATGGTATCTTCCCATAATTTACAGATGGGAAAACTGCAGCTGCTTGGGGGAGGGGCAGCTTCCCAAAGTTACATGACTGTCATGTAGCAAAGCCAAAATTCAGATGCCACGCTTCCGTAGCGAACCTTCAGGCTGCATCACATGGCATTTTCTGGTGGTTTGTCTGAATGGTTGACAATAGGAAGTGCATAGTGTTGGAGAATCTCTCTCCAAAAATGTTCAGGAAAGGAACTATGTACTAGATTTCCTCTTTCCCGCAGACTCTCTCTGTCTTTCTCCACTCTGCTCTCCACCTGGGCCGGGCTGATCACATGTGTGCCACAGATCAGGCCTCTCGTAGGCCCCTGGCTTTGCTTTGTGCAACGCGCCTAACCTGACCCCTCCCTGTGGAACTGCCAAGCAAGGAAGCGTAGAGCAGAGGAAAGACTTTAGCTTTGAGTTAGACGCATCTCATTCTCATGTTAAAGACTCAGGGTTAGGGACCTACCCCGTGCCCAGCAGTGTGCTGGTTTCATTGCTGAGAAATCAGTAAATCATGGACCCTGCTCTCCATACACTTGGGGTCAAGTGCTGTCCCACAGCAGTGGACAGCAAGCCACATGGGTAATTTTAAATGTATTCGTGCCTACAAGAAAAAAGTCAAAAGAGAGTCGAGTAATTTCAATAATGCATCTATTTTAACCCACTAGATTCCAAATATCATTTCAGTGTGACATCGATATAAAAACGATCAATGAGACATTTTACATGATTTTTTTCATACTGAGTCTTTACAGCACGTCTCAGTTTGAGCTGTCCATGCTGCCGTGGTCCAGGTGGCTGTGGGCTGCTACATGGGACAGAAGAGGTCTAGCAGGAGAGGAAAATGTACAAGCAAATAGATACGATATCGTGTACCTTGTGCTAAGACAGCATGCATCTCCATGCTGTATAGCGGCTCATGGTAGGTGGAGACAACATCGGCAAAATTTGGAAGTTCCTTTGGTTCATATAGAATTAATGCTCATGGTGATGCAGGGGATGGGGACAAACTTGCAATTAGAGAGAAAGCCTTAGTGATATGTAAAGACTAAGGAATACGCTCCATGTCCTCTAAAATCGTCCTCCCGTGGGGCGAGTGGCAGGTGGCCGCTCGACTTCGAACACTGCTCTGTTCTACGTTGTTATTCTACTTAGTAAAGATGCAGACACGTTTCACACGTTAAAAAAATAACTGGTGAGAATTAGCCCTGAGTCAGAGTTTAATGTTGCTGAAACCGGGCTCCATTAGGGATGGATGTGTTCAAGGACCGACATCTCAAAAGAAGCCACGGTGGACTTCTAGAGTTTTAAAGGGCTCGCTGATCATGCCACTCAGTGAAAATCCCAGTGGAGACATAATCGTGTGTCTTTACTAAGATTGCTGTAGTTGCTTTTTTAATAATTTAATTTTAAAAATGTTTTTAGCCTTTTGGCTTGAAGTTGCATGGGTGCTGAATGTTGGGATACCAACAGCAAAATAATCATGTTATTTTTACTGTACAATTTTGTATAACAAGAGATTTTTCAGCGGGGCAAACTGTGTTACAGCAGAAATACTTAAATTTTAAGCAAGATAGTAAAACATGCATTCAATTCACCTACAGATCTAGGAAATGTTTCAGATGGGAGGACACTCTTCAGCTAAACTTGACCTTGGGTCAACTGTTAGCTCTACAGATTCCTACGTAAGAGGTGGGCGCACGTTTTCTCGCCTTCCTGAGTCTCAGTGTTTTTATTTATAAATATTTTCCTTGGAGGAGAGTGTGTCCTTTACGGGATAACCGTGAGAATTAAATAAAAGGGCTCTCAATCCTGTGTAAATACTTTAGAAATGTGAGTTCTCCTCGCCCCAAGGGAGAGTGGGCCCCTCACACCTCTGCCACACGCTCATCTGGCCTCACGTGCTCACCTGGCTTCACCCGCAGGGGCCATGCTGTATGCAGCTCTCTCTGAACCTCTCGGGGCCAGCCCCCTGTCAGAACCTTCTGGCTCTTGGCTCACACATGACAGAGGACTCCATCCAAAATGTCACCGGACCTTTACTGTCGCCAAAAAGGGGCTCCTTGACTAATATGCAGGGACGAGAGGACCCCTCTGTTCATGGACAGAGGCTGCACACAGCCCCCCACAGTCATTCTGTAGCCTGTTCTATATCACAGAGGCCCCCACGCCCCCGTCAGGCCATCCCAGGAGCACAACGGGTGCCTTGTGGGTGCTTTCTCCCAACGTAGCCTCCCTGAGATTCTGAAAGCGCTTTTTGAGGTTTGGGCTTGCCTTTGGTGCGCAGACATCCTAAGCCCCTCATTTAATTAGTTTATTTAAATCCCAAAGTTCTCCAGGTTATCAAAAGTAGTAGTAATAATAATGGGAAATTAATCCAATGAGAGAAGCAGATGTAGGGGACAGGTGTGTTAACATCCATAAACTTCTGATTCCCATTATCCGTAATGTAATTTTAAGTTTTAAACTTTACATCTGGCTGAGTATTCAAAGCAGACAGTGGTTCTGTAAAAGGAAGCAAAATGTGTAGGACGGCCGTGAAAATTAGTGCGGGGCCCCGGGCCCAGGCTCTTTCAGAGAGATTGGGCCAGGCTGACGAAGTCGGGAAAGGAAGAGAGACACGCGATTTTGAGAGGCATCCTCCGCGCAGAACGATAGAAGTTCCCGCCAAGAGTCACTGCCAGCAGGTGCTCATCTTGCTTTTTCTTGATTGTTTGGTTGTTGTTGTTTTTCCGTTTCTCTGTTGTAGTTACGAATTTCTAAAATTACCGTCATGTAGCACTTATGGCACTTACGATAAAAAGTTTTCGATGAACTGGTTAGAAAGACAGTCCCCTGGGAACCGGTGTTCTGAGCATCACTGTCCCTTCTCTTTAACCTCCAGGTGAACCCAGCAGCCTGCGATGTCCTTCGATGCGTCACCGCCGCTGCGGCCTGCCTCCGTCACCCCCTAAGTAACACTGATCCTTCTCCTTAATTCTGGGACCAGGCTCCACATTGCAAGCGGGGCCTTCCAGGGGGCGGGGCTCTGCTCCACTGGACCCGGAGGGCGGGGCCTCCCAGGGGCGGGGCCTCCCAGGGGTGGGGCCTCTCAGGGGGCGGGGCTCCGCCCCACTGATCTTGTTTCTCCAGCACCGTGTCCGCACACTGTCTGTGCTCAACAAAGCTCGGCTACGGTCGTTTTTACTATGCTTTGGAGGCCCTATGCTAAGCACTCCGCTATTATTTTTATTTAACCCCCACGATATTCATCCAAAGTTGTGCAATATTATCGCATTTCAAAGGCAGACGCCAAGATCCAGGGACAGTGTCTGATTCACTCAGTCATGCAGCCTCTAAGCTCTAGAAATGAAGCCGGAACCTGTGTGTCAACCCACAGGCCAGGTTCCCCTGGATTTTGACCCCGCCTAAATGAGACCAGGAGAGGGAAGGTTCTGCTGGTGAACTGAGGAGTTCGGTGAGGGAGCCCAGACTCTTACACCCACTCAGTGGGCTGCCTGGCAAAGGTCCAAGTCCCTGTGACTACATGAGACCGATCTTAGAATTAAATTTAGAAAAAAAGGAAAAACACCTACGATCACTTTTGGTAATGAACCGTGTGCATCCCCACCTCCGGCAGTGCCAACTGCGAACAAAGATTCCAAACTCCAGAGCCACAGGCGGCCGGGGCCCTGGCTCTCTGCCCTCCTCTCCCGTGGAGACCTCTGTCGTTCTCTGTCACTAAGGGGTGACAATGTCTACCCCACAGGAACAAAATAATGGAAGCTCCTCACACCCAGTGGATCACTGATAAATGAAATAACTGCTATTCTATTTTACTTGTTTTTTTCTTTGTTTGTTTGAAGGCAAGAAATGTTCTTCCCCGAAGTATAATTTTTAAGGTTTCAATCATGGGAGACAAGTGAGTTGTCTTACAAAAGGCAGAAATCACATCCCAGGCTTAGAAAGGACATGAGTCTGGTCCCGCGTCTCTTCGTTAATGCCTTCTATCCACGCTGTGGACGCGAAGGCCCTTCCTGGGTACGGGGATGAGGTCCGAGGGTTTCCCGTCCCCCACCCCACCCCGGAGTCCCCAGCGAACCCCCGTTGGCATCAGGACTGAATCCAGACCTCAAGGCTCTTACTTCTGAGGCCCCCCCAACTCTCGACCTCCTTCCAGACTCTGGGGCTACTCACCAGGCGTTCATTCGCTGTCCACCCCTCCCGCCACTCCAAACTGTCAACAAGTTTATGGGAACGGTGATGCGTAGTGACCTTGTGCGGCTTTGTGCAAATCCTTTGCGGGTGGCTCCCCGAGGGCCTCTTGACCACGGTATTTGTGCCTTTTGGTCAGTCATCCCTTCTGTATGAGCTCAACAGTCAGAATCTGGAGGTTCCGGGCCCTAAAGTGAACCCCCAGCCACTCCGCGTGGGGTGTGGTATGGCGACCGGAGAACGTCGTAAATGTGAGCGATTTCAGACACACGCAAAACGACCACGCGCACACGCGGCTTGCACACGGCTCACACAGTTTACCAGCGCGCGCATACACACGGGTGCGCACGCACAGACCACGTGCTGGCACACACACGCACGCACGTGCACGCTGCTCCAGCACTGGGTCATCTGCTTGGCAACCCAGCTCCGAGTGACCGAGCTGATGAGATCAAAACCTCGTGAGCTCGGGCGTGTCTGAGGTGGACCTCAGAGACACGGTGGCCCAGGTTCCGAAGCCCTCGCCGTCTGCAGACCGGAGCCTGTCCACCAATAGCACGACCCCCGCGCGGGTGCCTCATGGTGGCTGCTGCCATCGATTGTCAGCCAAGGGAAAAAAAGATAAGAAACAGAAAGAGAAAGGCTTTGGCCTGTAGGATTTCTCCAGCCAGGGAAGCCCAGGCCCCGGCTGCCAGGGAGGGAGGGACTCGCCACTGTGACCCCTCGATGCTCCAGTAGGCCGTCCTAAGGCCAAGCGCCCTCTGGCCTGGCTTGTCACTCCCCCGCCCGGCTTCCTGAGTCCCTCACACCTGGCCCCTTTGACTGACGAACTGGAACAGTACCTGGGAACAAAGGCTGTTCCATAAAATCCGAGGCGGCATATTAATATTTCATTAGCATTTCTTTTCTCTCTGAGGCTGACTGGCAGCTCAGTGGAGATAGTGGCAAAGCTGATTTTAATTATTTTTTTTCCATCTCGCATAGCTCTTCTCCCTGCCTCTTCCTGCTGCAAATCAGTCACAATGCTTTCCTTCATTATTACCACGAGCGCTCAGCAGTCTCTAATTACTCTAAAGAATTTCTTATCTTTTCTTTCGAAAGCTGAGATTTTAAAGAGAGAGAGAGAGAAAGAGAGAGAGAGCCATAATTAACCGTGCAGCTGGCAGTCGTCTACCGAGCCTGGGACGGGGGGCGGGGTCCCCTCCTGCCTTTCTGGCTGTTTGGGGAGACTGGATGCAATGAGTATCTTCGAAGCAGGGAAAGCAGCGTACGGCTCAGGAGACGTTGGGCGCGCTGCTCAGAAGCCATTAAGCACCGAGACGATTAAAGAGCAGACTGGGAGGGCAGGGCACGCTCATGCCTAAGCGCACAGCACCCACGTTCCCGGGCCCTGGGAGGTCGCAGTCTCCGGGTGCAGGAGCCAGGCTGTGTGGGCCTTAGTGGGTGCTCTCTGTCACCTCGGCTTGCAGATTGGGGACGTGGCTGGGCACGTCTCCTGCCACCATCGGTCTCTGTGCTGGGCAGACGGCACGATGGGGTCCCTTCCCCAGGAAACAGGTCTCCCGCCTCGTGAGAGGGCCCTGCAGAGGAAAGCCACCGTTTCTGACGCGCGATGAAAAATGCCAAGTCCCACTCCCCTGGAGGCATACCGCCCTGTCACTCGATATAAAAAGCTCCTTTCAGAGGGTTGCATTAGCTTCCTGGTATTATGACTTACAAGGAGAGCTAAATGCAAATTGAGGGTTTTCATGATAATCAGTCTTTTCTATATTTCCCCAGAATTGAATCTGCCTCTGGCTGTCTCTGGGTTTTATGGTGCTGACGAGTCTCAAACTGATAATTTCTTGGAAATAAGGCAATAAATAGAAATGAAGATAGGGCACAGAGCCTATATCTAGTAGAACTATTTCTCATAGCCAGAATCCAGGGAGGATTAATTTCATATCCCTTTAGGGTGACACCTCCATCTGGGCAGCTGGGGTCTGGGTACATGGGAGAGAGAGGGCTGATCTGATATTCAGCCACGGTCCATTCCAGACCAGCCGCGCTGTGTGGCGGTCAGCACCAGTGGCCCTGTCACAAGCTCAGTGGAGCCCCCCTTCTGATGTGGGGAGACCACGTGCCCCGGCGAGCATGCGGCTCTCCAGCCCTGAACGGCTGGCGTGGGCTTCCCTGCGCGCCAGCAGCGTCTGGGTTTTCTGAAGGGCTTTGCGGGGGGTTGGCGGTGCGGAGAGCACCCCATCAGGGACGAGCCGAAGCTCCTGCCACCCATTCGAGTCTTGACGACAAGGGCTCGCAGCGCGGTTTGAAAGGCGAGAGGCCGCCCACTGCTCTGCGTCCCCGACGGGCACGAGCAGCACCGCAGAGTCACGCCACGTCACGCAGATGTCGCGCACACCCAGGAGCCCCTCTGGGCCCCGTCTGGGACCGGTCCGTGGGAAAAGCGAAGGCACGAAGGCCGGGAGTGCGGAACGCGTCGCGGTGACACCATCTGGGCGCCCTGCCGCCCCTCCGCCCTTGCGCCGTCAGCGGTCGGCGAGCGTGGTCACGGCGCTCCCGGCGCTCCCGGAGAGCTGGCGGCGGCGGGAAACATCGTTTTGTTTTACGGGTGGAAAGGGTTGCGCACTCGAATCGGCGCGGCATCGGCTCAGTCTGCACCTCCGTGAAGACCAGTTTGCTCTTGATGAGACTTCCCTCTCCGCACCGAACCCCTCGCTGTGTCATTGGCCAGCCCCTCGTCCCCTGGACGCTGGGCCTGGACCAGGACCAGGGCTTATTCCTCCAAAAATCAGTTTTGATTCGATATATAATATAGAAATATAAATTTCTCCCTCCTGATTGAATTAAGCATCGCATCTGCAGAACTTCCGTGAGCACGCGATTGCACAGGGGTGGTGACAAAGACGGCACGGTGGGCTTGGGGCTCTCTGGCTCTCCCGCTGTGACTTCAGGCAGGAGGCCCCGACCCGGGCATTAACAAGCGGGTGAGTCACACAGCCCAGTGGAAAGGCAGGGCTCCGGGTCCTCCATCCGCGACATGAGATTGGTAACCTCCTGCCATCATTACTCCTGGAAAGGGTGCGTGAGCGTGACGGGGGTGACATCCGCCGAGGGCTTTGCCTACTCGGAGACGATACACAGCAATGTCTGCTGGGTCCAGCAGCCGCTAATTGATATTAAATGCACATGAGTGTAAGAGCGGTGATAGGATCAGCTGTCACCTGTCCGGAGCTGCGGTGGTTCCTGGAGCAAACGTACATGTGTTAACTCCGTTCGCGGAGAAAGAAATGGAGGCAGAGAGGGTCTCAGTCACTTCTAAGGTGATGGCGCTGGTAAACGGCAGCCACACTTGGCGTCTGGGGAGTCTGCTTCCCACACGTGGCTTTCAGTCTGTCCCACGGCATCTCACAGCTCCGGTCCGACTCTGCCAGCTGGACGCCTTTTCTCGCCCTCCTGGGAGCCGGGACAGCGGGAGCCGGGACAGTGGGAGCCGGGCCCGTGGGAGCCGGGCCCACAGCTTCCTGGGGAAACCTCTCTACGTGGAAGACTGAGAGGCGGCCGCCTTTAAAAACTCCACGGAGCTCTTCAGTCTAACGTCGAGTGTGTATCCCGGCATCGGATAGGGGCGTCGGGCCAGCAAACAAACGGAAACGGGGTGCTGTCTGTCGTTGGCTCTATGGCATATTACGTTTTTACTATTTATTATTTTTTCTATGAATCACGTGATGTGTAATGTTTACTACATTTAAAAATATTGTGTACTTGGAGTAAGATTTGTTTCCAAGAAAACTTATGTCTGAAACTAAATACAAAATAATAGAAACTCATGATCTGACTTATTAAGTTTAATTTGGACTCTTCTGAGGCTACATTATTTTTATTAAGGGGTATGATACTATACTATGGATAAAGAAGGTCTTCAAGATAAAAAGCTACGGTCGCTATTTTTTAAGGATAAACTTAATTAAAAACGCTAAATTCTATCTTTAAAAACAGGTGTTCGGGTGTTCCAATCCCAAGTAAGAACGGCAGATTGGTGTAAAAGTGGGCCTCGAAAACATAACTATCTGAAAATGGATTTTTACTTTCCTGAAATTTGTCTCTTTTATTTTTTCTTTCACTTTATTTGCTATCGGCCATTTGTTTTCAGTTTCCTAGCAAAACGCAAATCTGTTGTGTGAGAAAAGTCTAGACTTTCTTTTCTCATTAGATTTTCCTGTCATCGATCTGTCGTATGCCCCGACCATTCGCTGAAGGAGTTCTGAGAGGCTGGTCGCAGGACCAGCGATTATCGACGATTACCGACGGGGAAGTCTGAGGGAGAAAAAAAACACGTGACGTTAGGACACCGTGGGATGCAAGTGACTCTGATGGCTGGAGGATGCTGTCGTGGGGGAGGGAACTGGCTCAGATGCCTTCCCGTTTTTACCTACATCTGAGCCTGAGTTCCAAGGTGGCAAAAGTCATTTTCAACACCGAGAATCATGGACGACAAGACTTCTCTGAGACACCCAATTTTCTAATGGGAAAACTTAGACGTTTATGGCTATTACCAAATTCTTCAAAAGGAAAAGGTTATATTGGCATCAACGCAATTCAGTATGGCTTGTGCTGTGCACATGTCCTTGACTAGGGGAGATGACGAGGCCCAGGGTAGAAACAAAAATACCAAGATACAGGGGCTTTCTCACTTCCTGTCTTCAATCCCACGGGGAGACTAAAAACTGTGTGTCCCGGTCTCACTGGACACAGGATTCCCGGCTGCTTGGTGGTTAAGGGCATGCTCATACTCTGATACTCTATCACTAAAACCCACTTACTCAATGTCGGGCACATTTATGCTGAAGGCACTAGAGTGTTTCATTAGCTGGGGCAGATATCTCGGAGTGTTCCCCATAGTCCAGGGCCACTATGTTCCACATAGTCCAGAGCCCCGCCTTAAATACTATACCAGGTAAGACTCCTGCTGGCAAAGCTACGGGGGGCTGGAGTATCCTCGCTCATGTAAAACCTCAAGGCTTCCTGACATGACATTTTATATATCGTTACACTTTTATGCTGTCTATTTTCTCTCCTGAGAAATAATGTTCAAAACTTAAATGTATCTGATCTAGAAGAGACCACTACTCATATACTTCAGTTAGCCAAGCTACGAAGAGTGCTTGCTTGGAGCCCAGGACAGCCAGCTCCCTTCCAAGTTGGGCCTTCGCGTCCTCAGCAGCGGTCACCCGGGCGAACGGGAGGCTAACGCACGCGGTGGATTTGTCAGCTCTGGTATAGCTGGGCTCTGGAGACTAACAGAGGAGAAAGATGTCAACAATTTGTGAGGCATAGCACCTGGGAGAGGAATCCAGCTGCCCATACTTAAAGTCTCAATGGGAATTAGACGTATGAAACAAATATAATAACGCAAATTTCAACTGGTATAAATCCTTTTCAACACTGAATGTCACACTGCTTGATACTCTCCAGCTTTGAAAGAGAGAAAGAGACGGAAGCATAGAGAATGATTTGGGAAGAGAAACGCAAAGCAAGCCAAGTTTTCACCGAAGTGCAAAGCTTCGTGGCTGAAAATAATTCTGTGGATCAGTGTTTCTTAAAATATGGATTCGAAATCTACATCAGAGTCGCTAGGTTTGGGGTCCCCTCACCAGATTTCCTGGCTCGCTCCAAAAGGTTCAACAGATCTGGGGATAGTGTCCCAGAAACCTGCAATTCTAACAAGCACTATTCTTTTATTCACTGATTTCAGCTATCCTGTGGTTGAGCTCTGTGAAATTCGATGCTTTTCACAGGGAGGGAAATGGGCCTTGGACGAGCTCACCACACTGTAGCATCGGCATCATCAATTGGGACTGGGCATTTGTATCACACTGAGAGTTCTCCCAAAGAGCCATCAACATTCACCTTGGCAACGAGTGCCTCGAATGGAAAAAAACTTCCTGGATTTTTATGCTTCGTTAGCATACCGAATGGGGGTAGGTGGCCGGCTCAGACTAGAATACACTTCTCGTCAGGCAAGCAAACTCTGTGCCATAGGGATGGTGTGAATGTGACATTTCGTACATGTAAGGCTTGGGGAAAACAGCTGCTTCTAGCATACAGAAGGTTAGCCTGAACTTTCCAACAAGGCGTAGTTGCTAATTTGTAAACAAATAACTAGCAAACAAACAAATTAAGGGGTAATTTTTATCTTTACAATAAAGAAGTCTGTAAAGGCCTAGATAGGGAATCATTCAGGCATCGAGGCCGTGGAGTTTGTATCACAACTACTTATTTGTAGCTTGAAAGCCATGTAGACAATGCATACACTAAGAAGGGTGGCTTTGTCTCAATAAAACTTTATTTATGAAACAGGCAGTGGGCCAACTCGACCCATGGGCTGCAGTTTGAAGATGCTGAACTTTTAGCGTTAATATCTTAAGCTTCTATGGCTGACCATTCATCCTTCTTTCATCTAAAGTGTCGTTCCTGGGCCTCTGCTCGCCTCCCTTATTTTTTGACCAGACAATTGTTCTTTATTTGCCCTTTAAATACTGGTTTCCCCACATCTCAATCCTAGGTGCTGTCTGCTTTGCCCTCTCTACTTCCTGCAAGACTGTTTCTTTCCCCAGAACTTCAATGACAATATAGGCACGAATGACTCCTACGTCAACATTTCCAGCAGTCTTTCCTCTGCAACCCGTACGAAAACACCCTCTCACTTCTCCACAACTCCAACTCAAACACGCGAAGACACTTCAAGTTCATCCTGGGTTCCTGCCACCTCCCGTGTCCTCTTCTCACATAGCTCACTGTGACAGGCGCCCCTGTGGGAGCCGGACACCAAGGAGTCACCCAGGTGCTGTTCCCCTGCCTCCCGGCCACAGCCAATCAGGTGCGGTGTCCTGTACATTTTCCCCCATAAATATCTCTCACATCATAATGTTTCTTTTCTAGATTAAAAAAAAGAAGAAGAAACTTGAGGACATTATTATTCTTTTATTATTATGCATACCTACTCCTCAAAAAAGTGGAGAGTATATGAAATTAGGCAGAAATGATCTAAACTACTCCCTACTCTGGCCCCAGACTCCAGCTCGAGTTGACTATAAGTTTGTTTGTTTTTTTTTTCCATAAAGGTTAATTGTAATGTAAATGTGTATTCTTATATATTTATAAGGAAATATATAAATCGTCTCTAGTGATCGATTCAGCTGTAACTCCATGGTTTACTAAATTGTTCCAAAGTTGTCCCAAATATGCTCTCAGTTGAAGGCAGAACTCGCGACAGGCAGGAGAGTAACAGCGTGAGAAGGTCCCACCAAAAACGGGGGCTCGTGGGCAAGATGGTCCTTTCAGAGTAATTCGAGGTGCGGCTTGGAGGATAAGCAGTTTTAACCCATCTGCCTTTTCAGGCTCGGGACTAACTAAGCCTCACAAACCAGGTGGACCCGTGCGCTGGCCCACGAGGTGCTGAGACGCTTCGGTGTCATCTGTGGGGGGAGGTGGGGGAGCCGCACGCAGGAGGCCCGGGCGCCGCTGCCCTCACGTGGACACGGGTCTCGTCTGTGTGACCCGCTCTGGTCCGGCCTGGCTACGTCGTCGCTGTGGCCTCAGTCCAAAGCCTTCCACCGCGGCCTCTGCTCCCACCCCCACCTTATGACGACCTTCCACGTCGCTCTGCTTCTCCTCGCCACCTGGGGGCTTCCCCGTGCCCTCCCCCAACTACTTAGCCCTTCGCCGGGTAGGCAGAGCACTGTCCTGTCACCCCCACTCCTGTCCAGGGTCACCCTCACCTGGGGCTCTGGGTGCCGTTCTGACCCAGGACCGGTGAGGCTCACACCTCCACGACCCCTGCTGCTTCCTCAGCCTAAACCACCTCCCTCAACCCAGGTTCTTCATTCTTCACGACTCAGTGCAAACATCAGCTTAGCTGAAAACAGTAGGTTTTCGTGACTTTTTTGTTGTTAAAGAGAAATACACACAGGGACAAGTTCACGCCTACATGCAACAAAACGGTGAAAATTTTCAAATGATTTTTTTTTCCGTTTTATGATACGTGTTTTCTGCAGTGAGTGTGTATTCGTCACACGATGTGATTTTAAGGCTCGGCTTAGATACCTGAAGCCTGTGAAAGCCACGCCTTTCTCGCCTCGGTTTACTCACTTCCAAACTGGAGTTCATGCCCTTCCTTCAAACCCCCACAGCCGCAGTACTCTGAGCTTATCTCCTTTTAGCAGCTGGTTATTCTGTGATGGTCTCTCCATAAGTCCAGGCCACGCACCCACCGAGAGGCCTGTACTCACCTGTCTCCTGCGCCACAGCCCAGCACCCAGCTCGTGCCCGGCACAGGGCTTCGTGAACGGTAAGTGGAATACTCAATGGATAAGACCAAACCCTACCAAGAAGCAGAACGGGCTGAGGCAGGTGTGCCTTTTCCTTTCATCCCCTGGATGGGTGGGCACAGGGAAGCTTCTGCCCTGACAAGAAATCATTACCGTCACCGTCCCCAGCACAAACATGCTGGCACTCTCAGCATGAAAGCTGTCTAGGAAAATCTAAGTAATAGTGGAGTGCAGATAGATCTTTTGCATATTAATGAACCAAGGGTCCTAGCCGCCAAGCTAAGCACAGAATTATAGCAATTACCGGAATGATTTACACGCACACAAAGCCGGCCCGAAGTGAATTCATGGAGGAGGCTGGAAGCCGGCTGCTCGTCCCGCCTGCGCCCTTTCAGAGAGCCTGGCAGGGGCTCCCGCGCTCTGCCTGCCTGGGAGTCTCTGTGCCAGCTCCCTCCGACCGCCCCTCTTCCCGCCCCCACGCCCGGTGACAGGTCTCATGTGACCTAAGCCCCTCCCTCCAAACTCAACCCGCTCTCTGGGCTGGGAGCTTAAGTGGCTAACTAGCTGACTGGCCGAAGAATCCGACATTCCGATTCGCGTGAAGATATAAATTGGTCTTGCTTTTCTATTTCGATATCTGTTGTTGATGTTTAACCTTATTTAAAGGCCTTTGGTTGGAAACGTCCTGAACTGAGTTTCAGGTAGAGGAGGCGACGAATAGATTGAAGAAATGATCGCATGGGTGTTGGAGGGCGGTGAGAGCGTGACGATGTCCTCGGATGTCCCAGCACCGGAGCGGAAAGAACCGCCTCAACCCGTCCGTTCCACGCTCTTCCCACTGGGTTTCATTTGACTTTAGTTGGTGATTGAATAATAAAGTATTCTGGGACTCGAAGAAGGCATACGATGGGTTAAAATTGTTTACGGAAAGATTGTCAGAATCTTTATTGCGAATCTCTCAAAGGCAGAGATGGTACTAATCGCTTTTTAAACTTTATGTATGTAAATTTGTTGTCACAATACGGTTGCTACTATCTCTAAGGTTTCCCGTTCTACAGAACTCTATTTGGAAAATGCTATTCTAGTGAAAAAACATACCAAAAAAAGGGAAATATTGCCCAAGGTGACACACTTGGGTAAATCAGAAGCCATCTAACTATCACAAAAATGATCTAATGGTTAAGATTAAGTAATTTGTGATTCACGGATGAATGTAACAGTATATACTCACGCAAATATGGTTATAAAGACAAACTGAAAATACAGGAATTATTTGTTTTACACTTTTAAATAAAGAATATGCAGAATAATATGTATTACCTATGACACCAAGTATTTAAAACACCATGGAATGAAAGACCAAGAAGGAAGTTCTCTAAATATTTTTAGTGTCTCGGTGACATTCTTAGAAGGGGTTTTTATTTACCCTGGTCTGTGGTTTTCCACATTTGTTGTCATAGTACGTCATCTATTCATAAAGGATGTTTAAATTCACCAATGCTTCCAAATTCAGACCAGAGAGAGTGTCGCCCTGTCACGCGGACTGTTCCCAGCCATCTCCTAAGTGTTTCTCGCAGCCCTGTACAAGCTCTCACAGCAGGGGTCCCCAAGCCACGGGCTGTGGACCAGTACCGGTCCATGGCCTGTGAGGAACCGGGCCGCACAGCAGGAGGTGAGCGATGGGCGAGTGAGCGAAGGTCCATCTGCGTTTGCAGCCGCTCCCCAGCGCCAGCATCACCGCCTCAGCTCCGCCTCAGATCATCAGGTTTTAGAAGCTCATAGGAGCACCGGTCCCTGGTGCCACAAAGCTTGGGAACCGCTGTCCTCCAGAGCTCTAGTCCCTAGAGATTACATGGCATGTGAGCTCACTCCGGCCGACCTCCCCTCCCCTCCGTTCGCCCATCGTCCCTCCTCCTTCGCTGCACGAACTCCTGCGAGGCCGGGGGAAGGGAGAGGAGCGTGTGCAACGTGGAAGGCACTGCTCGGGGGCCCGCTGAGCCTGGCTGCCACCGCGTCTCCGTGCAGAAGGGACCGAGGCGTCTCCTACGGCCAATGACGATCACGGCGAGAATGCTGGCAGAGCTCACGCTTCATCGCTGCATTTTTGCGTTTTCGATAGATTTCATTTTGATCATATTTTACAAACAATATCTGTCCGCAGAGTTTGAAAATTAAGAAATGGATCCGTGAACACCAGAAACGTCCACGGGTCTGGTTCCTGCCTGCCCAGGCGCGAGCAGCGTGGCCAGGGGCCTGAGCTTTGCAGGCACAGGGGGAACGTGTCCCGGTGAGACGGCCCTGGGCCCCGACAGATGGCCGGGGGGCCGAGGGGCCCGGGGGATGCGAGCCAAGCGACTGCCCAGATGTGCCGGGCGATCGGGTTACTGCACAGCCCCAGCGCACAGCGTCCCACGGGAAAGCGACACCGGATGCCGGCCAGGAAAGCGCGCACGCGAGTTCATGTTGTGTCCCCAGGGCACCCGTGGAGTCGGCGCTCCCTATGCGTTGCTTAAACAGAATCTCATATTTTCACAAACACTCTGAGTGCGACCTCCTCGTTGTCCTTGGGCTGCGTGATGGCTCGGCCGGAACTGGAGGAAGATTCGGCGGCCGCATTGAACGAGGAAAGTCTGTGAACTTCGACCTTGAAGAACAACGAGAGCAGCTTTGCTCAGAACAGTCGTGCCCCGGGGCCCCGACGGTGGAGTGGCCCCCTCCCCCCGGTTTCGTGACGGGATTAGATGTGGACTGGTGTCATTTGCTTCTTTCAGAGTTGGGCGCATCTCGCTTCTTATTTGTAATTACCTGCACTTATCAACTCAGAAGAATTATGACGTTTGATATGCGTTTCTGTCACACCGGCACTTTATTTAAAACTGAATTCTGTGTGCCCCCCGACACCATCTGGCAAAGAGAATGTACTTCAGATCACACACGCGATTTGGGCACCAGTGTCTCTGACCCCAGAAATACAAAGAAGAGTGTGTTAACAAAGGGTGCCTTATAGCTGGTTTGTCCCTTTCACCAGAGGATGAAGTTAATGAGCCCAAGGTCAAGGGATCAATCACCATATGAGCCACTTAAGCTGGGGCCGGCTCAGAGCTCCGTCCGCCAGCAAAGGCTGCACCCTGTCACAGCCATCTTGTAAATGTCAGCCACCAGCCACAAATGGACCTGGAAAGGAAAAACGACGATAGTTTCAAATAGCGTCTAACCAACAACCAGAAAAACAACTATGAAATCACAACCATCATCACCATCCTTCCTCCCAGCCGTAACACGTCTCAGTTTATAAAACATTTGCGTATGCTTTTCTTCCTTCTCTGTTAAACAGTGTTTATCACATCGATCCTCTAAGGAGGTAAGTTAGGTGTTATTGTTTCATTTTAGAGATAAAGAACCAGAGACAAAAATTCTCAAGGAGTTAGTGTTAGATCCAGGAATCGAGTCAAATGCTGATAAATTCTATCCCAAAACTCATGGTTTAGCAACAAGGAAAAGGTCGAATTTCCTTTGTGCATAAAAGATAAAGCTTTCTCTTTGTTACAGTTTTATCAAAAGCCAGGCGTACGTGACGACAGACGGTAAAACGAAATGAGTCTGAGCGAGGCCTGTCGTGCTCCATGGAGAATGCCGGCCAGTGGCCCAGAGGGCTGCGGGTTTGGGCTGAGCGGGGACATGCGTTTGCTGCTTGAGCACAGATAGGTGAGGACACCTCGACTCTCTCCCGGGTGTCACCTCAGAGCCTGAGAAGGGACGATCTGGAAAAACTGCTCTTGTTAGCTGCTTGTCCCTGAGAAAAAGCTAGAATCCTAGGACTGAAGTTCTCATAGGAAAAGCAGGCCTGGCTCAGACCAAGAATCAGTATTAGAAGAATACTCTCTGGAAACCAGCGCAGAGTTTGGAGTATAAGGTATTTATTGGGGATCAATACCTGTGAAAAGAAGGGGCAGGAGCAGGCACAGGTCAAGAAGTACCCCTCCATGACTCGGCACGACGTTGGACAGCCTTGCAGGGAGCTCTGGACAAAGGTCCCTGTTTGGCTGACATGCCGGGCCCTTCACCTTGGCCAGGCTTGACCACCAGCGGCGGGCTGCCTCGGAAGGACAGGATCCAGGCAAGGAGGCTCTTCTCAGATGCTGCCGACCCCGAAGGGACAGAGAGCCGGGGCCGTCTGCTCCCCACAACCACCCCAGGGAAAGGGGACAGCAAGGTGGGGACTAAGTCAACAGGTCTGCGTGTCTACTGGGATCCATGCCAACTGGTAGAGTAGGACCGAGGGCATACGGGGAAGAGGCCACATTCAAGCTCATATGGGGATGGCACATATATTTGAAAGTAAAACCATTCACAGCAAGATGAAATCTAGACATAGAAATCCAGAGAAAGGAAATCAAAACACTAAGATTTAGGGTTGCCAGGCAAACGGCCAGAAAGCGAAGCCTGTCACCAAGCTCGCGGACTATGGCAGCAAGATCGGACCCACAGGTCTCAGCCTCGAGTTGCAGACACCAGGAAACTGATGAATGAAGCCTCATTTGTCCACCCAATGGCCTTGGGGGCTAAAACCCCCAATACATTCCTGCCTTGAGACCGGCTAAATCACACGGCTGCTTACATCTCAGAAAGGAAGACTTAGGAGACGGAATTGGGCGCACGCCGAGCAAAAGTGGACTCTGCTATTTTTTTACCGCCAAGGTGGGAGACCCGTTATGACACCTTCCCTTGTAGGCCTGAGGCCTCCTCACCTGCGCTGTGCATACGCACGCTATTTCCTGTCTTTCAAGGAATTAATGTTGTGATTTTTGTACTGAACTAAAGAGAATGATCCTCCGACCTGGTGGACATATTCTAGAAGGTTATCTTCGCACACGACGACAAATAGAGCTCGGTGCTCGGGCCGCTTCAGTGAGCGATGTCTGCCTCGCTTTGTGCCAGCTCGCTACTTCGCGTCCACTGTAATGGAACAGAGTGGAGTCATGGTGGGTGACAAAACGAGGCCATCATGGAGCTGGCCACGGGCCACGGGCCAGCCGGACCTGCTCACAGCCTACCGCTTTGTCCTCAGAGGAGTTACAAATAGGTGAGAAATCTGCCTCCTCCTCTTCGTGAAAGCCACCTAGGGCTGGGAAAACCTGTGTCCACTACTCCCCCCACTCCCCGGTTAAGGAAGTGGGGCACGTGGATTGTCGAGGTGTCGAGAGGATTCACCTCGCCAGCTGCGATCACACGCTCTGAACGAAAGCTGACATCTGTGTGTGACAAGCTGAATGCAGCTCTCCGTGTTTTCAAGCCAAGGATGAACGGTCAAAAGCATTGCCCTTTGACGGCTCGCTAAGTCTCCCTGGGTCCTGGAGCTTCAAACTTCGCTAATTTTTCAACAATTAAATTAGGTCTTGATCACCCTGGTACCGGTGATCATCTAAGAAGATCTAGGGTTCATTTCACAGAGAAATGTGCCACCAGAGCATGACGGCAGCGCAGGTGCCTTTCGCAATGCATCGGTTCGTTGGGTAGGTGTCCTTGGAAAAGGATTCGAATCCGGTGGCTCTAGCTCCCTGCGGATCCAGGAAGCTTCCTTTTCTGGCTCGTTTTCGAAGCAGTGCTTTTCCGTGAGAGCGTATGTGAACATGCTGCTCGTTCGTGTCGTTCACATTTAGCCGACGCACACAGAAGGCCTTCTACGGGCCAGGGACCGGGGCGAGCGCTGTCACAGTCACCAGCACCAGGGCGCCCCTTCGGTGTTCTGAATAGTACCATGCCTCCCACGTCTGCGTGGACCCGAATACCTGCTGATTCACACCCGCGATCACGCAGAGACGTTCCGGTCCGTGTTTTTATAAGTGGCAAAAATGCCTTCTTCCCCCGAGGTTGCTCACAGTCCCCACCTTTGCCATCACAGCTCACATCACACGTGGTTGCCATGACAGGCACAGGAGGCATTATTAAGACAGATAAGAGCCGAGACCTTAACTTCTAATTCAACCTTCGCAGTTTATTTTTTTTTTCCTCTTGAGTTCTTAGTACTTTATGACCTACTTCATTTGCCCATGAACTCCAAATGGTTTCCAGATGGATCTGGACTTCGCCAGATATCTAAGCAACAAAGGTCCCCTTTTCCCTCATAACCAGCAGCAAGAGAAGAAAATGAGTCCCAATGCCATGGAATCCGGGGGCCAGTCATAAAAACGTGATGCAAGAAACATTCTGGGACAAAAGAACGTGTTTAGCACCACCAGCCTTATAAAGCTTTTTAAAGTGTGAATCGATGCAGATTTGACTCCACGTTTAAGTGGGAATTCCAAATGGCTCTCGCAAATCCAATGAAAAGCACTCTGCACATTTGAATACGTCAACGCCTTCAACAGAATGGAACAGCAGCTATGTAGCCAGACAGGTCCTGCCACATCTACCTTACAGGTAAGGTGGCTACACTGCAGGGTCATCACTTTACTCGCTCGGGATCGTTTCCAGTGACAAACCATAGCGGCAGCTGTCTACACCCCGAGTGTGGCACGCTTCGCAGCATCTCCTGCTGCCTCAGCAGAATTTTCCTTCATAGCCTGGTAATTTCCATTTGGTGCCAGGTGGTCTTTTGGCAGTTTGAATGGCGGGAGCAAGATCGGCTGTTGCGAAACCATCCCCTGGGAGTTCTATGCCACGCGGAGCGGCGACATTACGCTGCCACCCAAGCTTCCCTGCGTGCAGACCGGAATGGCCCTCAGCCGTGCGCGTTTTACTCCGAGGGAAAAGAGGGACTCAGGCTTGATGTACGACGGAACACCTGCTGGGGTCCGAAAACCGTGATGCCTCGCCCTGAATTCTCAGATTTGAATTTAATTGGCAGGAGCGTAGGCTGGGCATCGGGCTTTTCCGAAGCTCCTAGGTAATTCTGCTATGAAGTAAAGTTGTGGAACCCCAGCTCCAAAGGTTCTGGGCACGTAAGGCTCGGTCACAGTTTTCTCTAAACCTGGATGTGCATCGAATCACCTGGACAGCCCGTAAAATGCACACTCCCAGGCCCACCCGGTGATACTGATTCGGTTGGCCTGGGGGGACCTAATGATCCTGACGTAGCTGGTCGGTACTTGGCCTTGTGGGGGGACTGGCATTTGTTGGCTCCTAGCATGTTGACAGGTTAGGGAAATGGGTTATCTCAGACTTTGGGGGTCAGATGACCCCTCTTTTAACTGTCGGGACCCCCAAGTAGGCTCACCTCCAAAATATAGGCACAGTTATGCATGCTTTCCTGTCGCGGGCCAGCAGGTGTCTGAGACAGGCCCAGCAGACTGTAGAAAGAGATGCATGCTGTGTCGGCCGCGGCTGTCAGGTGTGAAACCTGGCTCCCCCCTCCCCGGATCTGTGTAAAATCCCCACGATGGCTCAGAAACCGTTTTTCCCTCCGAAATACGACTTCATTTCCTTGCCCCACTCAGCTGCTTTTTTATTCTTCTAATTGTTCTTGACGGGAGTACGAGTGATATTAGGCCGATGCAAACATTTTGGCAAGCTGTATTATCCTCCATGGGACTCTTCCGAAACAAAAGCCAGTGTCCAAATTGCTAATAAAATGCCCGTTGAACCTTGTCGAAACTTGGACAATATGAAAGATCTGCCATCAGCCTCTGCTGGCTTCGCATCCTTTCTTAAAACAAATGGTGGAACCACCTGCGCCCTCCCTTTTCCATTCAAGGCCCCTCCCTTAGGAGCCCGGGGCTGGATTAGCTTATTTCCTCATGGAACCAATCTATTCTTAAGAAAAGACCTGAAACTCGCTGGCCCTTTGATATGAGATCTTGAGAATGACTTAAAATGCGACCTCTCTTAGTAAAGTCCACTGTGGAACCTGATTAATAAAAAAAAGATGGCGAGAAAGTTAGACGCAAATCGATATCTACTGTTATGTAAATATTCAACGTGCACTACGTGGGAGACTAGAGAGAAAAGAGTTCGAGAAAGCCCTGTGCTCGTCAGATGGGGAACCCTAACATAAAAAGCTTTGAGACTGTTTCGTCAGCCGTGTCACTTGCCTTTTTACCCCTTGGGGATCTGTTGAGTCCACACCGCCTCAGACCCTTTAAGCCCGATGAACAAGTTTCTCTTTATCTAGCAGTCGGCAGTCGAAAAGTCAAACTACGGTTGGCCAAAAGCTATTTAGGGTCTTGGGCCTGTTCTCGGTTCAAGGTTGTCCCCACTCACCTCGATCTTTGATTCCATTACCGCATTGATACACCAGCCCTTGGTCCTCTGGCCTGGATGTCAGCATTGGGTACATCTGCTCCCTGCCCCTCGACTCCGGCTCATCCCTCAGGGACTTTGCTGGGGATTCTTCTGTCTCCCAGCTCTTCCTGCAACGTCAGGCCCGGAAGTTCCGGCAGTAGTCAGATGTCAAGCGCTCCCGCTTACTGGGGCTGAATGGGTCCTCGTTAAAAAGGCTAATCCTAGGGTGTTCCTTCTTAACGCAGCACGTCACAGCATGCTATAGTGAGCGTCCTCAAGGAGGTCATTCCAAGTGGGAAAACCTGACAGCTAAGGCAGATCTAGTAACAACAAGGCCACCATCAGTCAATTGTATCAGTTAATTCAAGCGACTGCTGCTAAAACACACCACGGAATTTCCTTGAAAACCTGGGTGCATGGTCATTTCAGCACCTTCTGTTGTATCAGTGACATTCAGGCTCTGTTATTCTATCCTATAGCTCAGGAATATAATGACGATTTTATGTAAATCATTCATAAAGCTAAAATATTCTCTGAGCTACCAGCGATGTTATGGACTAAATTGTGTCCCCCTGAAATTGCTATGTTGAAGTCCTAATCCCCAAGTGGATAGCATTCAGAGATGGGCCTTTGGGAAATAATTAGGTTCAGATGAGGTTGTGAGCGTGGGGCCCTCATGAGGGGATTAGCGTCTTTTAAAACAAAAAGGCCAGAGAGCCAGCTCTCATCTCTACCCGGAAATGTGTGAGTGTGTGTGTGTGTGTGTGTGTGTGTGTGTTTGTACATGCACAAAGGAGAGACATGTAAGCACATGACAAGAAGGTGGTCATCTACAAGCCAGAGGAAGGGCCTTCGCCAGGAACCGAGTTGTCTGGCCCCTTGACCTTGGACTTCCCAGCCCCTAGAACTGTGAGACATGAAATCCTACCGATTAAACCGCCCACTCTATAGTATTTTCTTACAGCAGCCTGACCTGACCGATATAAAAGGTGAAAAAGTCATATTTACCACGACAAGTCTGACTGGACTTCCAGTGTTCCCACTTAGTAGAATTATGTGAAAATGAAACCCTCGATTGTCCTTTTTCTTTAGAATATTTCTTATTTGGGAACCAGCACACCTACGCTCGGTCGTATTTTGTTGTGTTCATTCATCACCTGCCTGTCCTTAATGAAGAAGAAACTTAAGACAGTGAATGGGAAGATGAATCAAATTACTCTCCGGAGCTGTGGACGGTGTTTCATGCTCACTAGATGGTGTATAAATGCCTGAACATTTGTACACAAATTGAGCAAACATGCAAATCAGTAATCTGAGACTAAAAAGACACAGAAATGATCTTGGAAATTGCATTTAAGAAAAAAATAGACAGTATCATGTTGATAGACACAAAGAACTTTGATGAAAGCAGCTGTTAAATTGTTAATTTAACATAAAGATGGAGCTGATGATTCAAAAATGATCAACTAGGTTGCAGATATTCTGTGCTCTGAATAGCGTAGACTCAGTCGTATTCAGCCCCATCCACTGCTATAATTGGGGGTTCCATTCTATCTGCATTAGCAGAACTGTTAATAAATCACACAAGCAAGAAATGAGGAATTGAAAATCTCCAGGTGTTTGATAATGCCTCAAATATCCTCACCACATGTTCCACAGGAGTCACGTGGGTGCATTCCGTGACTTGGTGACTACTGGCTTTGTCGCCGTGGATACGGCCCCGATACTTCCACAGGAGAAGTTCAAGTCCTGAGGGCTATTCCTCTTGCTCGACCCTCAGGGCTTTCTTAAATCCTTGCGTACGCGAGGGCTCTGGGCCCATTGGCCAATGCACAGCTCCTCTGTTTGACATTTGCTTTTCATTTCCAAACACACACACTCACACGCACACACACGCACACGCATGCACACGCATGCACACACACACACATGCACACATGCACACACTCGTGCATGCACACACGCACTCACATACGCATGCACACGCACACACTCACGCATCCCGCCGGGAGCGGGATGGCCGAGCAGCTGCTTAGGAGGAGCACACGTGCTGGGCCTCCACGGTGGCGGAGAAGTTAGAGGACCATTCTCGGTGTCAGACGTGAGAGAGCGTGAACGCCGTCTGTGACCAGAACACGAACCCAAGCCCCGGCACCAGGTAGTGCCCGACTGCCTGGGCATCGGAAGTGAAAGGGCTTGTCCGGACCAACCTGACAGAGCAGGTATGTCCTCCGCGAGAGATCTGCAACCTCTCCCTGAGGATGAGGGGCACGTAGGACTCGAGTCAGGAGCCCTGGGTGCTGTTGACGTGGAGTCGGATGCGTCTCAGAAACCTGGGAACAGAATGTGAACCGGAGGAGGCGAACGGACCATCACAGTCTTGCGATCTGACCATCGGGGGGCGCCCTTTACTCCCACCACACGCCATGGCGGTGGTCAGCCCTCCTTCTCTTGCTCCAGTGTCTGCGTGGGGGGGGCCCAATCCTGCTCTTTTCCAACAGGTTTGATTTAACACTTTGCACATGATCAGGGAACAGGAACGTCCTCGATACTTCACAAAAAGTGTAAAGGTGCGTGACTCTTGCCAAGATGGTCTGTACGCCGTGATTTCCGCCCACGAAGGGAACCCATGTGGCGTTAGCCTGGGCTCCGCCAAATGCAAACTGCCAGACGCTTAGTTTTGAGAAGAGACGCGGGGCCCCTCCTGTCCACAGCGATTCTTAACAAGATGTAGGTCTTAGCTTAGGCCTTTCCCGTTAGGAATAAAAATGCTCAGTTACCACCTTAGGGAAGGGAGGGGACTGCCACCAGAGGGCCATCCGCAGCAACAGGAGGGAGAAGGAGGAGCTCCTCCCTCCACCCGCGGGCACAGCTTCCGGTGCAGCGCACACTCACGGACCTGGGCCAGCGTGCCCGCCCAGCGTGCCGATTCCTGTTCTTGTCGCCATGGGGTTTATGGAATAACAGGTGAAAGGAGAACATATTTTGACTCTAGAAACAACTCATCAGTCAGAGACATGATTGGGAGGAAGTTGTCAGGGGCCCCGGATTCAAAGGTAAACTGCTAGTCCCATCTTCCATCTTAGGATTCTCATCCGTACCGGGGGGGACAATGCTGGCATTTACGCTATAAGGTGGTTATGAGGATGAGCTAATACACGTAAAACAACTATTACGAAGTAAGTATCCCCAAATGATTAGCATATATATACATATGTGTGTGTGTGTGTGTGTGTGTGTGCGTGTGTGTATACATATATATATATAATCTCATATTAGGTGACCCCTCTTATGACAAAAATAAAATAAAATCGTAGTGACTAAGGTAGGGTTTCTATTAAATAAAATCATTTTAATTTACCACGGCGATGTGATTTTTACAAGTAGCCAAGTGTGTGTGGCTAGTATGACTAGCATTAGCAGAGAAATTGTATTAGAGTCATAGCAACGATAGTTCTATTTATTTTAGCTAAACGCATAAGCTCGGAGTAGCGCAGCCAATTCTGATTTCCACTTATTAAGATACAGTTAACAGATATATACAAGAGCGTGCTCGGAAAAGAGCAACCGGGATGATTAAATTTAAAAGAAAGCGATGAAGAAACTGGTGGTGAGGACGAGGGTACAGAGAAATATTCAGAAGCATAATCTAATTATCTTCAAATATTTGTTAGGTTGACATGGGGAATGGCTACATAGTCTAAGTGGCTTAATGCGGTAAATGAGCCAGCGGAGGACAAAAGAGGTAGCAATGATCTAAGCAAGAGGCATTGCTCATACTTGGGAATATTCGAGAATACAGGATGCCTCGCAAGATGCGAAACCCATTCATTGTCATTCTACTCGACCAAGGTTTGTCGGATGCATTTTCTTCTTCTCAAGGCACCAATTTAGCTACTGTAAGGATTCAAGAAATTCAAGATATTGTTTCTGTCCTTAGGAAATATGCAGTCCTGCAGCCCAAATAATGCAGTCTGGGAAAATGCGTGAAGCCTTGTAAGCGAGGCAGACAGACAGTGCTACAGAATGGAGAGAGAAATGTTTTGTGGGTTTTCATTAAAATGATGTTTTTCTCCCTGTTCCCCATAAGAAACGTCTCTGAAGTTTAGGTGAGAAAAAAAATGTTTCATTTGGGATAGAAAGAGATAAATGCTGAAGTCAGATGTAAGAATAAGACTCAACAATTAACAAGAACAGAAAAAAGATACGTATTTTCTAGTCTACATTGTTCGCTACGCATTTTGAAAGAATGCCTTTTAAAAGATGTAATTAGAGGTAATGAGGTGCAAAATTTCATGTACAAAAATGATCTTGTTAAGGGCAGTTTATGCAGATAGCGCCGCTACAAAGAAAAAAACGGATTTTAACTCTCTATTAACTCAAGACCAGATAATCCCGGAATTTTCTTTATATCTAACCCAGTGGAGTTTTAAGAAAATCAGGAATTTAAATATACCTGCTATACCATTGTCTCCTTCATTGTAATTATTCGATACTTTTTTTTTTTAATTTAAGAAGTGACCAAATCATATCCATCACGCTCTCGAATAATCCATTGCTTTTTGTTCCACATTCATCGATCAGACGCATTCTTACCTACATATGTCGAGAGTAAGAACGTGGACAAAGTACATGCTCATCGCAGAGACCCTTTGTCCCTAGAGGCCGCTGTTGCGGGAGGCGGGGCCAGCAGCCTGCTTCTCCATGCCGAGGGCAGGCTGGCGCCCTCTGCCCCCTCCCACAGCGACGGCCTCAGGATGCTGTCTCTCAGAACGTCTTTCCTGACTCTCAGTCTTCCCGCTTTTCCCAAGGGGAAAGGCAAATATTCCAGCACTTATAGTCAAATTAGTTTGCATATATTTTTAGCCATTATAAGGAAGCAGGCAATGCAGTAACATAATGTTGTAAGCCTAGGAAATTGGAAAATGTTTCCAAAATGTCTTTAAAATCTTCATATTAAGTTCAGTCTCTAGTTTAACAAATTCGATAAAACCCACGATGATCTTTATCTGGACATTCATGTTAATAAATACTTTACTGAATGTTTTCAATGAGCCAGGATTTGCCGGGAACTAGAACAACTCCCACAATACTTGCTGATGATGAGAAAATCTAACGAGGGGACCAGTGTGTTGTCTATGGTATGGAAGTTTCTGTCACAGAGGTGGCACTATGGCATGCTACCTGGTGGGAGTCTACGTCTCACGGGACGTGCAAGGCAAAGCTTCCTGAAAGAGGTTACACTTACACAACCCGTGGGGGATGGGGGACGAGTTGGCGAAATTCTAAAAGAAACAAAAAATAGACAGGGGAGGGACAAGTCTGCCAACTGTATTATTGCATCGTAGGCTAGAGCAATTCATAACTCAGAATGTGCATTTGCAAAAGTGACTGTTTACTCAGATCTAAATCCCATCACTGTCAGGTAGCATCTCCTCGGGAGACAAAACCATTCTGGTTTCATCACTTGGTCATATGCAGAGGACATACCTACCCAGCCTCAGTCGAGAATAAAGCAAGTGATGCATAATAGCGGGTGGGGGGCTTCATTCCACAGGTGCATGCTGATTTCCATTTTATGCTTTCGTTCATAGAATGTGTAAAAAAACTGCGATGTAAGAAAATTCTTTTATATTTAGAATGCTTCCTTAAGGCCAAAGTATGTGCAGAAGGGACTAGAAAACTAGTAAGAAGCGAGATGCGAAGAGTGTTGCTGACTAAGGATTTGAACTTTATTCCAGAAGCTACCGAAGCCAATGAGAGGAGTCACAAAGATGAATGACGTGACATTGCTTAGTAAAAATAACCTCAAATTAAGGCGAAACTATGGGGACAGGAAAAAGATCGTGGTAGCCAGGAGTTGAGTGGTGGATGAACAGATGGAGCACAGAGGATTTTTAGGGCAGTGAAATTACTCTGGACGATGCCATAATGGGGGACACCTGTCTTTACATGTGTCCAGACCCATAGAATATACAACCCGAAAAGTAAATCCTATGGTGAGCTATGGACATTGAGTGATAATGACTTATCAATGTTGACTTATAGATGGTAACGATCGTGCCACTCTGACAGGGAATGTTGATAATGAGGGAGGCTACACATGTGGGGGAGCAGGAAACAGGAAATCAATCACTGTACTTCCTCTCAATTTTGCTGTGAGCCCAAAACTGCTCTAAAAAAATAAAATATTTTCCACAGTGGCTGTACCAGTTTACATTCCCACCAGCAGCGTATGGAGGTTCTTCAAAAAATTAAGAATAAAACTACCATATGACCCAGCAATTCCTCTTTTGGAAATTTAACCAAATAATATTAATACACTAATTTGTAAAAATATATGCACCCCTATGTTCACTGCAGCATTATTCACAATAACCAAGGCATGGAAACAACCTAAGTGTCCTTGGACGGATAGTTGGATAGAGAAGACACAACACGTGTATACGGTGGCATACTACTTGGCTGCAGAAAAAGATGAAATACTGCCATTTGGGACAACATGGATGGATCTGGAGAGTATTATGCTAAATAGGTCAGATGGGAAAGAATAAGAACCATATGATTTCATTCATGTGTGGGCTATAAAACAAAAAGCTACAAATGAATAAATAAAACAAACAAAAACAACCTCACAGAGATAGAATGGGGGTCAGGGGAGGACGAAGAGGGTACGGGGCGGGGAGGGTCAAGGGCATGGCAATGACCGAAAACTAGACTTCGGGTGGTGAGCACACAGCTGAATCTACGGATGTCATATTCTAATGCTGTATACCCGAAATTTACATAATGTTATTAACCAGTGTTACTCCAATTAACTTAATAAAAAAAAGTAATAGACAAAATCTTTAACCATATTGCCTTTCTGAAATGAAAAGAAAATGACATCAAACTTATTAGACTATGTCCTCTTATTTGGGGTTCAGAAAGTACGAACAATATAGCTGCGTTTTTTAACTCTTAGTTATCACTGTCACCCCGCCTCCTGCCAGCGCCCTGGTCCCCACCCTCGCTCAGGAGGTGGGTGCCTTCTGCGAGAAGCAGGGTCTCCTCATGGTCCGTGACCGGGGTCAACGTCCATTACGTCCCTTTCCTTCCATGACATATTTTTCCCTTTCGCCAAGTTCAACTGATCGCGTTCTTCATGGGAACACCGAGATGCACTATTTTATTACGTTTGTAACAACAGAAAATGTAGAGGGTAAAAACGTGGTTCTCTCTGCTCCACTAGTCTAGAAGCAAAGTGCCGGTGACTGGGGCGTGGGGGAGAAGAGATGGTTATGTAAAGTAGGAAGTAAGGTAGACAAAATTAATGACGTCATTTCCATACTAGGAAGATCACGGTCTGTAATTTCCACATTCGTTCTCTCTTCATTGTCAGAACAGAGTGGGAGGAGGAAACACCTGAGCCGTTAGGAGCTCTCACCTGCCGTGGGTGTCAGCGCTTCACGGTTTGAAGCAATAACGACACGTGCAGGTTTTCGGTAAAATACACTGATCTTGACAAAGACGAAAGTTGCCGATCAGCCTTGTGCTGCCGAGCTGTGCCTAGATGGCTACTTTCTGTGGAGTTGAGGTAGAATACGAAATGATACTGATTTCCCGTCCCAGGAGTGACATTCACGGGAGGCGTGGGTCCTCAGAGACTGAAGCCACACATTCAGTATGGAGGGGCGTGGGACCCACCGCTATGTGAGACAAGCAGAGGCCCATCTCCCATGTTCAAGTTTAGCGTGGAGAAAGCAGTGTGGCCTTGAGTCGCAGATCGGACTTCAGATATAGGGTGCTACATTCTGACTATTGGGCATTTTGAAAATTACTTAATCTCTCTGAGGCTCAGCCCCCTGCTCTCAGAGACAGATGATAAAACTTTCTTCGAATGAAATAATGAATGGAAGGAACTTAGCATGGAGACTGGAACGTATCAGGCGCTCAATAAATTTTACTTTCTGTCTGTTTCTCTCTCCTTCCTCTTCAGCTAGAATTAAGAACAGAAAAGTCCAGATTTTAGCCTTAGAATCCATGACTTTTATGTTTTTTTCCCATTTGTTTGTTCTCAGAGAGATTGATGAAATCTAAGATTTAGTCCTACTGATTGCTTCCCCAGAAAGTAAAATTTTAAAAATCAAAACAAACTCATGGATTTCTCCTCACAGGTAACAGAGTTATCCAGCTGGTTCTAATCTCTGGGAAAACTAGGCGGGTCCACAGACCCTAAAGTGTACCGAGCAGCTGTGGGCTCTCGTTCTGATTACTGGCTGACCTAAAACCAGCTTCAGTGGTCTTCAAAGCACTGCAAACTGTGACGGAATGACTAAATTGCTTGGGTTTCAAAGAAAAATTCAACAATAGTTGAAATAGTCGTAGATATCCTGCATTATTTTGAGGAAAGCTACGTTTCACTTTGTTTTCTTTTGTTTTGTGAAGGCACTGTTTTACAAGTACTATTAGTTATATTTTTGGTTAATCGATTTACATTAATTTGCACATGTCATCTGTTGATCACTAGACCTTGGGACCAGTGACCGGTGCCATCTCCTTGGTTGTCCCCATTAACTGCACACACTCTTCAGGTCCAGTATCTGTTCTCTATTTTGCATGTATTTAATATTACAAACTCTACAGAACGCTCTTTAAAAAGGGTGAAGGTATATAAACACACATGTGTCATTTCCATGTATGTTTGCCTGTGGGAGAGGGGGGTCACAGGCATTCTCTTCACTCCCTGGAGGTCTTAAGAGGAAAGCGTGTCTCGCTTTTACCAAGGTGGACAATTTTGTGTCCATCGCTACAAATGGTGTTAAAAGTAAGTATCTATTTTCAATACAGTTTGTTCAACTAAAAAGTGCAATAGGACGAAAAGCCAAATATCTCTAGCCGCCCGTGTTACGAAGTCTGTTAAGTGTACAAAGACCGGAGCCCTCTCCAAGGAGACAGTATCCAGATTTTCAGAAATACAAAGCTCTAGCGCTGAACTCTGCGAATGGAAGTGCTTTATTCAGTAGCGATAGCTAACGATTTCTTGAATAATTAACCTAAGGTTAATAATAGGGTTTGAATCTTCTTATTCTATTTCTTTTCTACTTAATAGTCTTCTTTCAAAAAAAAGGGGGCATCAAATGATCAATATTGCCTTTTAGTATAGAGTTAAAAAAAATTTTTTTTTTAGTATTTTGGGCCAAGACTCACAGTGGTTCTTAAGTCTGGCTATGCACCAGAATTATCAAGGAGAGTCCAAAATACAGTCAAATTTGAGGACCACTGATTTAGAAAAAAGAAGACAGAAATAAGCTGTAAAAAAAAACAACTGTAAATATCAGTAGTGGTCGTTCTATGAGTCAGCTGAATCCCTAATGGGAAGATTAAGATGTATTTTCCAAAACATTTCACCTCTATGTTTTGATTTATTTAGTTTTCCAAAGGGTTCCATTTTTACACCTAATCGTAAGAATCCGTGTTGGTCATACAGGTGAATTTGCATCTCCCAAGGCAAACTGGCAGTGCTAGGGGTCAAGACTAGAGCTTGGACGAGCAGGAACCCTGCCTCCGACTGGCCTCGTTGGACCGAAGTTAACCTAGACCCTGAGGCTCTCGGAAGGGTCAGAGGATGGGTAGGAAGGCTGCCTTGTTGAAGACAAGTGACATAAAATAAAACAGAGTAGAATAAACAAGTTTTAAAAATCAAAATAAAATAACAAAACAAAATAAAATCAACCATCAAATCAAACCCGAACACTTGTCCCCAGGCCCAGAATTCCAGGATGAAGATGTTCCCGCTCCAGCCACAAGGTGGCAGGTGGGCTTCGCGTGCCATCCTCCCCGGTCCCTGGGACGTCACTGGCCTTTGAAGCCGGAAGTTCTCCGACAATTCAAGGAAGCCCTTAGCAAATCCCACAGGTCTCACTTCTGCAAAGCGAGACTGAGGTTTAGAAGGCCAGGTCTGAGCATTTACCTAGGGGTCTGGATGCCGTGGGACAGAGGTGTCAGTGGAACGGGAGGACAGGTGCGCCAGGGTCCCGGGACTAGGTGTGAGGAAGGAGATCGTACCCTAACCAACTAGTTCTCACTGTACTTCGAACCACAATGATGATATTACGTAAGCTAAGTAAGGTCTTTTAATCCTCTACATTCACGGGAGCAGAAATTCCATCTTCATTGCTCGTGCGGTTTCCTCCAGTACTGCATAGCAATGGCAGATAGTAGAGGTTCGATTAGTACTTGCCCTTGAGTGACAACGTCACTCAGACTACTCCCAAAGGAGAAAGAATGACAAAGACACAATTTGAGTAGCCACCGGTGGGCCTGGGATGTAATAAAAATAACATGAATTTTGACCTAAGGTCGATCGGGGGTCAGATCCCTGCTTTGTCAGTTGGACAAACGACTTGGTGACTCTAAGACTGTTTATTTAGCTTTAGAATAGGGCTAGTGTGTGTGATAAGGCTCGTAGCTCAAGGTCGTTGCAAAGACTAAAGGAAACAAGGAATAAAACACGTGGCATAAACCTACTCTCCAAAACTTTAGTCTGAGAAATGCGTTTCTGGTACTAAGCAACCACCTTCAATGGAGAGAACAGAGCCATTCGAAATCGTTCTGTGACCTGAAGACGAATTTCCAGATTGTGGGAATCACTGGAACATATGCCGTGGGCATCTGGCAAATTCTCATTTGCAAGTGAGCACCCATTTCCTGTGCCTCTGGCAAGCCCTGGGTGTGGGCATAGTGAGGCGAGACGTTCTGTGAAAAGTCATGGTGTCCCCAGCAACTTGCAAAGACTTAACCCGAATCCGAGCTACACAAAGGCTGCTTTAATCACAACACTGGAGTGACGTAATTGGACCTGTCAATAGTATACGCGTTGAGAGTCTGTTATGAATAAAATATACCTTTGATAGTTTCCATATAATATAATATTGCATTCAAGAATTAGAGGCTCCTACATAATTTATCGCTTCGCAAGTCTAAGTGATCATTAATAATATTGCACTGTTACTTATTAACATTTATGCCGACCACAGTTCTATTATGTAAATAATATAGCAGATTGTCCAACTACATATTTAATACCTGGGCTCTTTATTAGTAATAACTAATCACATGTGACTTGATGCTTGGGGAGGACTGGAGGTGAACGAGGATCGGCCTCGTGAATGTTTTATGGGTGGAATGTGCATTAGACGTTTCGGGAAAGACGTCCGATTTCTATCAATGCTGAATTTCTCTTTTCCCGGGACACGGCAAGAGACAAAGCGTGACGACTCGTTTAAGGGTCATAACCAGGTCTCTACTAATAACCAGGAGAATCATTACGACAAAATATGGACGGTAGGTCATCACTGCTACATATGTGTCGTTCACTCATTCATGTGTCCATTCATTCCAGGAAATGCTTATTCGTTATGCGATAGGCACTAAGAATATAATAGCAACGAAATCAGATGTAGTCACCTAAACAAAATACTCTCACAACTGCGGTGAGGGAAATAAAGAGGTATTCGGGGGAACTGGAAAAGGCCTGCGTCAGGAGGGGCGCGTAGGCTGAAATTTGAGGGATGGTTAGAGATTAAATAATCTGAGGTTTAGCATGTTGCAGGTGTGGGGTTGAGCAGAGCTTTTCATTTTTATGAAGTAGATTCAGACACGCCTGTTCAAGTGTTGTATCTATCACGTATTAACTCAGCTTCCAAATCTATAAAACAAGGTGATGATAGCGATCTGGAAGGAAAAAGGATGTGTGCATTTGCCTGGTGTAGCGCCTGGCACACGACAGGTGCTCAGCGTTGAGTACTTCCTGACTCCTGCTCACCCCACCCCACGTCCTCTCCACGCCACCCACCTTTATTCCAGCTTCTCACGTAAATGACACATTTGTCACAATTTCCTGAGAACGGGATATGGATTTTCCTCCTATCGACACTTTTCCTGGGTTTCAGATTAACCTAAAAGGGACTTGATGACAAACGAAATTCTTGGGATAGAGGAGAGAGTTCAGAGACGCGGAGGGACCCTGGTGCCTGTGGCAGCCCACCCCCCCGAAGTGACTGGACGCATTCTGTGGTTCGTGATGAAGTTCAACTGCACTGTGTCACGTGACAGCCTGGAGATCCACGCCAAGCGGAGGGAACGTTCACATCAACTTCATCTCCTGGCCTGAGTGGTCCTCACGGCACTTCCAAGACGTGAGAGGCACATCTAACCGGCGGGGGCCTCTGTGCAAGAGGCCAGGGCCAGCCGCCCCCATCCGCCGTCTTGGTCCAGCTCTGGGTCCTCTGCATGCTGGCTGCAGGGAAATGGCACCCAGTGATTCCAGATGGTCAGATCCACACCTGCCCAAACCCAGTGTTAGAGAGGGGCCCACCTTCCCTCGGCCCCACTCCAGGTTCTGAGGGTGAGGGCTGGCAATCCCTCTCCCCTTGGCACTGCCCCCTTCCTCCCGGATGGCCCCAGCCAGCTCTGACGCGTCAAGGGGACTCCGTTAAGCCTGGTGGTCGAGAGCTCCACTTGGGAGTGAGCGCAGGGAGCTCTGGGAAAGGGCCGAAGCTGGAAAAGCAGCTTTTACGCCCCCAAACCACAGTCTCATTATGCGCATGTGTGTGTGTACGCGCGCGCGTGTGTGTGCATGTGTGTGCGTAAGGAGGAGGCGTGCACATGTCGGAGGCGTTGGAGGCCTGAGCAGCGTAGGTCCTCTGACCAGCACTTGACACTTCGTGTCTGGCTGAGAAAGGTTCCTGCCATGTCATTCACAGCCTGAGGTGGTGTGTGAATCCATAAAGACGCCCAGTCGGTCAGCCACGATGCTGACCTACGCGTGCAGAGGTCAGAGTAGGTGTTTGACGGGAGCTAAGGGGACCGTCAGTAGGAGGGAGCGGTTAGCTGGTGATCCCTGACCCTCGAACCCTGGCCTGCCTGCACTCCCAGGAGGAACAGGACAACTGTGCTCCTCATTTGCATTTTCCACCATTCACATTGGCTCAAAATTTGCATTTTTTAATAGTTTAATACCTAAAGATGATTTGTTTTGCAGTGCGTATAAGCAACATCAGAAAAATGCAACCTGTACTTTTTAACATAATTTAACTCTCTGTGCTTAGTCAAGTGGAAATTAACGGAAATCGCGTCATAGAATACAGTAAGCTGGTTACGGCCGCGCCATCCCGAACAAGCTCAATCTCGTCTGATCTCGGAAGCTGAGCAGGATTGGGCCTGGTTAGTCTTTGGATGGGAGACCACCTAGGGAGACCAGGTGCTGTTAAAATAAGGGATTGTAAGCTGACAAGGTCCTTGCAATCTGTGAGGTCAACCAAGGGTTGCCTCGCCTAAAATAATTTAAAAAGAAAATACAGTAAGCTTCTCGCGCATCACCAAAGAAGCATCTAAACCGGTGCCCTCCCTGTGTGACCACATGGCTTTGCCGGTCACACCAGCTCATGACCGCTTTGTGGCCCCATCGCAGCCCTCCTGGGATGTGCTGCATGACCCTGAGTCCCTGGCCGGAACACTCCGGGCCACTAAGAGTTGGCTCAAACCGCTAATCCGGGCTTAATGCAGGTGTCCTCCATGCGAAGGAGGAAAGGCCTGGGGTTCGAGGGTGTCACGGGGACAGTGGGGGACAGTGGGGAGTCGCAGTCGGCAGCAAGAGACGGACCAACGGAGAAAGAGTGCTCCCAGCCTCAGGGCGTCTGGAAGGGAGAAAATGAACAGACAGACAGACAGACAGACAGGCTGCGTCAGACAGCTGCAGCTCACCCGCCGCGCCGTCGTCAAGGCTTGATTCCCATGAGCGGGTCACCAGGTCCATCAGAGACGGGCCAGATGCTCATGAAATGTCAGCTCGGGATGGCGGGGCCTTGGCGCTCCAGGCACCTTGGTTTTATAAACACAAAACAAACTCTTTAAGTTTCATTCCGGTTCCTCAAGGGCCCCTTCCAGTCACTCAGAGTGTCCCCAGCCCGACGTCTGGGGGAGGGCGGGCTGTCTGACGAGGGCCATTCGGAGTGGTGAGTGCTTCTCTCCAGGTGTCCTAGGAATAATACTGTTCACGCGATCTTCCTTATTCAAATTATCACAGTGCTGAAAATTCATTCTACAAAATCTCAGAAAATATAGAAAATTATGAGGAAAATATAAACGACCTATATTCTCACAACTGCATAAATATCCATGTTTATCTTTTCATTTAAATACATATGCATAAAATCATGCTGTGCATATAATTTTATGTCTTTTTCATTTAAAATTATATCATTAGCATTTTCCTGTTCAATTAAAAATTGAAAACTTCATTTGAAATGGATTTGTGTTCTAATTATTGTATTTAGCAGTGATTTATTGATCATCAGATGTGTATATGTACCTGTGGTGTATATGTGTGTACGTGTGTGTGGTATGTGTATGTATGTGTATATCTGTGGTATGTGTGTGTGGTGTGTGTGGCATTTGTGTATGGCGTGTGTGTGTGTATCTGTGGTCTGTGTGTAGTGTGTATGTATCTGTGTGGCACGTGTGTGTGGTGTGTGTATCTGTGGTGTGTGTGCGGGTGCATGTGTGTGTGATTTTCCATGGGCATAAAGTTGTAGCCGATGACACTGGTCAAGATATCACTTCAGTTTTCGGAGAAAAGTCTGACCCAGACAAAGAAAAGCAGCAGGATTCCATTAGGCTGAACCCCGAGCGATGTCCCTTCATCTCAGAATGGGGGGGGACGAGCCTTCCAAACCCAGGAGCAGCGCCAGGCAGAAGCCGACATGTCCTCCATGCCCGGGCGACGTGGGCCTGGGCAGAACAGCACGCGTGGTCTCATAAGCGGCACAGGCCCCGGGGTCCCCCGAGACTGAATTCCAGGGGTATCGGGGGCAGAGACAACTCGGTGGGACTCACGGAGGCAGTGTCTGGGGTGCGGGGACAGGGGCTCCATGGCGGGGCAGGGTGGGGACTTAGTTGTAAGACCCGTGTAGGCGGGGCGGATGCTCATCTTTATTCACCTTGGCCGAGACCGGCTCTGAAAACACAGAAGTGTGGGGCCTGACGGCCTCGAGAACGGCTCTGAGCGGCCTGGCACGTGCGACCGCATTTACCCCCACGAGGGGCCACTGCAGGAGCTGCTGTCACCACGCCCAGGTCCAGCTGAAGAAACCGAGACGCGGAGAAGCCGAGTCGCCCGGAGCTGTGAGCCAGAGAGCGGGGACCGACACGCAGGCATGGCCCTGCTCCCTCCCGGCCCTCACCCCCCACGTGCAGGCTGCGAGCAGGGGCCAGAATCGGGGCTCAGAGGACCATGAGAGGCTGCGGAAAGCAGACACAAAACAGACAAGGGGAGAAAACGCCTTTCAGAAGAAAATCTAAAATTATCACCCCTCTAATAAGGCTTTAAAACATTCTTGTTTCACTGTGGCTTCGTGTAAGGACACGTCAGGGAGGGCGAGACGGGGTCCCAATCCCCCCTGTGCTCCGAGCATCCCCCTGACGCAGGAGCGGCTGGTCCCCACGGGCCACTCACCCCCAGGTGTCCCCTCGGTACGTCCTTTCTGTGCGGAGGGTGCCCTGCCGGCTCGTTCATCTCTGCCCGGCCCTCCGGCCCTGTCACATGCCCGGAATGTGGCAGAAACACTCGCATGGCCTTAGCTGTGGGCCCTGGGCTCACCGGGCCGTGGCCGCTGACCTCCGGAAGGCAGACAGCTGCCTGAGTCACGCGCAGCTGGCAGAGCGACTCTGCGAGGCTGCAGGGAACACCCTGCTCCTTCCCGCTCCTCCTCTGCAGCGGTCAAGGACAGGAAGGACCCAGAAAGGGACAGAGCAAAAGCGAAGAGCTCGCCGGACCTCAAGCCCAGCTCCACTGGCTCTTGTCGCAGGCCCCATCAGAAGGACGACCCCCGCTCCCCCCTGCGGATGTTAGAGGCGCCCACAGTCCCCGACGCAGAGCGCAGCCCTGTACACGGACTGGCTTCGCTCCTGCAGCGTGTCAGAGTCATGGCCTTAGTTACGGGAAGTGAGCGAGAAAGCTCTTGTCACCAGGCTACTCCCAGGCGGCCGAGCATTCTCAGCGACAGCTAATGGAGAAGCACGATTCTTACAGGGTTTGCGCATGGGGGCATAAGATGGTGACGCCCCCTCCCAATCTGCTTCCCCACCTTCCTCCTTGCCATGTGACGGGGCCAGCCTGCTGTGGGAGTTCTCATATTGATACATGACGGATCGCGTCACCAGTGCGGCACCAAATTAACAGAGCCCAGAAGCCCCGAGGTGTACGGTCACCTCCCTTTACCTTTCAAGGAAGGATGTTGCTGATCAGGAGGCTCGTTTAAACCTTCTCCTGAATCTCGTCCCATGAAAAACTCCGAACGCCTCAGAAAGGAACCTTTCCATCAGCCTCGTTTGCGTCGCTAAACCCTGCTTTTAAAAGAAAAACCAATATTGGAAAAACTAGCAAACTAATCCAGGTCGAATTTATTTTTACCGAATCATGGAAGTACGTACACAGACTACTCTGCAAAACCCTTTAGCACCGCGGTGGCGATGACGCAGCTGACAATGACTATTGCTCGTGCCCCGGCTATGAGAAGCTGCCTGGGCTCTCAGGAGAAAGTGTCACCAGCCTTCGCAATCTGGGCTGGGCCTTAAACCCGGAGTCCCCCGAACACAGATGGAAGCGGCGACACTGGAGGTCACTGCAAAGTCTGGGTACCACAGACCTGTTCCGAGGGCTCCTTCCCATTTCCGTTCTCATCGCTCTCTGGGGGCTTCATAGCATTTACGATGCACCTGCAACTTCATGTGTCATTCATTCATTCATTCAGCATGCCCACCAAACCCCTGGCACCAAAGTATTTAATATTCTCAATTCAGTCTCTACGAAAACCCTGAAGGCCCAGCATGTGGAGAAAGTGTCATTCTGCTGAGGCCTAGACAAGAATCTTACACGCTTCACGTGCAGGCCAAGTCGCTGGGCAGCCGAGCTCACCCGGTTAACCCGCGCCCCCCTTAAGCCACTTCGTGTGTGGGGACCCGCACCTCTGGGTGACTCTGGATATCAGTGTTAGCAAACGTGCCCGTTTCGAACTTCCGAGAAGGTTCTCCATGAATGCCGACGGGTTATTCGGTATTGAGAAGGAAGGGGCTGGACCTTGTTCGGGGTATCCATCCTTGAGGAATTCAGCCCTGGCCTCGGCTTCGACATCCTTGCCAGCACTTTCGCATGCGGGGAGCCAGGCTTGGGACTTTGAGGCATGCAAAGGGGAATGTTTCACTGAATTGGGCTACTGTGCACGTGGGCCACCGTGACTAGGTGCTGTGTCCCCCTGTGAGAGTTCCCTTCAGTGACACGGAAGACTCACTATCTTTCCGAGGCACATATGTAGAGCCCACAGGCCCGTAACTGACCGACTTCCTTGCCCCAGGCTGGACCAGCTCGGCGGTTCGTGTTCCAGAAACCCCTCTCTGCCCAGACCAGAGCTGGAGGGCTGCTGACACCACGCCTGTCCCTAGCCTCTTCCTGCACCCTCTTCCCCAGCTCTCTACCCACGTACGTCGACAGGCTGAATTATTCGCAAACGCCTCTGGAAGAGATGACAATACACATTTTAGAGCGTAAGGCCGCGATCCGCGTAGTTCAGGCTCAGAGCCGTGTTGACTTCAAAATAACACATTCTAGGAGCTGAAAGCCCGTTTACGGCAAGCTGCCTTCTGCTCTTCACAAACACCGTGACGAATACGAGTGGACCACCGGCCATACCGCGTGTCCCATCTTCTCCCCGTCACATGCTCGCCTCACACATGGCAGCGTCTTCCATGCCTTTCCCGTAACCAAATGTCCCCACACCCTTTCCAGTGCTGAGCCCTCTGCCCTCACCTGGCAAGACCGACGCGTCCACCATGAGCGAGGAGGAAACAGACCCAGGAGGTTAAGCCAGGGCGCTCCTTACTGGGCAGAGGCAGGGAAAACAGAGCTGTCACCGCCCCGGCTAGACGCCAGGCACAGAGCTAGGTGGACCGTGTGTAGCCTGTCTGCGCTCTATCTCAACCCCCACTTCGAACACCCACAGAGCAGGCGATGCCACTTTCACTTGGCTCAATACTGTGAGAAGTTTTGGCTGAATTCTTACCGCAATTGAAAAAAAAAGAGACGGAAACTATATTAACACATCTGAATCAATCTGAATAATTTCCACATCTGAATCTCTCCAGGCTTTTCATCGTCATCACTAAGAAGCTGCGACCGAGTGCCTGTGTTCACGCGGTGATTTAGCGAGCACCGGGGAATTGAAGCCTTTCTCTGTGGGATTTACAAATAGCCAGACAACGCTCTCCGTGGGTCACCAAGTAGCCCTGCTTACCCCCGCGACAGCCCCAGAAGTACAGACGTGCACTGCGACACTTCGGAGGACTCAGCTGACACTGAGCAGTGTCTCCGTGAAGTCAGAACAACATTGCGTTTGTTATTCTGCGTTTCGTTGCTATCTCGTCAGTGCAAATAAAACCTTGACTCCAAACTTAGACTTTACCAATATTTTCCAATATATTTAAATTTATTTTTATAATAAAAATACGATTGTTCAAAATTTTTTACTTGTTTTAGTTTTGTGTATACTATTGCATATATATATGCAAGATACATATTTGGGGGGAGGTTTTTATGTCATCGTCAACTAGAATTTTAGGACACCGTGTTCCGGACATTGATACATTATCATTTGCATATAGAAAAGGCAATGTGAAAGAGAAAACCAAATATCCGTTTTCTCTTGTTTTCTGCAAACCTAAGAAACAATTTCTTAACTCTGTTACTTAGAGATTTATGGAGCTGAGAGATTCGGTTAAGCGCTGTTTAAGCTGTGGCTTTTCCCAGAACATGTCACATTCAGACGTAGAAGTCACTTTGCGATGAACTTACATTGTGTTCTGTGTGAGCCAGTCACAATGGACGATGGTCCCCTCATTGTATAAGTGAAAAAAGCCAGACTCGCAACTCTCCTATGCAGAATATTTGGGGTTAATAACACATCTTTACAACGTCATGTTTAAGCCAGCTGTGGGAAAACCCCAGAACTGTCAAAGGGATATTTTTTACATTCATTTTAATCAATTTGGATCTAACCAAAGGAATTTTATGTGCTTGAAACACCCCGAGAGGTAGGAGAAAACAATGCATTTCTGACACTTGGAAAAACCCCATTTTGTCATCATTACAGCCTCGCCTTGTGGCATCGTCCCCTCTGCCCACGCCTGGGTGATGGCTTCCCTCTCCTTAGGTCCCTGCACATCAAACGCAGCGCTCAGAAGTGAGTTTGCTGGATGATGGATCCGAGGTAGTAGCATCTATTGGGGGCGGGGGAAGCAAGCAGCAGAGTGGGTGACACAGACATCTGGCACTGGCATGTAGCGAACCCATTTAGGAAGCTAATAAACGGCTCGTTTTGAACGACTCCTGAAATTGATTCCAATACGAGCAGTTGAGAGAGAAATAAGCATTTACGAAGGTCATTTAATGTCACGCAGAGTCTTTGTCAGTTCAACTGTTTAGCAGTTTACAGAGCAAATCCCAGACAAATTTTGATGTGGTAATTAATGGAGCCTTCTAGTCAAGCAGAGGCTATGCAGGGGAACTGAACGTGGCCACGCATCACTGGCTTCAGGATTTGAATTGCCAGGTGGGATTTGATACGAGATAGCTGCTGAGGAACAAGTGGAAATGATGCCCCATATAAGCGCCTTTTAGATTTTTCAGAAGAGACATACAAGCTTCGTATATGTAGCTGCACCCCTGCAAGTGTATCTTACTGAAATTCTCATATGGATTTTACAAACGTATTCAGGATCTGGTTAAAGACTACGGGCATGATTAGAAGGCCCTCCGGTGTTTTTTCCCGGTCTCGCCTTTGAGAAAGACTCAGATCTCTCGCAGAGTGTAGCGTCTGCACGTGGTGACAAGAGGCAGAGGGGGGCGCGGGGCCACGGAGGTTCAGCGAGTTCCACCCCCAGCAAGGCCCAGGGGACGCTGCAGAAAGTCATAACAATGAAGTGACAGTCACGCGAATGGTGGCATTGGCAACGTGCGATGATAGCGACAATTTTTAAATGTTTATTCCAGCGCTTTAATTGTTGGTATCGTTTCAATGTTTTTTTTGGTTACACTCTCTGGGGTGCCTCATTAATTAATTAGTAAGAAGTTAAATATGCGAAGATTGTTTATCTTCTTAGGAGTAGAAAGGGAAGGTAATAATTGGGAAGAATGTTCTATAGCAAGTTCTAGAAGAAGCAGGATTGGTAAAAAAAAATAAAAAATAAAATAATAAAATAAAATCATAAAATGCATTTTGGAGTAAGACATATTTATATTTAAACACTACTGCCATTTATTAGGTCACGTGACATTAGACAAGTTATTTTTGCTCACTAATCCTTAGGTTGCTCATTTGAAAAATGGGCATTTTATTGCCCACCTAATTAGGTGTTGTAAGTAGTAACAAGGGAGAAATATTGAGCGCATGGCATGTTTTTGTGACAACTTCATAACCTTTTGAACAGACACATGTATATACTTTAAAATCCTGGGTCTGAAGCAGTAAAGAAATGGAAGAGATCGAATTAAAATTAATATAAAGAACGAGTGAACCTGCACTTCTAGATCTATATCGCCATGCTATTTTACTAAAGCTGAGCACACTCATTATAGATAATGGTCAAATGACATACAGCCAAATAGTGAGTTTTAAGGCGGAAAACATTTAAAAGCAAATGTCAGTGATGCATTTAAAATCAATGCTAAGAATGTGGAAGAAGCCAGGTTCCAAGGTCGATTCTCGACTTCCGAGGCTGTCGTGCAGTTAGCGTTTTGTTCTTTGTATCTCGACTGAGTCAATGAGGTAATCAAGAGTTTCATCATTTAAAAGGGCAAGAGTACAGAGAAACGGCCAAACGGAAGCTGCGACAGCCCCGTCAGGCCCTCCGCCACGTGGTCACAGGCTCGGGGAAGGCCACGGGCAGGGAACGGCCCTGCTAGAAACAAAGCACTGTTTAGTCTTCCCCCCATCAACCTTTTATGGCTCCGGAGAGAACGACCTTGCTTTATACCTTATTTCACCATAAAAAGGGGTCATCCTAAGGTCAGATCATAGAAGTCTCATGACCTACAGACACGGAGGAGGTGGCAATCTTTGACGAGAAATGGTGGGACCCTCTTTATGATTCATCCACTAGATGAAAGTCCCAAGCTTTCTGAAACTGCCGATCAAAATTCTAAATCTTTGGCAGTATTTTGTGCGCATAATAATATTTAATGGCAAGGATGCAGAAGGCCAGCAGTCATTAATCTTTCTGTAGTGTGTGTTGTAATCACTTGTGGATCGATCTGAAAAAATATTTGTTAACAGTAATAAAGAAAGACTTATAAGCGCTTAAAAAGCAAATTAGAAAATGTTTAAGTTTATTCCTAGGATAGCATTCATTACTTATATTGCCATGTGATTTCTGAGCAGAAGAGAAAGGGAAGGGGTTTAGATGTACATGTTCCAGAACAATCCTAAACAGAGCGAGTTGTGCAAATAAAAGTGTCATCACATATGTGACTCGATGCGGGGGGGAAGCAAAGGACCAAATTGGGAACCGTGACGTTTTTTAGAACAATGTCCCTATACTGTCACAGAAAGCGATTTGCAAGGCTTGGCTCTCTGCTCGCTCCCTTGGAAATGATGCTTAAAGTACCTCGGATGAAACACTGACAAGAAGTTAAAGTTTTAGAGCACTAGAGAAGTCATCTAAATAAAAAGGCCAGGACTGGGCTAGGGAATTAGAGCACCCAGGACACAGAGTTCAAGGCGAAGGTCATTCTTAGACTCCCTGTGCTTAAGTTAAGCACCTTCTTAACTTTAGTGTCCTGGACATGTCTTTGATCTCACCCTAGTCTCTGCTCTGTTTGTCCTAATATAAAGTAAAAGGGGCAAGTGACACTCCACTTTGGATGGGACGCTCCACTTTGGACCAATGGAGAGGGGAAAACATTAGCCTGAGGGCTCATAAAACCTGTTAAACTAAATATATACATCTCGTTGGAGCTTGGAGATAGTGTTTTAGATTCTGCAGTATAGGTAGGTTGCTTTTCAGGAAGGTAGAGTCTGAGAAAGTTTTCCCTAATGTAAACAGTATTGTGCTCTCAGACGATAATCGGTCTCGACCCTCTTGATGAGAAGACTTCACTTATTCAGAGCATAAAGGAGATGAAAGGGATCGTGGAGAAGGCCATGGGTGTTCAGGACCTTTAAAATTAAGCTAGAAAATGGCATTTAAAACTAGGCAAATTCCTTGAAAGACACAGATAACCAATGATTACTCAAGAAAAATTAGATCACTTGAATAAACTTAACTCTACTAAATAAGTTAAATTTGTCATTAAAAACCTTTCACCAAAGAAAACCCAAGATACAGATGGATTCACTGGTAAATTCTAATAAACATTTCAGGAAGAAATCATAGTAATTCTACACAAATTCTTCTAGAATACTGAAGATGAAAGAATACTTTCCAACTTATTTTGTGAGGCCACCATTACAGTGACACCGGACCAGAAAAAGAGATTCCAAGATGGGAAAAATATAGGCAAAATCATTCATGAATATAGCTATGAAAATGCTTTAAAAATACTAACAAATTGAATTCAACATAATAGACAAAGGATAATACATCATGTTCCCAAGAATGTAAGGCTGGTTCAAGATTCAAAACACTATCAGTACCATTCACCATCCCAGCGAAGTAAAGAAGAAAAACCACGTGATTATCTCAACACATGCAGAAGTAATCTTTGGTAAAATTCAAAGTCCATTTATTATATATAAAAAGTCAGTAAGTTAGAACGAGCAGGAAACTTTTTCTATCACATAGAAGGCATCTACCAAAAAACAAGCAGACAAAACAGTGTAAGACTGAATGATTTTTTTCCAAAGATCATGAACGTGGCAAGTATAGCCACGTTCATTAAAAACCTTTCACCGAAGAAAACCCAAGATACAGATGGATTCACTGGTAAATTCTACTAAACATTTCAGGAAGAAGTCATAGTAATTCTACACAAATTAGCAATTCTAGCCAGTTCTGTAAGGCAATAAAAATGAATAAAAAGCATGAAAATAAAGAAATAAAGCTGTCATTATGCACAGATGACATGATGTCTAATAATTCAAAAGACTCCACAAATAGGATATAGAATTAATAAGCGTGTTTGGCAATGCTGGAGGATGTAATGTCGGTATAAAAATAGCAATGACGATATTTCAACATTTCAATGAAATGTTGAAAATTAAAATGAAAGCTAGTACTGTTTACAATAGCACCAAAGACTTAAAATTCTAACTTGCGAAACTTATACAAAATCTACATACTGTGAAAAAAAAAACTGGTGTAAAAATAAAATAAAACCCAGTTAAATGGAGATATATACCATGTGCTCAATATTGTTAAAACTCTCCAAACTTGTCTATAAAAATGATTCCAGTCAAATTTTAGAAGGGTTTCTTATGCGAATATATAATTACATTCTAAAATTTGTATTAAATGGAACTAGAACAGAACAAACAAATTTAAAAAGAAACAAATTTATAGGCACTCATAGTGATGTCCAAATGTAATCTAAAACTATGACACTCAAGGCAGTGCGATTTTACAAAAAGAATGGGCATGTAGATCAGTGGGAAAAAATAGGGAGTCTACAAACAGATTCAGATGTAGATGCATAAATGATTTTTATCAAAGAAGCAAAAGAAATTTAATGGGGATTTTTAATCACTTTTTATAAGTGATTCTGGAACAACTGGATTTTTATATCAGTAAAAAAAAAAAATGAACCACACCAAGCGCCGGTGAGAATATGGAGCGACAGGAGCTCTCATTCGTTGCTGGTGGGAATGCGAAACAGCACAGCCACTTTGAAAAATAGTTTTGTGATTTCTTAGAAAACGAGACATACTCTTATTATATAGTCCAGTAACTGTGCTGGACTATATAATAAGAGTATGAAGGAGTTGAAAACTTATGTTCACCCAAAACCTGCACAGGGCAGCTTTACTGATAATCGCCCAAAGCCGGAAGAAACCAAGTGGTCCTCCAGTAGGTGACGGATAAACGAGCTGGTACGCTGTCTTAGGTTGTTTTGGCGGCTAGATTAAAAACACCATAGCTGACGTGGCTTAAACATTTTTCTCACAGCTCTGGAGTCTGGAAAGCCCAAGATTAGGATGTCAGCAGACTGGTGTCTGGCAACAGCCCACATACTGATCCATAGAAGGCCACCTCCTTGTCTTCACATGATAGAACGGATGAGAGGACATTCTGGGGTCTCTTCTAAAAGCGCACTAGTCCCATTTGTGAGGACTCCACCCTTATGACCTAATAATTTCCCAATGTTTCTCCCCTCCAACACCATCCCGTTGGGGAAAAGACTTCTACATGAGTTTGGGAGCACAGAAGTTTCAGTCCATGGCAAGTACATCTAGACAATGAACTCTTATTCAGTAATAAAAAGTGAGCTATAAGCCATGATAAACCATAGAGGAAACTAAAATGCATATTCCTAAATAAAATAAGTCAAAAGGCTACATACTGTATGACTCCAACCGCATGACATTCTGAAAGAGGCGAAACCGTGGAGACAGGTGGCGGGAGGGGGTGAATAGGCAGAGCACAGAGGGTTTTTAGGGCTGTGAAGTTATTCTATACGATGCAATAATGATACATACACACCATTAGACATTTGTTGAAACCCACGAAATGTGCAACGGTGAGAGTGGACCCCAATGGAAACGATGAACTTTGGGTGAGAAGGATGTGTCAACACGGATTCACCAGTTGTGACGCAAGTCCCTCTCTGGTGGGCATGCTGATGAGGGGGGAGGCTGTGTGTGTGGGGGTGGGGGCGGGAGAATTATGTGGGAAGTCTCTGTACCTTTCCTTCTATTGTAAACTAAATCTGTTCTAATAAAGTCTTTTAAACAATTAACCTCGATTAATACCTTGCACCCTATATAAAAATTAATTCCAAAAGGACCCTACACCTAAATGGAAAATTGAAAATTCGAAAATTTCTAGATGAAAATAGGAGATAATCTTATAATTTGAATTTGATTTGGATGTAATACCAATGTATAATCCATAAAAATATAGATAATTTAAATCCGATCAAAAGTAAGAACATCCGATCTTTAAAAAACACTCAAGAGGATAATAAGGCCAGCTACAGATTAAGAGTAAGTATTTTCAAATCATACATTTTATGAAATATTTATGTCCAGAATATGTAAAAAAACCCTCAAAGCCTAATAAGGAAATAACCCAATTCATCAATGTATAGAAGTTCTGAACAGACTTCACCAAATAAGATGAATGGATGGAAAATGAACACATGTCAAGATGTTCAACACGATTAGTCATTAGAGAGATGCAAGTGGAAACCGCAGAGAAGCCACTGCCGATGTGTTTGGGTGATGAGGATGGAAATGCCCGGAAGCACCAAGTGCTGTCAGGCTCACCATGACCGGACTCCACGTACGTTGCCAGGAGGCGTGTCGTCACCTCCTGGGGGAACACTTGCTCTATCTTATACAGCTCAATATATACTCATTTTAACTGAAGTTAAAAGCTATTTTTACAGAAAAACCTGCCCATGAATAGTGGTTTTATGTATAATTGTCCAGATTTGGACACAGCCTGAATCTCCCTCAACTAAGGAATTAACAGACAGGCTGAGAAACATCCATACAATGGATCACTAATCAACAATAAAAAGCAACAAAGCGATACATCCCACAGCTGGGGTGACTCTCAAATGTATTTTATACTAATTATTGGATGTTTTAAAAAGATAAAACGAAGGTTTCAAATGTAGCTTGAGTTGTTTGTTTATTTGTTCATTTGTTTGTTTCGAAAGTCTGACTACATAGAATGGAATTCTATTAAGATTGAAAGAAGCGGGAAGACTAGGTCTTCCCGGTTCAGAATCCTATTTTTATGTACTTTTAATTTTCGACATGACTCAAATCATTGTGCTCACTTTCGAAGAGTTTTACTACAATATGATGGTCATTATATGGTCGACATTTTTTTTAACTAGTCAAATGTTGCACACATTAACTTTTCTTGGTTATCTACTCAATATTCCCATTTATAGAATTATCAAACCGATGCATCTTACGGAAAAGAACGCCGTGTCTATGGAAAGAAGTGAAAATCCTTATGTTGTGGTTTTCAAGGAGCGACCAGCCAAATAATGAATTCGGTTAAAAGTAATTTATCTGTTTTCCTTTTTGTTTTCACTGACAAACTACAAAGAAGAAACTACATGCATGGAAGATAAAACTACACACTGTATCATGTATATATTTAAGAATTATTCTTTAAAGTGTTTTGAGTGTATAAAATATATGCAATGTTTATTTTTTCTCAAATTACCTTGCATTTAAACTTTATTTTTATGTATCGAACATCACCGTAGTTCCTTAAGTCTTTACCTATCAAAATTCTGAAATTCAGCTTCAATTCTATGTTTCCATGTTTATTCTATCATTTATTTCAATTATCTGTAATAAAAAAAATTAGTAATTAGAATCACAGAAGGCAAGAATTAGTAGAAAACTTGGGGTCTAAGACACCTCCAGTATTTTTTTAATAAATATGGAAACAGAGACCAGTGGAAAAGTTAAAGCTATACGTTTTATTTGCTTGCATGTACTTGATTTTGTTGCTACACCCATGAATGAGAGAAATTCAAAATCACAGTAATTTTGTTAGCTATATAATTAGTTGAATGTCTCCGAGACCAAGTCGTCATTGAATCAGTAGTTAAGTTTATTTTTCTTTTGCCAAGTGAGGGGCCAATGTGGAGGGACAAGGTCGGTGTTCCCATGTGAATTTTCCAGAGTGAGTGGGTTAAAAATTGCTAAATGCAAGTCTAAAATCTCCAAACCTCTCTCTCCACAGTCACCATCTTTGCAGTAATTAACTCAGTCACTACACAACGATTGTAATTGTGACTATACGGTTGATGCTCGTTCATATTTAGCTTTCAGAAATGTGCTTTCTAAACATTACTCAAAATAAATGTAAACTATATTCTAGAAAAATAGGAAGAAATAACCCTAAGGCACCCACCTTGCCAGCAGATCTCTTTTTACCTTCTGCATTTCCATGTGTAACAGTATTTCTCTTTTTCTCTTTTTATTTTCACGTACTAGTGTGCCACAAGTAGGTCTCATATTTTTATAGACCTCACACATTGGGATACGTATGTATCATTTAATTGTATTAAAATCGTATAACGCACGGAAACATTCCTATAATGTAGGACTTGCATTTATTGCTAATATTCTCTTCCCATTTTAAATAGTGCTGCAGTGAACATTTTTGTTCCTATAAAATATGTAATTTGCAAAGATCTTGCTTGTTAACAAATAATTGGAAAAAAATGAAGAGAATGTTCTCGTAAAGGCTCAGAGGAAGTTCTAAAAATAATGTGATGCAGGAAGCAACCTCATTTTTAGAACAGGTTTTAATCCTCAGTGTGAAGCAGAAACAGAACTTCCCTTTGAAATTGAAATCCAAAGCCTTAAGAAAAGGACAGAAAGTAGGATATGATGCCAAACAAGGTGATGAGTCAGTAGGAAAAGCATAAAAGGGAAGTATGAGAATTAAACCCCTCACCGAGCTCTGAAGAGTAGGATTACAGACAACTGAACCACTGCGTAGAGGACAAACTTGGTACCCTCCCATCCAGTGTGAAGAAAAAAGACAATATGAGGAAGGTACTAAGAGGTAATATGATAGATTTGGAGATTGAGATGCGAGATCCGATCTAAAAATTGAAGATTTGGGACTGAAAGCTAGAACAGGAAGCAGCGAGATGAGTGTCAAAGGCCTCATTGAAAACTTGCGTAAGGAGATAAAAACGGGAGCTCCCTCTGAATAGAAAGGTTCATTGAATTCTAAGAATTTAAGTGAAAACGAACCCACCGTACTGCCCTCCCCCCGCCGCCGTGTCTTGCATCTCCTCGTTCAGGCCCCACCGACTTCAGCCGCAGGTGGAGTGGACGGCTCTGTGCAAACCCTTGTCCGGCGTGAACTGCTCAGGTGGATCTTTCTGCTGTCAAGCCTTCTGTGACCACTCCGGGCACAAAAGGGCTGAATGTGAGGGGTGGTTACAACCTCCTGGGGCAACTTCCACCAACAGGGGACAGGGACAGTGGTGACAACTGCTGTCCATAATCCCCATACCCACAATATCGAAAATACTCCATAACGACTCATTTCGCAGAAAGAGAGAGGTCGCTGGGGTCTGTGTCCAACCTGGGAATTTTACATCAGTGGGACCCTGTCTGCCGACCGACGCCGCCCGGAGCCAGCTGGGGCAGTAGACGGGAGCTCGGCGTCACTCCGCACGCGGGGGCTGGCCTTCGATCCGAAGTCACCTTCCCACTGGTGATGTTGAGAGCTGACTGGCAGCCAGGAATCGACGATTTTGCAGGCCTTTTCCCAGCACGCAGGGCACGCTACCCAGCCTCCCCGCGAGGCCAACCACATTCAGCCATCTTTTTGTGCATTCTCAGAAACCGGAGGCAGAAAGACATTGAAATTGTAGAAATCTAAGAGGTGGTAGATAATGTAAGCAGAAAATAATGTAAAAAAGTATGTAAAGAAGATGAAGATGGGTTTCTCTGTCTCCCGTTTGTGCTGAAATCATCTCAGACTCTGTCCTCAGACAAAAACAAGGTGATTTTCATAGAACCACACATTACGTCTGACCATTTGGAGTTGTTTGAAAATATTTAGGAATAATTACAGCTGTCTTATTGTGCACTTATAGAATAGGGTTAAGATTTATAATCGTATAAACAAAAAACTTGTATTCGAATCCACATACCAAAAAACAATATCCTTAAATATCGAAACAGGCGCCTCATAAATTTCTCATCAAATTGTCTCTGGCCTCTCGGAGATTGTTGAATTTGAAATTATTTTGAAAATGAAAGGGATCGATCTGTTTCATGAGCTAATTGGTGTCAGGCTCTTTCTGATTAAGCAGGTTTCCTTTGGCCTCGGACAGAGGGGAGCCGCCCGCTCCCCAGGTTTCTAAAGGAACACGAAGCCCCGTTGTTTTTACCAGATGTGTAAGTGCGTGGTCACTGCATGGCTGCACCTCACATCTGCCTCTTCCGCCCCAGCCAAAGCCATCGGGAGGAAGAGGTGACAGAAGCAGCCTCGGTGACCTGCAGGTTTTCTGCTCCTCCCATTGGGGCGAACAGCTTTGCTCCGTCGCAGCCGACTCTGCCTGGGAATGTCAGAGGCCTCAGATGGAAATCTACCCTGCCGGCAACTTAACCTTGAACTTCCAGCTTCCAGAAATGTGAGGAAAAAAATGAATTGTTCTAATTCAACCTCCGTACTTTTTTATATCTAAAAATGTCCTTCGCAATCAACATCCAAGTGCAAAAGCATAACGTACGTAACAGAGCAAATAATTAATATAGATTTCTCGAATAATTTTAATTATTTTGTGGTATTTTCGCACTGGTGTAAATTTGGCTCTTAGAGTTATTTATTTATTTTATTTTTTAGTATCTTTTATCATGAAGCAGTGCTAGTATTTTTTAAACCAAATATAGAATTTATTTTTGATTGATAAAATGAAACATTTGCAAAGATATTATTAAAAAAATAAGGTATTAGAGACAGATAACCAGATTAAACACAAGAGTCTTAACTGGAAGAAATGAGTGTTCGATACATTTAATAGACTTTAAATAATTATATCTTTGGAGGCTATAAAAAGGAAATAATTCGAGTTGGAGCTGCTTGGAGGGTGATACAGAGCGCAGTGACTGTAGACTGGGGTGTGTGTGTGTGTGTGTGTGTGTGTGTGTGTGTGTGTTGGTGAGGTGGAGGGAGCTTGGGAGGAAAAGTGCATCCATTGAAATTGCCAATAAACAGGTGGAGATGTGATATTGACACCTAAAATTATTAAGGATAGAGTTGGAGTTTGCCAATTGTAATACTACAGTTAGTTTGATGTAAGGGAAAAAGCAAAAAAAAAAAAAAACCTAGACAGAAGCACTAGGAGACTTGGGTGAGATTGAAAACACAATTCAAAGAAGTAAATCATCAGCCCAAACCAGGACGATTGCTTACAGGAAGAGTGAGCTGCGGGGTACAGTTCGATGACAGGAAGAGCTAAGGGAAGCCCTCTGACTCCGCAGCTCGTCTGTCGTCTGTCGTGAGTGCCTGGAGCGTGCAGACACTATCGACCTGTCTCTCTCCCAGCAATTATTTATGCAAAGCGCAATGTTGTCCCCTGGAGTCATCAGCAAGTTCAGTCACCCTGATGACCACGATAATACCCAAAATGCAGAGAATTCATCATAAAATCATGTGTGATTTACGGGTGGGCCCTGCTTTGGAGATGCTTGGGGATTTCTTTTCAAGGTGACCAGCTGGAAGCAAGAAGGGGACGATGCCTCTCAGGCGAGAGAACAGAAAATGCTTTTAAGCTTCGCAGAAAGAAGTGGAGACTCAGACACTAAATAATTAAGAAGAAAAAAGAACTGTGTAGAATTTTTAACACGGGTTCTGATACAAGGTGAAGTAGGAAAAGTTACATTTCTGTTTGTCTGGAAGCTATATTTCAGCATCTACCATTTTCCTTTTAAAAGGCTTTGTCTCCTTTTGGTAAGATTTCAAGATCCTTCAATTACGATATTTTAAATTCAAGAGATTGCTGACACCACAGAACAAGGACCTTACCAGATCTCTATAAAGCATCACGGATAAGAACTATAGGCAAAGAACTGCTCTTGAATTGATAATGTGCTGGCTATTTTTAGATCCATTCTCTAATGAATAATCAGCACACAACTCCAATCGCTTAGACACCGAGCACGACTCATGTTTCCTAAATGATTAGAAATTCTATAAAATGCAGATATAGGGGTATTTTGAAGGCCGGTCCCTTTCCGAGCTTCAAATGAATCTCGTCGGAACACAATGTGGGGGACACGCACGTACTGGACAAGAGCGACGTGATTAGATTTCTGGGCCTTCTTGATGTGATCACGCCTTTATGCTCATGACTCTAAGACACTAGTGCATTGTGTCTTTGATCACGGTGTCAGGGCCTGAAAGATCTATGTGGCCTTTACTTTTAGAAAGGAGTAAACGCTCTTCCTGGGAAAAGGTGCCCCTGGGAGCCAGCTGCCTCTCAAGTCACCACACGAGGCATTGTTCTCGGGCTGCACCGATAAAAAGCCTCCATTTCCCCTTTCTTATGGCGACGTTGCCAGATAGCACTTCGGTGACACAAAGAGCTTCTCCTGGGCTCTATTACCTGGGCATGAATACGACTTAATGCATCATTGTAAACGTGGAGATGTTCTGATGTCGGTAGCGGGGGGCGGGGGTGGTGCGGAAGGACGAGAAGGCAATGACATCGATGTGGCAGGGCCGGCCATCGTGGAGGAGGGGTCCAGCTGGGAAAACGAGCCACTTCCAGACTGGACACTGTGTGAGTAAGGGGCACGTGAGTGCGACAAAGGCAGAACTGTGCTGGCCGAGGCCCCTCGGACCCCAGGAGTAGATCGTTAGAATCAGACCTCTGTCGGCGTAGAACAGAGTCAGCCTGCTTCAGGTCCCGGCCAGCCAGAAAGACCGACATCTATGGGACCCCTTTATTGTGGGTTTACGCACCCGTGAAGTTCGTTCGCCCGGGGCCACTCACTTGTCCTTGCACGACACGGGCACTTGGTCACTTCTATTCTTACTCCCCTCGAGTCTCCACTTCTTACCCTTTTCTACCTCTCCTTCCTCCTGTGGAGGCTGACATGCCCGTCCGTCAGTGACGTCCCACGAAGACCCTAAGCCTGAGACAGACCTGTCACGCAAAGTCACCCTCTTCCAGATCTGCCTCGCTTTTTTCTTCCTGGTAATACTTTTGGCTCCATCCCGTCTTCAGTCCTGAATTAGCCCGTCATCTTGACTCATTTGTGTATTTGTTTGGTTGTTTTTTTCTTCCAGTTTTATTGAGATATAATTGACATGCAACCCATATGATTTGACATACAAATATTGCAAAATGAACCACGATAAGTTTAGTTAGCATCCATCACCTCATATAGTTAGAAAGACATTTTCTTTTTCGTGATGACAACTTTTAGAATCTACTCGCTTAGCAGCTTTCAAATACACCACACGGAGATGTCAACTCTAGTTGTCATGTTGTGTGTGACATACCTGGGTCTCATTCATCGTAGAACTGGCAGTTTGTACATTGTGCTCACCTCCACCCAGATCCCCCCACCCGCACTCAGCTCCACGGTCACCAGTCCGTTCTCTGTCTCTATGAGTTTTCCTGTGCGTTAGACTCTACGTGTAAGTGAGGCAGGCGGCGTAGTAATTGTCTTCCTCGGTCTGAGCCGGTTCACTGCCTCGGCCCGTCTCCTGGCGGTCCGAACCTGAGCGAGGCTTCATGTTTTCAGCTTCGTTTCTCCCTTTGGCCCAATACGTTGCAGGAGTCACCTCTTTCTTTCGCAATCGCCTCTTTAGATGACAACGACACCCACACTGTGCTATTCAGCATTTATCCCCAAATAGACGTAAAAGCGACCAGAGCCTAGGAGCCCTGCTTCTTCTCCATGACCTTCCTCAGGGAACTCAGTGAATCTGGGACCCACGACAAAGCTCTAACCAGCCAGTTCTCGGAACTCGGAGATAATTGACGAGGGTCGTGTTGGTGGCGCTTAGAGACCAACTAGGGAAGAGCTATCATGACAGAAAGTGTGGGGAAGGCAGAATAGTCACGTCCTGAAACAGCATCGCCGAGAACAAGCGCGTTCGTTTTTTCGGGTTCCTACCCTTGCCGCGCATGGTCCTCGTGCCTGGAGACGTGGGGAGGGGGTCCGCCGTGTCTCCTCGGCGTCTGTTGTGCCCGTGGGCGTGCGGGGTCGTGGATGCCATGGTTCCTGAAGATGCACACGCGGAGACGGGAGAGGCCCTGGGCACAGGAGGCACGCGGAGGGTGAAAGGCGGCGCTGTCCACAGCCACACAGGGACCACGTGCGCAGTGGGGACCGTCCCAGGAAAGGCGGATGCAAACTCTTCTTGTTTATGACGTTTGCTACAACGACAGAGAAGGACACGGCTCCTTATCTACCGTACACCTAAGTAGTGACACGCCTCGGGGCCCGCAGCCACAATGGGAAACGCGCTCCAGAAAATGGGTCGCTATTATTTTATGAGGCATCCGCCAGTTTAAGGCAGAACAAACAAACTGGCAATCATTGAAGTTGGAGAACAAACTCCGAAAAGGCCAACGACAAGGGGAAAATAGACACGACCTTCAGCTCAGGAGCGGGGACGCGCCCACCTCCTCATGGCCGTGGGGTTGTCATTATGTCAGGCAAGACATTTGCATACACCACCTATGGAGATGAGGCCAACTGTCTTGTGTCCATAGAAAGTGAAAAAAAGTAGTAAAAGTTCCACATGATATATAGGAAATATGAACGAGCGTATAAAAGAGAGAAACAGTTATAAACAGCTGTGACCTGATACGCTGGTCCCCATAGCACCCGAGAGCAGCGCAGCCTTCACCCCAGTGCCCAGAGGGCTGGTTTTCATGCCTGTGACGCCCTCGACTCTCTTCCCTGGTGGAACCCCACACCTCAGTGATCACGGTCACGCGCCAACGACAGTGACAGACACTGTTTCGGCACAAATACCGTGTGTCTGGCACCGTGTCCTATGCTTTTCATGTGTCCTTTCTACGAACTTCCAGCCTCCCTCACCGCTACCTCCGTCCCCAAGTCTGCAGACGTGACACCTGCAACACAGACCAGTAACACGCGTGAGAGCACAGCGTCAGGAGCAGACTCCCTACTGCATTCGGCAGCTGGAGCCGTCACAAAATTCCACAGCTGGCGTGACATAAACAACGGAGACTGGTTTTCTCACAGTCGTGGAGGCTGGAGGTCGCCGATCGAGATGCTGCTGAGTTCGGTTTTCCCGAGGCCGCTCTCCTTGGCTTGAAGACAGCCACCTTCTCGCTGTATCGTCACAGAGCCTTTCCCGTGTGCTAACACCGCCCTGGGGTCTCCGTCTCCCCATGTAAGGACACCAGCCCAGTCAGATTAAGGCCCACCCTACCAGGTTCGTGTTAACTGAGTACCCTTCCTAAGCCCCCTCTCCAAACAGAATCTCATTCGGAGGCACTAGGGGTTAGGGCTTAAACACAAGAATTTGCAGGGGACACAATTCAGCCCACAACAGTGTCCCACCTAAAATTCGCGTCCATTCTGAATGTAAAGCCCACGTGTTCTCTCATCGCACCGGGCTCCAACTCCTGGAGGCGGGGATGTCGCCCTGCGCTTCGAGAGAAGGAATCTATAGCCTACGATCTCTGTCACCTAGGAGCTTCCCAACTAGCAATGCAGGGGACAAGTTCACGAGTCACTCTGTGGCAGCACAAAACAAAACTCTAGTTAACCAGCACTCTCAGAGGACAGTGCGGCACCGTGTGCCACCTCTGAAACCCGAGCTCCTGAGCTCAAAGCCCAGCTCTGCCACTCACAGCGGATTCAAGCAAAGGGAGGGCAGATCGCGCCTCCAGAACTGCCCCAGGCGGCACGGGCTGCTCTGGGCTCTGAGGGGTCGCACTGCATTAGCGACCACTCAGCTGTGTTTGGAAAATAGATGAGACGCTTTCACAAAACGCCTGATGTTGCCTTTTGTCCTTTATTCACAGTCTCGGTGGATAATCATTTGGAGAGATTTTTTTCTTGGTTTTTTTTTGTTTTTGTTTTGTTTTTTTTTTACTAAATTTGATTGGCAGGGGGTTGTTTAGGACGTTTAGCACATTTATTTTTATCTAACAGTTCATTCAAAGCAACAATAAAATATTAACAATTAAAAATTGGGGCAGGTCTATCGGAGCAAAGCATTGGAGAAAAAGCTTTTGGATCGAGTAGTTTTAAACGCACATCAAGACGAACTTAGAACTGGATTCTAACTACAGAAAAGAAGAATTTGGACAAAAGGAAATGAAGAGGTTTCGAGTTAAGCAATCTGAAATCACCAAAAAACCATGTGGACCTGATTCTCTCAAGATAGATGCTCCCTTTCTTCTTCCAGAAACCGTCGGTGCTGGGTGAGTCTCCGCCCGTCTTCCAGCGCTGGGCACACCTGGTCAAGACGTCATGCGAAGCCGGGCACTGCGGGCTGCACCCACCTGGCCCAGTACCCGAGTCAGCGCTTTGCAGAGGCTCCCATGTGTATACTGATGTTCGTCAGTTTTGCAACAGACTCCAGGATCAAGGCGTGGGGGTGTGTGTCTCACTAGGTCACACTTTGGGGATCACAGTAGCTACATTTTCTGTGATTTTAAGGATCTGAGACACAAGACAGGTTTCCAGAATTTCAACTAAGGCCACAGAGCCCAAAGCTCCGTGAGTCATTCAGTTCACCCATCAAATGGAACAGACTTCGGAGTTGTCATGACAACACCTTCAGTCTCCTCGGCTGAAGCACACTCCTCTCACGGGATGGGAGTGTTCACTCCATGTCTACTGGGAGGCTGCCATTTTTTTTTTTTTAATTGGAAAAGACTGTTTGCGGGGCATGGGACTTGAATTCATGGAGGCTTCTTGGGGGTCATGGTAGGCGAGTCCACCTTGAGGTAAAACCTGACACTGTGCTGAGGTCCTCCCCTCGTGGCAGCCGGAGCCCTCTCGCGTCTCTTCTGCAGGTGTTATTTCTCTTTTTAAGAGTGTTTAAAAGGACCAAATTTAGAGACCGAGAAAGTTAGATTGCCAGCCTTGGGCTTAGCCCTTTCATGACCAGGTGACTCGTTAATTAGGCTGCTACAGTTGGGTGAAGTCTTTGTGATGCGGGCGGGGTCCCTGATTTATTTTACCTGGAAAGGCTCACCTGCTTTTACTCTTTAGATACTCTCCAAGGACTAGATTCCTGTTCTGACGGTCCTAGTCGGTGCTGGAGCACCGAGCACGGCGCCCGGGCCCTCAGGTGCCTGCCCGTGTGTCCTCTCATCCGCCCGCCCGCCTCCAACATTGCACTTTAAGGATCGCTCATCCAGGGGAAAACAATTTTTATTCAGAAACGAACAGCAGCGAAGAGGATGTCGCCCTGATTCTTTTGTAGTTCATGGATATACACTAAAAGAAAGATAACAAAATGATATGGGAGTGACCGCCATAAACAGAACACAATAAAAATGTTTCCACGTAGCAGATAAAGATCTCAGAGCTTTTAACGCATAAAATTGAATGAAACATTCACCTCCATAAAGTCAGGGCTGAGATTAAAAATGCACTGTTGCATATGATGTTTGCTATAGGACATTTATATAAAATAAGATATTTAAAGGTGATATTTTATTAAGTGTTTTTCTCTGCCTGTCGAGATTTTTATGTGATTTTTCATCTTTTATTCCACTAATCTATTAATATATTGATAGAATTTCCTGTTTATAAACTGTCTTGTTTTGAGGATAAACTGTATTTGATAATTTATATTTTTACAGACATTTTTGTTTAGTTAGCTAATATTACATTATATAAATATTTTTTGCTTCGAGCTCTACTTAGACTCTTCTTAAACCTTCCTACTCTATTTTCATTGGATTTAAATTTGAAGAACACTTTTTTATCTACTTACATTCAAACTTTCTGTGTCTCTGGGGAGTTCTGATAAAAAACAGATTATTAGCATAAACGTACTTTCTCTCTCTCCATACATGTAAACTGGATTAAGGTATTATTACATGTCATTAGATTAATTCTTTATTTTTCTCTTCTTTTTATTGTATCAATATGAGATGATGGATATTAAGTAAACTTATCATGGTAATCATTCCTTAATATATGTAAATCAAATCATCCTTCTGTATATCTTAGATCTATGCAGTGAAAATATATAGAGATCACTGGATAAGTAAAGGAAGAATCGATGTTTCTGCATGAAGCTCTGAGAAACCTAAAAAAAAAAAAAAAAATTACCTGCCATGCAGATTTCCAAGGTGAAGGCACTTATTTTCCTCTGTGGCTGGGAAAACTGGCCCAGGTCCCTCACCAACAGGTAAGCACCTGTTCAGGCATTGCCTTTGCCCAAAGACTTTGTCTCCTGAAGTTACACCTGCTCCCCAGGACCAGGCTGTATCCAGTGACTGGCCCCTAGGCACAAATGTCCGGTCCCTTTCCTTGGCTCAGGACCACCCCCAGGCCACCCATTTCCAGAGCGCCGCGGGTTGCTAGCCGGGGTCTCTGTCCTGCTGGCATTGCAGACCAATGGCTCCTTCTGCCCAGCTTGCTTCCCTAATCACCTTAATGGCGCTCTTCCTGAGTGCATGCCCCCTAAGAGCTCTTACACGCAAATCTCTCCTCTCAACGTCAGCTTTCTGGAAACCAGACGTAAGTCAGCAATTTTAAAATATCAGAGTGCCCTATTACATGAAGGTAGCATCACCTCTAGAATGCCAAATGAGGGGCGTTGAGAACTGGGCCTATAGGAGTTTAATAGAGGGGACTATCACGGAGACAGAGTCATCACTGTGACAGGCTAGAGAAACAGTAGAAAAAAATAAACCCACACTGCGTCTACCTCCGAAACTGCAGTTCTAAGTCCTCGTGTCAATTCCTTGGACTCTCTGGCTCCTTTGAGCAAGACTGAGATCATTCAATCTGTGACTTCAAATTTGAACACACCTTCCGTTTAGAACTGACAAGACCGAGACCGAGCTCTGTAAATGGGACGTTTCACCAAAGCCTTAGACCGAGCCTGAACTTTGCACGCCGTCATTTTTATTTCAAATATCCAACAAGCCAAACGAAGCTTGCCGGGACTTCACCATAGCTCCTGAAAGCCGTTTGATGTTTACGCAGAATGTGCCTCGGCACAAAATCCGTGGGAGGCAGTGTCAAGTAGAAAGACAACAGTCTGAGCGGCTGGGACTAACGTGCCATCGGCAAACACTTGGCTTTTGCGTGACCAATCTGTTTTCAAATACGGCGAGTTTTGACCCTATCGATAAAGATAGGCTGTGATGGGAAATATTTGCTATTATTCAACAACCTGCTTGAATGCTTAGGTCAGATGGAAGGGAGATCTCGAAATTAAGGATGGCCAGGATATGTGAGACGCAAGATAGTGGCACAGTTAATGAAGGACATTGATGAAAATGGACGCGTGTGAAAGCTCAGGCATCATCTTTCTTTTCTCCTTCTTTCCATCCTTCATTGTTTTTTGTTTTAATTCTTATTTTCTTTTAACATTCAAGGAACATTTACAAAATATGCCCTCCCTCAAGGAGCTTAAGTTGTCATAACGTGATAGATTTTATATAATTTATTAGTTGCATTAAATAAATATTCAAATCACTCATTAGGTGATATTCGAATGGAGTTTTAGGGTACTATATAGGCACGGCACTAAAAGACTTATAATGATGGATTCATAACATTAACCATTTACACTGATTGAAAATATTTTCGTTCATCTTGAAGAGCATATACAAAGAAAACAACACGCAAGAACAGATGGGAACAGATCGTAAGAGAGAATAAAAGTTAAAATTTGAAACAAGGGCTTTTGCGCAAATCAGTGACGACCGAGAACCACAAACTGTCATGAGCTCGCTCTGCACCCGGACACACCAAAAAAATAAAAGCTGAAAAGAACCTCTGGTGTGAATGCCAGGCACACTGTCCTTTAAGGAACTAAATGCTACTGTCCTGTGACCTGTCGCTCCATTTCCAAGGATGAAGAGACCCCCTGGTATGAATCCAAAAAAAAAAGGACTTCAACGGACGATGGAGCCAGTGGGGTACGAGGAGGGTCTGCTTGTGGAAGAAACACATGGGCTCAAAAATGGGCAATTAGAAGTCTCTCTAGTCCTATTTTTTTGCTTTGAGTCGACGACTGTGTCTTCTACTGCCCATTTCCTCCAGCGGTTAGGTGAGCTGGGAGAGGCTTGCGGCTGCCTCCTGCAGACACCCTCCCTCCGCACGCCCGGGAAAGCCAGCGTCCCTCAGTTTTTAAGCTGTATCGTGATATAATGCACATACCGTAAAACTCGTCCATTTCAAGTGTACACTTCAGTGGCTTCTAGCATATTCACAGAGTTGCGCGACTATCACCACGGTATTTTTTTAGGCCATTTTCATCACCCCAAAAGAAATCCCCTAGTCATTTCCGGTCGTTCCAGCCCCAGACGGCCACTGATTAGCTTCGCATCTCTATATATTTGCCCGGGACATTCTATATGTGTGGAATAATACAACAAATGGTCTCTGCGATCGGCTTCTTATATTCAGCATAATCTTTTCAAGATTAGCTAATATCTTATATTCTTAGTAAATCGCCAAGTCTTAGAAGCAGCCCATCAAGCGCGGATTGTGTTTCTAACATAATCGCTTACCCGCTTTGTGCTCTGTCCTTTGCTCTGCTTCTGAAATGATTTTGGTTATTCTCGCTTTTTTGAAGGAAGGAAAATCTATGAACGAGCTCGGGATAGAATGTCGTACCCTGGCTGAGTAACTCCACTGGGTCTGTCGATCTTGGGGGACGGGGGGTAGCCATGTGGTAGAGGGGAGAAAGGAGACAGAAATTAAAGTCTCTTTTAAGTCACGTTTCATAGATTAGAGACACTCTGATATTCTCTCTATTTACCGGTGAACCAATGCTTATTTTTCCTCTACCCCCTTTTATAGGTCAGATACAAAATACGGTTATTTTGTCCTTCATGAAAGGGATTTCTCTCAGTTTAACATTCTAATGTTTCTTAAGATATTTTGTCGATAGAGCTGGCAGAAGAATCAAGCGTGTGGACAGTGAAGTTCTAGTGACGCTCAAACATGAAGTCATTTGCCGCAGGCCTTGGATTTCCTCTTGTTCTCCACCAAACCCACCCTTTCATCATAAATACATTCAAAACAACCCAAACTTATTTTTCTTTGTTCTTCTGAATTCGAGTGACTGTGACAGATTTGTTGTCCCAGAGCCTAAACAGGGCACGCATTAAGCCTGGCATGCGGTGGCTCTCCGACCCGTGTGCAGTGAAGGAGAGGATGCGGGAAGACAGGTCCAGAACGAAGCAACGAGCCCGTCAGCCGCCTGAGATTGCGCGGTCTCTGAGGCCGGCTTACCTGCCCAGGTAAACGGGTCTCACCTCACTGTTCTTGTTGTGTTTATCGAGATGTTCTTAGGCGAGATAGTTCTCTTTTTTCCCAGGGAAGTCTGAAGCGAGTTACATACTAAATATACAACCATTTGGTAAAGTGGATGCACGAGAACCACCATAAAATCATATTTTTATAGAGTTTATTCATCTGTCGCCTCCAGCTTTTCCCCGGCGACAAAGGCACTCAGAAAACCTATATTTCCAACTGTTAAGCGTCCTCGTTTGCTGGCTCGCCGTCCCTCTGTGATGCTCAGACAACTGCAGAAGGCCCGTAATTAACACCTTCGGACAGATGGAATTTGTTTCGATACCAAATTGTTGTAAGCATCACAAGTTTATCGTTCGCGTTCCCAAATCTATAGAGCTGCCAGTCTCATTGCTTTTGTGCGGAAAGTATCCACAGCCATTTTTTTAACAGCCATTATACATACAGCACCATCATTGTGCCTCTTTTAATAATAACCTGAAGGACAAACTAGAATGATTAGAAATAAAACCGTTAATTTCATATTAGGGTCCTCGACAGCATTTAGATGTAAAAGTCATTATTAGACTATTATTCGAATAACAAATATGTCCGGAGCTCTAATACATATGTGATGGGACCCTCAGCCCCAGCAATGCCGCGGCCCATTCTGCTAATTGGAAAGCTCTCATTTCCACACGCTCCCTTTGTCATTTTGAAGTAGTGTCAGGGTTTAACCCTCTGATTCCCAAGGATGTCAGAGACCTAAGAAGGGGGGGAAAAAAAAAAAACGTTTTGGAAAATGCACTAAAATAATGCTCTTTCTAGGCATAATTGGTTTTAAAAATTAACCTTATTTCCATCGTCATGATTTATAATTATGAGGGTTTCCTTGATCAGATAATTGACTCAAATGCTTCAGAAATATCAATGAATACTGTTAAGAGGAAAAAAGGGACTGAAAAATATGGATAACATGCTCCTAGTCATTTAAAAATAAATAAAAAAAGGTGAATGATAACCTTTTTTACAAGGCTTAAAATGCGCGTAACTAAAACTATTTAGAGTTATGTACGGTAAATCTCTTACAAAGGAAAACAAGAAAAGTAAATACAAAACTTAAAATAACGATTACCCCACAGCTTGCCAGGCGTCTGCCGACGGGGGGCAGGTTTTGGCCATGTGGGGAAAGATGCGGCCGAGAGGCCTGGGGTTCTGTGGCCGGCTTGGGAAGGAGAACGGATGGCTTACCCTAGAAACTCATCAGCCCCGTTTCGCCCCTTTAGAACACATTTAATGGGGAGATAGAGCTCATGGAATTTGACCTAGCTCCAGAAAGCATCGGAGAAGCCGTCAAACGATGGAAAGTTCTGGAAGCTTTACTCCAACTGTCAGCCTTCTTTCAGCATATTCAGTTTGTTTTACCTTCACTCTGTTACGAATACTCAAGACAGGGATGATAAAGCAGGAGAGGAAGAGAGGAAAAGGGAGGAAAGACTTCGAGCCAAGTGGCGGTGGCCGGTCGCGGTCCACGGCGCTGCCTACGCCCTGCCAGCTCGGCTCCTGCCAGCTGGCGGCATGATTCGTGGGGAGGGCTGGCAGGTGACCCATGTGTCAGGGCGCGTCCCAGGCCCAATGGAAGGAGTGAGGGAAGAGAAGGGATGGATGACTGCTGTCCTCATGGCCCCGCTTCCGTTTGGCCTGGAACAGACATGGATGGGTGGGAGGCAACCTTCACGAAAATTCTGCTCTCTGTTCCCCAGAAACCAAGTTTTAGGGAGTGAGCATTTCTCAGCGAGAAGTTTTGCACATACATGGCTGATGTCCTGATTTCTTCCACAGCTACAGGAGAGACTATTAACACCTTTACTTCCTCAATTTTTAAGAAATCTTTATTTCTATAATTGACTTTAATGCTACTTTTTTGTCACATAAAAGGCTAGTTTTGAAAAGTATATACTATTTAATCACTACCCTGGACTAGTTCCTTGAAGTCGAGATAGTCTATTGAATTTTAAAATCAAGGGAACAACCCTTTAGGAGAAATGGGTGCTTGACACAATGGGGCTTTGACATGACGTGCGTGTGAAGTCTCCGCCGCTGATCTGCGTGTGGACACGTCTACGACAAACATTCCTAAGCGTTCTCAGCTGGCAATTTTCAGTTGCTTTAGTAAAGGGCTGGCGTGAGAGTTGCAGTGATTGACTGAGGAGGGGTCTGAACTCATAATTATCTCCCAACTCGCGTGTGCGTTTAGCGGGGTCACACCTGTTCACACGCTGAATTGTGACAACATCCCACAGAACAGGTGACTCTGAAGAGCCAGTTCCTGAAGCTCTTCGGTGAAACCCTTGCTGGGCGCTGGTGGACACAAGCTTCTTCCCGTCCTACCTGGTGCGTGAACTTGTTCTGAAGACAGTGCTGGCCCTGTGCTGCACCCCAGCTGCTCCCCAGAGCCAAGTCAGAGGGGCCGAGACGTGATGGGAGTGGGGCCTTACCCCTCCTACACTGGGGCTCAGCCGATGGCCTTTGGTCTCGTGCGTTCCCATGTGTGTGTCTATCTCATCTTTGGGTAAAAAATCCAGGGACTCAGGCTGAGGTTACTGAATTTGTGATAACATGCCCTGGGCACTTTATTCTAAAAGATTTCAATAATGTCATACCTCTTGGAACACGGAAGGAAACTGAGAAAATGAAGGACCCACGGTCACATGTTCAGTTTCGCTGCGAGAAAGAATAACAGGACAGTTACGAAGGATGGTGGTTGCAGGCGTCTCCTGTGTTGGGCTTACTGAGCCTGGATCCCTGCTAATGAAAGCGCATGGCATTTGGAGACATTCAGCAGAATTCCAGTTTCTTCCAGCACCAATGAATTGTGGGAAGATACTTTAAAAAAAAAAAAGTCATAAATAGATCTCCGATTCAAAATGTTGTCGGTCACAACTCACTGATAAATGAATAGCCATTGCTGAGTCCTTCCTTGGAACCTGACATCTTTGCATCCGGACGAAGACCCTGGGATGAGCTAGGGATGCGTCGCTGCCTCGTTTTCAGTAGTTTAAGATTCAGAGCAGGAAGCGTCTCTGGACTTCCCGCCTCTCTTCTTTCTCTTCCTCCTCCTGCTATTCCTCCCTTGTCCCTCGGCTCTGTCCTTTGCCCAGCTCACTCTCAATTCTTTTCTGTCCTGGCCTGGGTCCCATCAGCGCTCACGCCCCATCTTTTTCCGACTCCATCTTCATTTCCTCCTTCTTACCCCCATTTCCCACACGTCTTTGCTCGCGAGTCCCCTTCTTGGTTTCCTCCTTTCTTTCTTCTCTCTTAATTTTTTAGTAACGGCTGCAGTTTCGTGAATGTCTGACATTGCTTCCTGGAAGCCGTGAGCATCTAAGGATTGGAGCCACTTTCTCCTCTCAATGCATCTGAATTCCCTCTGATCTAATCAAGATGCTTAAAAATCCCGAGTCTCTCTGTAGCCGTCTCCTCGGAAATTCCGTTGCAAAGAAAGCGAAAAAGAAAAAAATGCACGGCAGCAAAAATCTCCGTGCGCGGTGTCTCAGACCGAAATAAGCTCAGCTCCCTCTCCTTCTGATGCCCCCTTCCTTCCATGCCCCCCGTTTTCTAGCTTCTGACCCTTCACGGGATCTTGAAACGTAACCCACGTTCTAAATCTTTGCGATGGAGGCTGAGCTCGCGAGCAGGGAACTGTGTCCTCCTGCATCTCGGCCTGATGGGGTGGCGTTTTAAAGCAACGTACCTTCTTTGAAAAAGCAAATAGGCTGTGATTTCTGAGGACGAAAGTTTCTTCGGATCCCAGCTTTTTTGTTGGTTAGATGCCCGGTCTCGGCCTCAAGCTGCTCAGTGAACACGTGGCAATTCGAGACAGTTAACTCCCTCACCCCTGTGAGCCCTTCACCTTTGTCCAGATTTCCGTTTAATTGAACGTTTACTAGATGTGATGACATTTAACTCATTCGTGCTCCTTATTGCTGTAATGGCATAGAGTCTGCTCTGTTGATAGACAACTAAGGATCTGTCACGTGGTCCGGATTATCCCGATTCATTCCAGCTGGTGCCTCCTCCCGTGGATTTCTGGGTGCAATCACAGGATTTCACCAATAAACTCCATGTACTTAGAGACCCAGTTACCTTCTCGATCTCTCGGTGCACCTCCCGAGTCCAAGGTCAACCAGAAAGCCCCTCCACGCTCTGCTGACACGGGTCAGGGGAGATGAGAAATGTGTAGACCTTCTGAGCTTTTAAAAACCTGCTCTGTCCTGGAATATAAAAATATTCACATTCATATATAAATGTATGTGTTATCTAAACATGTAAGAATAACACCTAATATGTAATAAATACATATTCATTTTTAAAACTTTGGTTTAATTCAGACAAGATCAATTGCCCCTTGCCCTCGAAACCATGAAAACCAACTTGTGGTTATCCTCGCTTTCACGTGCTGGCATCCGAGGAAAATGTTTTCGCACAGAAACCCGAGAGTTTGTTGATTTTTTCAGTTAGTGGTAACACATTTAATATTAATAATAGTCATAAAATTATGTTAGGTCCAGAAGTTAATCCTTAGCTTTTCAATGCACTTTTAAAATCTTGGGCAGTATATACATTTGAAAACATAGCATGACCAATATGTGCGATACATTTATTTCAACTCACAAAAGACCTTTGGTTTAAAAAGGCACCCCAAAAAGGCATCGCCGGAACTCCGCGCTCTGCCGCACACCAGGCCAAACCTGCCGAGGTGTCCTGGGGCTCACGCACCTGCCCGCGCGGCACCCCGTGGGTGTTCTTGGCTCCCATTCACTCAGAGGCGGACAGGGCTGCCAGGCAGGCCTTGCCTGCAGCAGGTCCTGACAGCGCTCAGGCACCGTCATCCACACAGGTGCAAGGGGACAGCAGCCACATCTGGCAGGTGCAGCAGCCACCTGGTTCCCAAGCTTTGGGGCAACAACCTCAGGCCCTAAAAGAAGTCAGTAGCTTTTTCAATTTGGAATTTCACAGACATAAGGACAGACCAGTGACAAGGGCCTCCACCCTCGGGAAAGCCCTGTGTGTTCGTCCATCAAGTATTTATAGTTCATTTGTTGTCTTCTTTAGTTCAGATACGAGGTTCAACCAGCTGCCTTTTACCCTAAGGAGGGTCACTCGGTAATTTAAGTAACAATTTTACCCTTACCAGGTTACCAGGGGGACTGAGCCAGCCGGCGTGGCTGAAGGTCTGCCTGGAACCACAGGTCAGGAGCAGATCCTCTGGGACAGAAGACAAGGCCAAGCCCCACCTGCCCATGGTGGGACCCAGATCACCGGACGGTTAATGACAGGCAGCGGCTGGCTCTGGAACTCTGGATTCCTTATCCTGAATTTATGTGACTGCAGAATATGCATATGACGTATTAATATACAGACCCTAACAGTGCCACATCAAAGCACTGGTGACCTTGACTCCAATTTTCAAGTTTACTGATGAGCACGTCTTAGGAGACAGAGTCAAAGGCTTCGCCTACTTTGAACTAGATTACATTTCTCACTGCTCTCTGATTCTTCAGAGCTGTCACTTGGTTATATAGAATTAGATCAGAATTTACTAAATTTCTTATTTATATTAAGACATTCTGAGTATTAACAGATCTTCACTAGCCTATACTGTGATATATATATATATATACACACACACACATATCCATTAATAAATAAAGATTTATTTAGCTATCACTATGTGCGAAACAAGATACTGGGCCGTTTGTAAAAGAAAACAGATGGGTTATGAGTAATGTTTACACAGAGCTTTTAATTTTTGGTTTAGTTGAGAAATTAAAACATATAGAGGCATCTACTAAATAAAAGAGAATATATACTAAGTATCAACAATAGCAACTACTCCAGCACAGAATAGTAAACCTCTGACAGGGGCACAGCTATAGGCTGGGAGTACCAACGACAAATGCTGCAGGAATCTCTCAGAGAGAGAGAGGTGTTTAGATGGACATGCATCACGGAAGCCTCAGGAGGTGACTGGAAATCGAGGTAAGACTTAAATAATGGGCTCGATTCCATCCCGGAGTGATGAGTGGGATTTATGTAGATTCTCTATAGGCAGAAAAGAAGATAGCGCTGATTTTCAAGATTCAGCACATAAACGAAAGTAAAGTTTCAAGCCTGAAATCTAGAGTGTTTTCTTTTTTTCTTACTAAATAATGGAGAATGAATCACCTGTCTTGAGGCGAAGTGGGACGTAGTCGGGGGACACCAGCCCTATTCTGTCCAACACACTGTGGGAACGTGAGACCAGGCCTTAGCTTCCACTCCGGAGCCTCGGGCTTCCTGACCATCCTCCGAGCCTGTGACATATCTGTGACTGTACTTCGCAAACGAGGCAGCATCACAGAGGTTCGGCTCTTCGTGCCTATCACATGCTTATCACATATGAGGTGTTCAGGGCACACTGAACAGACAAGAAGTAACAAAGTAGCGATCCCCTGCATGGAACCTGCATCAATACCACCCAAGGGGCAGGTTCTGTGTCACGTGTGCCAGGGCTTTTCAAAATGCTGAGTATCAGTAGGAGGACCGCGCTTCCTTTTTTTTAGGGAGAGGTCCAGTTTATGCCCGTTTCTCTGCAAAATTAATAAAAGTGCCTCTTTTCACTCTTACAGGTGTCAGAATTTACACAATCGATTAGATGGTCATCCTAATGATGAGGCAAATGCCAAGATACAAGGTGCCACACACACGTCTTCCCTCATTGTAATATCAAGATACGGAGACAACAATTTTTAACTTTTTAATGTAGATCTTCCCCATTAAAAATGTATTAAATGACCTAGGGTCTTACTTTACGTACAAGTCTTATATTCTTGTTTTCTTTATTGTGTAAAATACCCTCTTCCTTGTGAAAAGAACAGATGTTCCAGTGGTGTGCTAGAGACAACAGCCCAGACTCATGAAAAGCAAGTAGGGGCATCTCTTCCCAAAGAGGTGCTCACTGACATCAAGTCGGTGACTAAAAATAAGCTGCAGTGGGGGTATTTACACCATGGAAATTGGCAAACATTACAGATCAGAATTTGTTTGTTTGTTTGTTTTTTCTTTTTACCTCGAGAGCCAGTTGTTAAACGCACCAGCATAAGACTGAGTGCTCTTAAGAGACGGTTTAAAAAACATTGATGATTTTGATCTCGGAAGCTAAGCAGAGTTGGGCCTGGTTAGTATTTGGATGGGAGACCACCTAGGAAGACCAGGTGCTGTAGGTGTTAAAAAAAAAATTTGATGATCGATACATACAAAATAATCACCCATTATCCTACCGTCGCTAACACACACACGCACACACACACACACATTACAACAAATAGGCATTATAAAGAGATTTGGCTAGAACAGATATCACAAAATTTATTTATGTAAATAGGTGTCATCTTTTGAAATACTCATCTGATAAGTTTGAATATTTCTTCTAAGAACGAGCGATCCCGCTGCTCTCAACCCGTTTGGGTCTCCTCTGCAATGAGTGTCAGAGAATCCGCGGAAGAGAAGCCAAATCAAATCTCATCCGATTGCCTTAAGTCCAAATGAGAATCCTCAGGTTTATACGTGAGACTTGACTCTAAGCGAAGAAAAATTTTCTTTCCAAATATAGACATATAATGAAGACCAGGGCTGTTCAGAACAATGTTTTCCAAACTTTAAAGGCAGCTTCGAAACAAAGAAGGGATGGGTTTTGTAGCTGGGGTGCTGAGTGGGAGGCAGAGATGCAAAACCTTTGCATCGTGTGAGGGCTTTGTAAGTTGTTCATTTTTAAATGAATATTCATTTGGATGTAAAATTTCTATTATGAATCGTAAAAATCTATCACGTTATTTTATAGGTTCATCTTCTGTACCAATGTATTTACGTATAAACAGTTGCACATTTTAAGAGATAAATGTAGCCATGATTTATATATTTAATGCAGCTCCAGTTATGTTTTACACAGTTTAAGTTGTTTGATAAAAACTCGAATGTATTTTTCTAAGTCCTTTTCTCCATAATTCTTAATCCCATGTGCATTTTAAAGGAAATGAACTCCGTGTGTTTCTTATTTCATACACTTAACTCGTCAAACAATGTTTTGCAAGGACCCTTTGATATCTAAGAAGCCCTTTGAGTCTTTTTATGAGACTTTTTAAGCCTTTCTCCTCAGAAACAGGAAGTCATGTTTGGCCATGACCAAAAGCACTTGCATACCGAATGGTTTAAGTTCAATGTGAAAAGGCCACTGAGCTTGGATGGGCGCTCAAGGAGGCAGCACGTGTTCTCCAGCCCGAGAGAGGGAGGCCGGTCAGGGTTTGATCTACACAGAGACAACGAATTAAAAGGCATAGACGTAACATGGTGGAGTCGCTTAGGAATTTTAAGAGGTGGTAGGATCACTTTCAAATGAGAGAAAAAAAAAATCTTTTTAAATTCCTAGGATTTAGCTTGCAGAATTTGTAACTTTCCTATTTGAGTGCGTTTGGTGGAAGGTGACGCTGTCGGGCGTTCGGCAACGTTCCGCATGTGGGCTCGCGCTCCCATCTGATTACATTTAGGCGGATTGCGTCATGGGGTACTTCTGAATCTTTTTCTTCTCACACACTGCTTTCAACTTTCTGTTTTCCTGTTGTAATCACGATCCCACAGCTGGTGGGGTAAATTCTTCGGGGAATCATTCTTTAATCCATGGAGGATTCTTAGAGCTCATTTTGACAGAGACATCTGTGCCCGAAATTTAAAAGGCGCTATTAGTTTGTTGTTCCAAATGAATGTTATAGAAGGCTGGGAAAATCTTATAGGGATGTGTTCGTGTGCACATAAATTAAGAAGAGATGAATCCGTTTAAGCCTAAACCGCTCTGAAAAATAAATTAGATTTTCCTTCATGTTAGGTGTCAAAATGAAGTATATGCTGACATTCTCAGAGAGCGAGCGACACATAAATAAACATACGTCCAGTTTAATAAGAAAAGATAAAACAGGTTAGAAAGTAAAATTTATGCAATTTTATTATCAAAGTGGTAGCAAGGCAAGAGAAAAAGACTGTAATATATGAAAGAGAAAAAAGCTCACTCGAAATTAGATAAAATCTACAAGCTTTCTATATTATATCCATATTGAAAAATATTTTTAAAAACGAGTTTTTGATATAGACCCACCATTGTAAATATGGCCGTGCTTGGAGCATAGTGTCGGCCAGAACATTTGCCCTGCATTTCCTCTGCCAGTCAGTCCGAGCGTCCGTCGGAGTTATTAATCACAGCGGCTTGCATTGAGATGTTTTCCAAACGCTTTCAAGTCTATTATCTCATTTGACCCTTGTAAAAACCGTAGATAAAATGGGTATTAATATCACTATTTGACAAGAAGAAAGTCAGTCACAGAGGAGTTAAGAAACTGCCCAAAGGTCATGAAGCTAATTAATGGCCAAAGGAGAAGGCCGTGTGGCCTGTGGGTGCTGTGCCAGGACCTCTGTGTGCTTCCTGTAGAATGACCCCGTGGGGCAGGGACGTGCGACCCGATATCAGGAAGCTGGAGCTCCGACAGTTTAGATAACTCGATCGAGTCTGCGCAGCTAGTGAGGGGGTGGTGCCACTGAGACCCTTGGCGACCTGGCTTCGTCACCACATTTTCTCCTGCGCCCCATATTCCTATCCGTGGTCCCCCTCTCATTCGCTTCCCCGTCCTCACCATGTGACGAAAGCCTCGGCGTGTGCAGCTCCATGAGTGTTTCCACTGAACTCAACCAACACCCAAACGATATCTACTCGTTAAATTAGCACTAAATGAAACCAAAAGTGTTGTTATACTTTGCAAATCATTGCCAAACCATTTAATTATTCAGTTATTTAATTTTTGTATTGGGATGACTTTGATTAGCACAATCCAGTACGTTTCAAGTGTACGATTCGACAGTAACTCATGTGTATACTGCCTTGTGTGTTCACCGCCCGTCGTTAGATTTCCTTCCGTCACTGCCAAGATGATCAGCTGGACGCCTTAAAGAAGAACTAAAGTGCTATAAAGTTAGAAGGGACAAAATCAGCCTGTCGGTTTCGGAGGAGGGCAGGCGGGGGTGTGGACGGGCTGCGGGGCCGTGCCGACCTGCTCCGGAGTCCCTGGATGGCCTTCCCGGCCACATGTCACAGGACAAGGCACTCGCTTTATTTCCCTCGACTGAAAGATTAAAATATAAAAATATAATAACAATATAGGGCAGGTTTGTTGAGTCCATTAAGAGATTATTTAACTGTTTGATACGAAGAAAGAGTTTTAAGCGATTGCTATTAAGAGTTTTTTTCCCGGTGAACCTGAGGTGAATGAATATCTTAGCATTTATCCTCAATTCGAAATCAGATTAAAGAAAAGAAAATCGAGTCAATTATGCATTTTAAGGAGTTAACGCAGATGACAGTCATCCGATCGTGATGTCAGCAGCCTTCATCACCAAGTGACCAAGAAACACATCTTTGGGAAAGTCTCAAAATGGGGTCCATCGAAGTGTTTCTACCAACTGTGCAGAATGTCCCATGTCGTGAACGGAACGGAGGGAACAGTTACGAAGGTGGGGGCGTGTGCGGGGCCCCGCGCCTTAGGTCCACAGGGAATAGACATCTGGGTTCAACACGCACAGACCATCAGGGCTCCTGATCTCACAGCCGAACCCAGAGGCTCGAGCTTAGATTCCAGGGTCTAAGAAAGAAAAGGAAAAAAAAAAAAAAAAAAGAAATTTGAACATTTGGAAGACCAGTAAACTCCTGGCTTAATTTAATCTTAAACATGGGTCATTCTTCCTAAGATAAAATAAATGTCTTAATTTGTTTTAATGCGCATCGAGTTAGTTGTCCGGGAAAATCTCATGGCATTTTGAAGGGCAGAGCTTAGCTGGGCACGCTGGGAAGCTTCTGCCTCGCCACGTCGCTCACGCCACCAGCATTCGCGTGACTCTATCCGTGACAGCCGCTGGGCTGGAGGGGACGGAGCGCAGCCAAAATCACTGAGGATGCGAACCACTCTCGAGGCGCTCACGGTGAACCAGGAGAGACAGACGAGCCGGTCGCGAGCTCAAACGAAATGTGGTAAACAAGATCCAGGGAGCTCCGGGACTCGAAGGAGGTGACGTTTGAGCTGAATTTTCAACAGACAGCGAGAGTTTTCCTGAGCTGGAAGGCAGGGAGGAGCATCGCAAAAGGAGCCATGTGGAAAAAGACGTAGAAACCGGGAGAAAGCAGGGTGTGGCTCATTCACAACATGAAAAATAGTTCGGATTTAACGTGAGGAAACGTGTTAAAGGAAACATTATTCTGACACTCACGAAGATGGCAAGGAAGGCTAGTCAAGACGATTGCAGTCAGGCTCCGCTCTCAGCACAGCAAAAAGAGCTGGGGATTCCCAGCGAAGTGGCGAAGTGAGGGGTCAGGGGACGGAAGTCACTCCGAGGGGACACTGGGAGGTGAGGGGGTTCTTATTACACTGGCCTAATAGGACTCTGGCTGCAGACAGGCCCAGGACTCAGCCATCGAGGGCGGATGGAGGCCTTGTTCAGATTCGGAGGAGGGGATGAGAGAGCAGGATTCTGTGCTCAGACCGGGCTGTGCGGACCACGGCACAGCCGGGCCAAGGTCCAGACCGGGTCTAGGGAGGGCTGGGAAGGGCGCGTGGTCCAAGGCGCCTCGTCCGGCAATGAGCCGTGAGCGCTGACAGAGGCGCGTCCAAGGCCGGCTGTGCCAGGGTGAGGGGCTGGCTCTGCCCATCCGGGAAAAGGGAAGCCGTGGCACCGTTCTGGGCTTTAGAAACAGGTCTTTAGGAATGCTTTTCATGTGTCTGAAATTGTTTTCTTCACGGTGCTATTTAGAAAAAAAAAGAATTTCCTAAAACAAGGTCTGTGTGGGTCACACGCCTCTTTGAAACGATTAATTGCATAAGAAGTCAAGCCTCTCCTACACATATGCTGGGAGCCCCCCAAAATAAGTGGGGGGCTTTTTCTTTAAGGATGTCAAAGTCTAAGCCCCATGGTTCTAAATTCCAAAGGAAAATGAAATGCACGCCGATACCACGTGGGAAGAGACGTTCCAAAAGACGGAAGGCCTCACCTGCACACTGCGGCTCACCTGCAGAGCCTCGCCTCACCTGCACAGCCACGCCTCCCCTGTGAGCCGTGGGGCTGCTCGCCGCCTCAGTGTCTCCCCTGCCATCTCCGGACAGAAAGCCTTCGCCGACGCGCTGACCCCGTCCCTTTGGTCGCCCCTGCCATGCTGTCCACGTAGGCCCTGGGGTCCCAGGAGTGGGGTTAGTAGATGCCCACCCATCCGGTGTGGACCCCACATTAAAGGCGGTGACTCACTGACCAAGGGAACAGTGTGGCCACTGAAGACACGGCGGCAGTACGTGCGTGGGAACCGGCATCCGGCGGCCTCAGCAAGGCTTCCTCTGTTGTCAGGAACAGAATAGACTGAGCAGCAGTGAATAAAAAAAAAGCAGCGACTTTGGCGTCGACCGTCCCTTAGGTCAACTCCCGGCCCCCGGCCCAGCCGCGCGACTGGCAGGTCAGCAGCCACCCTGAATGTCTGTTTTTTTACCTGTAACATGAAGCAAATAGCACTCGATCTGTGGTTTGCTGTGATTAAATTAATTAGAGGATGCTAAAACCCATAACGTCTTGCTCATGATAGGCGCTCCATAAACGCTCACCTGGGCCCGGAGCTGCGTCCGATTTGACCAGGCCCTTCGCGCGTCTGTTTTCGCCCAGGAATCGCACGAGAAGCCTGAAGTGACTCTCTCTGTTTCACTCCATGGAGCCGAGCCCCCTGCTTTCACGGTCCTGGGGTGCGGTGACCTCTCCGCCCTCAACCGCGTCTCCCTCCTGGCTCTCGCCCGGTGTGTGCCCACCCTGGACAATCGCAAAGGTCTCGTGACACCCGAAAATTAATTTTAAAGATGAAAAAGATGAATCGATGTGAGTTCGAAGAGGAAAGAGCCTTCCCCACGCAGAACAGAAGTGCGTCGACGGAATCAGCTAATGCGGCCGTCACGGCTCGGATATTCCAAACGTGGGCCACGCTCTCCGGCCCTTCTGTTTGTGACGTCTCCGTGAGACGACCTATAAAACCTGGGCAGCTTTCTTTAGGGGATGCGTAAACTGCGGCCGCTCTACTGCTAAAACAGGTTCTATGGAACCTCAGAAATCAGAGCTCGATTCGGCCGGTATTTACGGCCTGCGCAATGTACAGAAACGGTGACACGGAAAAACGCAGGTTTCCATCTGTGCCACATTATGACGCCACGCTCAGGAGGCATTTTTCATTTAAAATGGTGGCAGTCCTGCAGAACCTCTCCCTTTGATATCCTACGCTCCCACATGTGATGTAGCAGAAGCAGGCTGGCTGTAAACTCGAACCTTTACTGTCTTGAAAGATGAAACGGCCCAGCACTCACCGCTCCACCAGACGTGTCTCTAAAAGTGAGTAGGATCAGGTGTGTCCCTGGCCTCTCTCTTCCTCTCCCTCCCTCCTTCTCTCTCTCTCTCTCTCTCTCATTCATTTGGAGTGTTTTTTAAAGAACGAGACAGCTACAACAATCATCTTTCCGAAGAAACCTCTGCAGTGCACACTTCTCCATGACACTTCAGGTGAAGGACGCACCACACCGCAAAACACGGCAGGACAATCAAGTCACGATCTCCGGCCATTTAAGAGTTAAGTCTTCATTTCATTTTCTGAAACTCTGCCAGTTCCCGAGTCTCCGAGTCCCTCAAGCTCAGCCAGATCCTGCCTCATCTACAGCCATTTGAAAGGCGGGAGCCGGTAAAGGCAGATGGCCGCCTTTTCTAAGCAGGGGTTTTAACAGCTTTTTCGGCTGTGCTGGTTCGAGCAAGCCTCCCATCTAGGTGGAGTGTCATAAGCCTGGTTGTTCCATCTGCTATTTTCCAAAGAGTCCAGTGAAAATGAGAGTCAAGTTAAAGCAAACAAACCAGCCAAGGAAAAGAAAGCCCGAGCGATTCCAGGTGGCCGCACGTGACGTCGAGGAGCGAGACCGCCGTCCGCCTCTCCGTTCACCCGCATCTCCCAGAAGAAGCGCTGCTTTTGCAGACACTGTCTGCATCTGAGACCTGGGGTGTCCACTCTCACCAGGTGACATCCGTGACGGTTCCTGGCAGACGGCATCAGACTTGAGCTGGACTTTCCCGGGAGGTCATCTCTTGAACTAAGGCAGAAGGAGGATAAGTTTGCCCAGGACGCGCAGTTGGGAGTGGCCGGGCCTCCGAGCTTTACAGCAAAGGGAGGCATGGGAAGAAGGCTTCGGACCCAGCTGACGCCATGGCGCTGGCATCGCTGGCTGTGCCACCTGGGGAAACGATTTGTTCTCTGAGCTCCATGTTCCTGACCCGCAGCAGTGAAAGGTGGTCGTGAGAACACACGCGACGTCTGTGCCTGGACGTTCCGTGTTGCCTGCGCCTTGCGGGCTCCAGCGGCTGCTCAGATGACTGTGAAAGGTGTTTCAGGTGGCTTCACGTGCGTGCCTGGAAGCTTAGGTGCTGTGGAGACAGGCTGTCTTCCTGTGCTGGGAGCAGCCACTTAGCCCGACCCCTGGTCTGGCCACCGACCTCCTGAAGGACACAGGATGGGAATTCCAGAGCCGGCCATCCTCACAGCAGGACATAATCCATGCCAGGAGAAGATGGGGCCCCAGGGATCCCCTTAGTGATCAGGCGGGGGCGGGGGGGCGTTTAGTCATCTTACCTGAAGATGAGAAGTAGTAGGAAAACCCATAGCAGTTTCTAGGCTCTATTTTCTTTCTAACTCACGATTACCTGACATGCACAAAGCTTAAAGGAGAGGTTCGTCTTAGCTTATTAGACTTCAGTCGCTTATGAACGTGTCAAGGAAGAAATATGTGCACAGCATATGAAAACGCTTCACACACCCAAAAGAGCGCGGCAGGACCGCAGAGCTGAGTACAGAAGGTCCTGGATTTTCGTGTGCTGCAGGAGTTTGTGTTCATGCGTTTCTGCACGAAAGGTTTCTGTTTGGTGTTTTTACTTTTCGTTTGTGCGTTTGTTTTCTACAAGTTGTTAACAGATACATATTTTGTTGTGTGTGTGGTCGTTTGTTTTCTGTATTTCACGTAGCCCTTACTGATCCCGCTATAGTACTTTTCTTGTGCTTAATGGTGTTTAAAATGTGGGAGGTGTTTTCACAAAGTCTATATGCATATATTCCTGACATGTTCACATAGAATAAGAGATTAAATCGCAATAAATTATGGAAACCAATCTTTTCCTCCAAAGTTTGTGCGTGAGGGAAAATCGTTTGCATTCGAGGGATCGATTTGATTAAAATGTTTTATCTATGCATCAAAATTCATATAAGAATCTCTTTCGACTGTGGTAGGATATGGGGTCAGCGTGACGAGACGGTGACAGGCATCATTCCAGCAGAGAAGTGGATCCGTAAGAACCAAAGAAGAATGATGTATCGTGTGCGCAAACAGCACTACGTTCCAGGGAGAGGAGCTGGCTGCTTCTGCTCGGGCTTGTGGTCTGGCAAGGACTCAGTGAATGAATCACAGGGATTATGGCAATTTGGATTTTTTAAAGAATAAGATTTTGCCAGATGGACAAGTAAGGCTCTGTGGGCAGAAGAAACCGCGTGAGCGCAAGCTTAGAAGCACCGCGTTTTCGGAAGACGACAGGTATGGCAGCAACGTTAGCGTACGAGGCGGGTAGCAGACGAGGCCAGATTTAAACGCGGGTGAAGACCAGCCCGCAGATGTGTGCTGTGCCAAGGGGGTTAAACTGCATTTTCAGCGAGAAGCTCCGTGAAGGGAAAATTCTAAGTGATGAAATGACGTGATAAGTTTTGTGTTCTAGAAACACCTTCGCTTTGTGGGGGAGATTGGCGTGGTGGGGGCCAGACTGGAATCTGGAGACCAGCCAGGATAGCACTGGAACATGACAGGTGACAAAAACTGGGACTTGTCTGAGACAGGTGGAATCTTTGAACCTTAACGCCTGGATGACTATTCTGTGATTGTAGAAAAGGCCCTAAATTACGCTAACTAGTCTAATGCCCAACATTTCTTCTGAGCACGGATGCTGGCATTTAACGGGTTAACCCGTTGCTCTAGAAGCTCTGCAAATCACTTCTTATTTAAAGAGTATTATTTCATAGTCTAATTATCGAAACGGGGCAGTTTTGTGGGTCCCTGTAGACAATGTTTATTTTGTTTTAGTTAAAATTCGATGACATTTCAGAGATTGTGTAGGTAATGCCGAGGTGAGATCCACACACAGGAAGTACAATGAGTGACATTCATGTCGGCCCAAGTTCCTGTCTTTATCTAAATCATGATGACAGTAGACTTAGGACATGCTAACAACAATGAAAAGACAACACCTGGGTCAGGTGAAGTACTTCGTACAAACTGCGAAATACGATTCGCAGTCTCAAACCGGTCACTCAGTTGTCAATCAGTATACTAGTTAGCAGTTTGTTTTGATGAATTTTCCGTTGTTTGGGTAGTTCTCAATTCTTTACCTTGACACACAGGGAGAGCACTTGAGCCGAGGTGGTTCTCAAATTATTCTGGCTTATGATTTCCTGTTCACAGGTTTTTTTCCTAATTTTTTTCTGTTCTCTCTGAAGGGCACCATCGAAGGCCTTGTATATCAGGCATCGTCACGGTTTCAAGTTCACTACTGAACGTTTGGCGATCAGTCATTTGTAGTAAACATTCTTATGCTTAGTCATATCGTCAAACGTTTGAGAAAGGGCTCCATGAGGGTAGAGAAGAAAACAATCATTTGGAAATAGATAGTTTGTACCAGGCAGTTTCTTAGGTACTGTAGCCACGTGTCATCTTAGCTGCAAAAAACGTTTCCACGACATTTTTGATTATTTTTCTTTCGTAGGTGAGAGAATGAGGTTAGGGCGTCTCGGCGATATGCTAAACAAACTTGAACCCAGGTCTGTTTGACTCAGAGACTCTTGTTTTCCTGTAAACGTCCCGCCTTTCTATGAAAATCAGCATTTCCTTCTACAAACAAAGCACGAAATACGTTTTATTATGATTTTTAATGTAAAAAGTGCTCTCTTTGATAGACACTTTTTGGTGAAATATTTAACGTTTTTATTTTCTCAGCTTTAAGCGGTGACGAAGTGTGACACGCCACAAAGCCAAATGGAAGTTCCAGGCCTTGTGGCTTCCAAGGACCTTCAGGTTCACGCGTCACCGTCGAAGGGGTGCGAATGCGTCGTTGCTCCTTCTCCGGGAGGAGCCTGGAGATTTGGTGGCTGCGGAAGGAACGCGTGGACCTTTCCTGTGAAATCCCAGCCACCTCACTCTACTCCAGCCAGCTCTCGTCGACTGAGCCATTTCAAAGTTGAGTAATGCAAGGGACTTTGTGGCAGGAAGGTTTATGCCCTTCATCGAACGTCAACATGAACACGACTGCCTGCACCCAGGACCAGCCAAATAATCAGCAAAACAAAAATGAAAACCCCCTGATTATTACAAAGTTCCAAATTATTAGATACTTCAAGACGGGGAGAGCAGAGCACTGGACCAGCTCGGAGGCTCTGGGTCTCAGCGCTGGCCGCACGGCTGGCAGCCAACGCGTCTGCTCTCACGAAGACCCCCTGCGGGTCTGGGGTCTGAACCAGGGTTCCGGTCCCAGCACGGTCACCCGTCACTCAGCACGTCGCTGGCCGCTGCTCCTCTCTGGCTCCGTTTCTTCATTCAGATTCTGAAGACACACGTGTCCCGCTTAAGGCTAACTTAAGGACTAAATAAGAGAATGAACGGCCATCGACACTGATGCGACACTTATCGTGACAAATGTTTTGTCCCTAACACATTTGCCGTATTATTTTCTATCATTTGGAAACTCACCAGAGGAAAAGGCCAAAGGACAGAGAATTCTTGCCTTATCCTCCTTCTGGCCACGACGAGACAGGCAGCAGCGAGGTGCGTGACAGAATAATTCGCTAGTTTTCACATGGCTTTCTGAACCTATTTGGTGTCTCTATTTTTGTCAAATAAATAGAGATCTAAAAATTGAAATTCTACTTTAGCAATCAATTCTTTCACTCCATGGCTGACCTGTATGAGGCTGCATTTTCTCTTGTCTACTAAGCATGCCTTTGGCCATCTTTGCCAGCTCGATTTTCTACCAATAAGTGCAGTTATTCAGAAAGAAAGATCAGCAGACATACAGAAGCTCTTCGAGCGCAAACCAACGACGCTTCCTTAAAACAAGGTTTTATTGACAAATAACAGCCTTCGTTGACATCGGTGTTCTCATTCGTAAAAGGCCGCCCTTGTTTCTCCCTCTGATTACGTTCTAAGAAGCCTGGGGGTCCGTGAGGTACCCTCGATGACAGACTGCACGTACGAGGATGGCCGTGGGGGCCAAGGCGGCAGATGTTCGGGGTCCCGACTCCAGCTTCTGCACACCGTGCCTGGAGGAACGAGGGCTGGGGTCTGCTGCCACTCGGTTGTCTCCGGCCTGACGTGCATTGCACCAGGTCACCTTGCACTTGTCAGTGAGGGCTGCCATGACACGGCGTCATGCCCTGAGGGACTTAGACAACAGAACTGCATTGTCTCAAGGTCCTGAGGCCGGAAGTCAGAGACCAAGGTGTCAACAGGTCGGCTTCTTCTGAGACGGCGAGGGAGACTGTGTACCAGGCCTCTCTCTCTCCGTGGCGCGTGGGTGACTCTCCTGTCCCTGCACCTTCACCTTGTCTTCCTCCTGTGTGTCTGTCCCCAGATGTCCTCCTCCTGTAAGGACACCAGTCGTGTTTGGTTAGGGCCCTCCCGAATGACCTCATTCTAATTTGTCATCTGCACAGATGCTGCCTCCAAATAAGACCACAGTCGGGGCGAGGAGAGCAACACGTGAATTTGGTGGGGACACAATTCAACCCGTGACGTGTCACGGCAGGAGCCCACATTGATATTGAAGCTCTGAAAGCCTGGTCCTGGATGAGGAGGGCTGTGGGGGAAGGACTTGGGGAGTAGGAGAGTAAATACGTGGTGGAAAGAGAGAGAGACGTTCGCAAAGCAGAGATGTCAGACTCTGACAGACGCACGGGGGGCTCGTGGGGTCTGGGGAGAGAGGGCTCGGGCCCCCAGTAGAGTCCCACAGAGGTGGCAAGACGTTGGCATAGAAATGCTTGTCTGAACCCCTGGGAATTTCCCCAATGCATCGAGACAAGGGGGGCCGTCAAAAACATCCCCCCCAAAATGTGTATACGGCTTGCCCTCAGTTTCCTCCTCTGTAGAATGGAAACATTGGTCCCTAAGGCTTTTCGGCTTCAGAGTGCTGTGATCCCAAATAGCCACGGTGTCCGAGGACGGAGAGCAGTGTTACATATTATTTTGAACAGCAGGTCTCGCTTCCATTTAAAAAACCATGTCCCATTGAAACAAGGATCTCCTGCAAACTCAAGCTCTTTCTAACATCAGTCTAATGAATTACAACTGCAGGTAGAGACGTCTCTGATAGTGCAGGCAGGTCTCTACCTAAATGAAAAGATTAAAAAATCATGGAAAATTGCAAAGAAAATGGCAGGTGACAAGATGGAGAAGTAACACTGAAAAATGAGAGAGAGAGAAAGAGAAACGGAGAGAGACAGAGAGAGAGAGACAGAGAGACAGAGAGAGAGACAGAGAGAGGGCAGAAGAGAGACACAGAGAGAGAGAGAAACAATAATAAAACGTATTAGTAGACAGAAACCTTTGCCATGAGCGGTGACAAAGGCTCTGTCCTTGACTGAACTCTCGCTCCTCTGAGCACTCTTCTCGACTAGACCTCCCCGTGGCCTGTAAAGACCCGAACAAACACTCACAGTTCCTGACAACTCAAGGCCACATCCCTACGATGAGTCTAGCACCCCTTAAAGTGCCCGAGAAAACTCACAGTTGCCGAAAGGATTGACTATTTCCAGCTGCCACCTAAAAATGGGTCCCCCCTGTCCCAGCCTGTGGGGGGACTGGAGCCTGACGTCCTAGTTATGAATCCAGGTGGGTTCACATGGACCAAGCCCCTCTTCCTACTTTTAAAAAAATGTATTAAATTTATTGGGTGACATTCGTTGATAAAATTATGCAGGTTCAAAATGTACAATTCTGTAATACATCATGTTATGTGCATTGCATTGTGCCACCACCCAAAGTCTATTTTTTAAAATTTTTCACTTCCCTGACTCTACTGAGTCCCTGCTCGACCCTCTAGTCCCCACCTGTCCCTTTAAAATGCCCAATCACCTCTCTGCAAGTTTAAGTGGAATTCGGTTCACAGCAATAGTACATCACTGCTTGAAATCTGCCCTTATATCTCTGCCAACTTTCGCTTCCCTTTGGCAGAGGTCAAAGGAAATCAGAGGGCATTTTTCCGATGGGGGACATCAGCCTCACAGCATCCCGTCCCCACCCGTGTTTCTGTTTGGTGCCTGAGTGACAGCCGGACGCTGGGAAAAGCTAACTCCAGCACTTCATTCAAAATGAAGAAATGAAAGGCTCGAAGAGCTGATCGCAAAGCTCCTAAGGCAAGGAGCCCGAATTCAGACCCACAGCTGTCTGCAGTGTCTACCAACTGAACTCTTTTCAGCGCTTGACGGCCGCCATGGACAGTTAACAGACATGGCAGTCGTGACGACAAAGACCTTGCCTTCCACGCGAATGACTCGAAGTGCTTGCTTTTCTGTGGTTAGCGGCTCAAGATGTGAGTGACATCGAGGAATTGCTAATCAGAGCTGGAGATGAATCTAATGATTTCTGGGGCGTTCGTGTTTTGGCGTCTCGATCTAGTTGTTTAATTTAAGTCAAATATAGTGAGACATGAAACTAATTCAGGGTCATGATTCCATTGATTTAAGGGAAGTCAGTTTCTTACATTTAAAAAGCACAATCGATTTGGAGAGAATATAGAACATCATTCCTCACGTAGTTCCCCAGACTGAGAGAAATGTGGATCTTACCCACAGAGGTATCAGCCGCACACAGTGAGGACCGGCCCTGCCTTCGGGGGGCCTCGTCTGGCGGCCGGGGTCCCAGGCTGGGCATCATGCCCATGGTGATTCCACAGGGAGACTCACGTTGGTTCGGCGAGTGTCCCGCAGAACACCAGTCTCCAGCCTTCAGAATGCGACCCCCGCAAATGTGAATCATTCATTCCTCTGGGTGACATGCTTTTAAAATGCTGGATTGTCCAAAAAAAAAGGAGAGAGAGAGATGACATAGAGAAATATCCTTCCCGAGCTCGACAGCCTGAGCAGATGGAGCCCAGGGACAGAGCTGCGTCCTCACCGGATGGGGACACTGGAGAGAGCCCAGAATACGACAGAGCGGACGTTTCAAATTCTCGTCGGCTGGAGGACAGAGATTCCCAGAGTCATCAGCTCTCAGACGCTGGTCCGACGGCCTCTTCGCCTCATTTCCCACGCTGTGACATTGCCACAGGAGCGGAGCGTCTTTCTATCGGTGCGCGTGTGCGCTGCCTCCACGGCCCACCTGGCTGCACGTCCCGCTCCCTCCCAGCACAGAAACATCAGTGAAGAGTCCCCGTCATCAGGCTCCCAGGATGTGTAGGGACGAGAAGCCGAAAAGACACTGGGCCCAGAGAGACACCAGGTCGGGCCGTGCTGGCCGCGGAGGGCTCTGTGTCCCTGTGGCGGACTCTGTGTCCCTGTGGCGGACTCTGCTGCCGCACCCACGGCCCTTCGGCCACTTCTGGTACTGCCTTTCAACCAGAGCTCTCAGCAGAGCCCAGGCAAGCCAGACGGGGGACGGGCCAGGGCTGTGTTCTGGAATTCTCGAGTCGTCGTCCAAACCAAGTAAGTGGCTAGAAAGAAGCAGAAAAATTCTTGAAGGCGATGGCACAGATTGACAAACTCTAGAGTTACAAGTCTCCAACGCCAAGGCTGGAACCCCTTCTAGAACAGCTGCTCTCCCGAGAAGCCACCTGCTTCCGTGCCAGGGGGTCTTTGCAGGGCAGCCCTGGTCCCAAAGGAAATAGATGTGACCAAGGGTTAGCTACTTTCTAACAAGGCCGCCCACACTGGCCTCTAGGACAAACTCCCTGCGTCCCAGCAGGCCATGGTCTCAGACGGAGGCTCCTCACCTGGAGCTCTGTGTCACCTCAAAGTTCAACGGAACTGAGGTGACACAAGGAGAGAACGCGGCCCGGAGGGTTAGCGCTGGAAGGCGGGGCACCACCAGGATGGAGGCCAGAGCTGCACCACAGCTGAACGCATCAAGGTCAAACGGGGAGTCCACTTCAAATGAAGTGCGGGGGCTCCCGTGGTCACACCAAGGCTTCTGCATCCTAAGTTCCCCCCGAGAGCCGTCCAGATGGGTATCCAATCCACCCACGATGGCGTGTTTTTGAAGTGGAGCCAGACTTTGGTGTTTTGGACGTGTTGCGTCCACTCCTGACTACATGGCATTCAGACGGTCAGGCTTAGTTGTAATGGCAGTGACGATGACCACAGGGCCACAGGCTGCTCCACGTGCTGGCTGCTGGAACCCTCCACTCCTTCTGTGCTCCGTTCGTTCCTAATTCCGGGGCAGCTCCCTCTGCCTCAGCAGGAAGCGCCGCTGCGGTCTTGTCCTGTTTCCCATCAGAACTTTCTCCTTCCTTAATAACTCCACCCGCAGGGCCACATAACTCCTCCTCCAGAAGGAAAGAAAAACATAATTCTCCTCATCGATTCACCCTACGACGCTTTTAAACGCTCTCTAAATCCTGTTTTCTGTCTATAATTTTTCATTTGCTTCTAGTTCGTTTTCCTAAATGAGGTGTCTTGAACCTGACATCAGCTCGCCTCGTCTTCCTTACCCCAGAACAAGCACTGCCAATGCCACTCTGCAGGATGCGGTGGTCGTCTGTGGTCGCCGCACGGCGTGCGCCCCGGGGAATGTGTGGGCCCCTCTCCCGCCTGCACGACCATCAGGCCCTCTCGCCAGTGAGTCTGATGTCTTCCCTTATAAAGGCAGCTTTGCAGTCAACTATTAAAATTAGGACCAGAGATGCAAATATTAAATTAAAACAATCTTTTCTCGTTTTTCCTTAAACGAGGCACGATGTCCCGTAAAGTGTTCACTGTCACAAAGGAACAGTTCGGTAGCAGCTCTGCTTCCTTTGCTGGCCTCAACCTCAAGTTATGCACAATATTAACTGCAAACGGCGGGTCTTAACCGCCTCTCGTTGCCAAATAGCCCAGCAAACGACATGTTGTGCTGGCTCTGGGCAATGCCGGCGGAAATAAATGGCTATGTTTATGTGGAAAATATGACCATGTCATATAATTGGGGGGGGACTTCATTTTGAATATGTAATTTCAGCAGTGAGTATGATGGGTATTGCTTGAAAATTCTTCAGAAAAAAAATGAGTCACAGATTTACGAAAACTGTTAGAAGCTGATCTATGATTAGCGGCAGTTGCTCGTATTAACACAAAAACAGAGCGCGACGATCAAGGTCGTCCTTTGTTTTTTGTTCACTCGGTACCTACGTGCCACCTCCTCCAGAGTAGCCCACAGTGACCTAACGTCCACTCCGCCCGTGGGGAGCGCCGTGCTCGGGGCCAGGCATGTGGCGGCTTCGCGCCTCTTCTCGGAGCAGATGGGGACCAAGCATGGCAGAGAGATAATGTGTTTTGTCCCTGGAGGGAGGGTGCCGGCGGCTTTGTTCTCAGAGGACGTTGCGTGCCAAGCCTTCTGCTCAGGTGAGGACTTCCACATCTGCGGTTTCCACCGACTTCGCTTCGTTTGGAAAGAGTTTCCACAGCAGAGGTAGGTAGGTAGGTCCGGAAACACAAACACACTCGCTTTGCCACGTTCCGAAGTCCGAGGTCCATCAGTGAGCTCCGAGTTCTGCGTCAGGGACGGAGGGGCAGAGGTGGGGGACTGGGAACTTACCAGTCTGGGTCCATCTGAATGCTACAGAAAACGCCGTGGGCTGGAGGCCTCATGAACAACGGATACTTCTTTGTCCCAGTCTGGGAAGCTGGAGGTCCAAATTCGTGCTGTCTGCTGCGGTCCCGTCCCCTCGCCCACCACGTTCCCCGGAAGCCCCCTCCACATGTCCTCACTGTGTCCTCACAGGGCAGAAGGGGTGAGGGGCTCTGCAGAGTCTCCCCCATAAGGGCTCCAATCCCCTCCCGAAGACCCCACTTCCTGTCGCTGTCACCTCGGGGGTTAGGATTGCAATGCATGAACTTGGGCAGACGGTAACATCCCGGCCGTCACATCGCCCAAAGCCAGGCAGCCCCTAAGCTTCTGTGAAAACTCGGGTGTCATGACTCTACCCACACGTGATCTGATGTGCCGCAGAGGTGGGTTTACGTAAGAATGAGCAAGCACTAGAGGCCGACCTGCAAACGGTCACCTTGTCCGGAGGCGATCTAGTGTACGGTGACCGCGTGCGGACGGCGACAGCGGCAGCATGTCACGGAAGAAGTAGAAAGAGGATGCTCGTTATGTATTTTTCGAAGCACAGACCAAGACTTAAGGACCCAGAGATCCTCCGAAAGAAATGCTCCAACCGCGAGACTGGATTTCTGACTCTGAATTTGGCACAGTCTCCCCGCTTTTCGCTGAGATGACAACGCGAGGAAGAGGGCTGCTCCCCGGTTTTATGTGGTCCTGTGACTACAGTGCGGATGTGGCCGACGGTGCCTGGGACAGACGGAAAACGAGGCCATTACGATGCGTCCTCGTTCCTCCTTGCCGGTGTGGCGTTCCACTAGGAAAATTAATACATCGACTATTTCTCTGGAGATGAATTCCAAGAAAATGATCCATGCAGAAGGAGGTTTTAGAACATCGAATATTTATGATCTATGCACTGATAGTTTTGGAACATTCTGTGTCCAGGAATCCAGGAGTCTCCGTAACCTTGACAACCGGTCCTGATGCGGATGCCAGCGCTCCTAGTCAAAGCTCCCCTAACAAGCGAGGGTGGCTCTTGTCCACGGAGACTACTTTATAGTTCCTTAACTGCCACCAAAACCTCATTTGTCATTTTAAGAAACGTTCCGAGGGGAGGAGGGCTGTCCTTGGATCCGCCAGCATTGGGAGTATGTCGATCCTTCTTCATGCTCACGTGAACATTTTATTTTTATGAATAATTACACTAAAACCACTGAGCATTTTCTTCCCTAACGATGCATTTGTGTGTTGGGGGGAGGGGAGGGGGTGGCGAAGACTGGCAAAACAAAAACAAAAACAAAAAATAGATGTTTAAACCCAAAGTTCAAGCCAAAAAAACAGAGATGGTGAAAAAAACAAAGAGACAAATGTTCTAAACAAACGTCATCTGATAAAGGATGGAAGAAGAAAGGAGAAACTGGTTCTCCCTGAGGGTTTGCAGTGGGTCAGACGCCTCACAGGAGTGACATTATTTTAAACCACAGCATCGCGTGGGTACATGCTAGCACCCAGACTTCGAGGTAAAGAGGTTCAAGCTTAGAGAACTCCAGAATCCACGCGCCAGATTTCAACGTCGCTCGAATGCTTCCATCTATGCCCTCGATAGTCCCGCTGCCTTTTCAGAGGAGGATAAAGAATGTGGTTTTATTTCTCAGTTATGATAAAAAAAAATTAGTTCCATGATTTCCTCACCCTGCCCTACCTTCCACCTTCTACCCTGCCTCTCAGGAATTATACGCGCATTTCTATGAGAGTATGTCATCAGACTTCTTGGGTGTCATACTAGTATCTAGACCCACGAGCGCTGGCGAGTGTGTCAGGGAGCTAGACCGAAAAATGCCAAGTGCAGCTCTCGAACACTCAGAGCTAGTCCTGCGAAGCCATCGTGGGAGAAAGCCTTTGGTACCCAAAGTGACTGCCTTCGAAGATGAAGGGGGTGAGTGTCCTGGGGTGCGAACTGCCAGCAGCCTCAGCCACTCACGGTGGCCAGTGACTTGGCTATGCCACCTTCCATTCTGCCCTCCCAGGGCCGGGGCTGCTCTTGATGGAGCTCTAGAGGTGGATATTCTTCGGGTTTGCATCACACGAGACAGAAATAGCCAAATTTAGAAAGCGAAAAGTCATTAGTCAGAAGCCAAAAAATATATATATATATTTTTTATATATATATCAGCCTAAGAGCTGGCGAAGCCGAAGCCGTGGAGCGGGTGCCAGGGGAGTGACATGAGTGAAGCGGGAAGTGGGCGTAAGTAGGAGGGCGCTGGGCTGCTCGGCAGGTCCCGTCTGGAACATGCTGGAGAGCCCGGGCAGTGCCGGACTCCTCGCCCCGCAGTCAAGGGCAGCGGCCGAGAATGGTTCCGACTGAAGCCGAGAGGAGGAAAACGGCGATGCTGGAGAGCGGGACCCGCCGAGAGGAGCACTTCCGGCGGGGGTGGGGGTCTCCGCCCCTCACACCCTCCATGCCGCACACGGATGCTGCTCCCCGGGGAGTCGGGGACCCGGGTCCCGGCTCTGCAGCACCCTCCGCCCTTCGGGATCAGCAAGGTCTGTGTCTTTTCGGGAAAGGAAATTCTCTCACTGTTTCAATATGATCCATAATACCAACACCTTAGCATCTGACAAATGGGGCCAGGTCTACGATAATGAAATCGCGACGGAATCTCCTACGCTCTGATCTCCCATTTTCCAGCCCCAGACACGAGAGCGTTGGCGCTTTGCCTGTGAATTACTCCAAGCAGATGGCTCCCTGCCACGATGCCATCGTGGGAATCGCGGAGGCAGGTCCTCCGCTCTCTGGCGGCCTCTGGGTCTCCATGGAGCACTGTGCGCTTGTCCTTGGCAGTGAAGGACCTCCTTTCATACATGATAAGTTTGCCTATGTCGTTGGCCCCTGTCATTGAAATTCACATTTCATGGGGTTAGAAAAATAAATTGACAAAAAGGAAGAGTCACATATTTCTTTGCTGGCAATGAATCTTGCAAAACCAACAGAAAAAAAAAAAAAATGACCCCGTTGTCCTGCTAACCAAGGGAGAATTACCAGTTTCTAAGCGACGTTTGTTACCCTTTAATTAATAAACATCTGCCATGGAACTTGCAATCCTTCCTTAGCTACTCTTCTCAGCAGCGCTGATGCTGATGCGTTATCATTTCACTTTACAAGGGGAGAAGCTAATTTCTTCCCTGTCTCTTCCCAACAAAGGCAGACAAAGCATCTTCCTCTCCGGCTCACCGTCCCATTCCCTGACGCCGCTCAGCAGACCTCACCTCAGCGCTGGGAACGAAGTCTCAGTCAACTGACAAGGACTCAGAGACAAAGGAATGCCAAGGTCAGCCTGACAATGTGTCCATCACTGCTTTCCGCGGAAGCCCGATGTGTCCACACAATAGGAAGAGTGTGACCCTGACTTAATCTAGAAAGACTTCCTGAGACAAAGCCTCGTCGTGGGTGCCGTTATGACGTGCGCCTTAAAGCAAGTCCTTCATCTTAATACCTGTGAATCAGTGGGACAAAAGCCAGGCGCGTTCAGCCGACAGGAGAAGATCCCGTGAGTATTAATATCTGCCTGGTACACGTCTTGCTAACGGCCGGAAGGGAACTCCAGTTCAGCAGGACTTAGCGCCTTCTGCATTCGGGGCTTTTCAGTAGTTAGCCTTTTGTCGTAGCTATTTTAATGAAGCTTCGAATGTATATCACAACGTCACACATCGGGGTGTTTAACTATGGCTTAGCACATTTCAAAACTACCCAGATGCTCCCCACAAAAAGCTGTGAGATAGTCACGGGACAAAAAGCAGAAGTAAGAGAAGGAGAAAAGGAACGTGGACGGGGCAGCGCATCTCGGCTGCGCCGGCTCCTCGGGCGGTCGACAGCGACTTGCATTTGGTAGGGCTGCTCCTCTTCGGATCTGCTCTCGAGTCAACGTCCACGATGCGCCTGCCAGACTAATCCTCCGCTTAAATCATGCTGACGTTTGGGCCAGAACTGCAGAGGTCGACACGGGGCCTTAGCAAAAACGGTGACACCAAAGCCTCGCGGGTCTATAACCGATGACAGGCTCAAGTCAGAAACAGACCGCGGAGGTGAAACACGAGAAGGTGTCTCAAGGCACTTAAAGGAGGGGTCTTTCTCTTTTGCTTCGATTTCACTGATTTTTGTGTGTGTGTGCGTGATTTATGGCTCTTTTCCCAGCCGGGAGGATTTGGCGTTTACAGAGGGAGTCTGATTTAACGTTCATAAAATGCTCTGAATAGACCTGCACAGTCAGTGGGGTTCTCTGCGACGGGGAGAAGTCTGGACCATGGCAAAGGCGGTGACTAGCTTATGTCCCCTGGTCTTTGCAATGACTCGAACTTGCTGCGAAGGGCCTTCTTCTTCCTCGAGGATTTCACGTCTCGCTGCGGAGGGGTGTGACGTGCTTTCTCTGTTCTTCAGCCATTGGCACCTCTGCTGATAGTGCACGTGGGGCGTCCAGCTCGGAGCCGGAAGCACAGCCGCTTTTCAAACCGAGGTCCAAGCTTGATATTTAGCTACCGAACTGAACCTGTGCAATTCGGTTTCATTATTAATTCTATCATTGATTTATTAAAAAAAAAAAGTGTCCTTTTATGTTAATGATTCTCTACTAGGCAACAGTACAGGAAGTGGAACAATGTAGGTGTTCAGTCAATGTTTTCTGGATAAAGAAATAAATTACATTCTCATTATGGAAGCGTTTATCTAACACTTACTCTGTGTGAAGTGTTAGCTAGACGCTGAGGTAACACGAGATGCATAATTTATATGCTCTGACCTTGAATTGCTAACAACTGAGCCTGGGAAGCCGACACCGATAAAACAGCACAAACTCCGTGAATGAATAAAAGTTCAAGAAAAATGGGGTGCGGGTGTAAGAAGGTCGTCGTTAATCGCAACCAGGAGGATTTGCTGAAGAGTAAGTGAGATTTGAATCTCAAAATGATACAGGGACTGAAGGGCAGGAAGGTGAATGAGCAAGGAAAGGGATCAAATGGCAGCGACGAAGTCCCCCGCGAGCCGTTCGCCACGTGCGGGGAGTCGGGCATCGAGCCGTGAACTTTACGTATGCGATCTCATTTCGAAAAATAAGAAGCTAAATACGGTAAGCTGTGTAAAAACCGTTACCTCTATTTTACAGATGTGGAAACTACAACTCATAATACAACATAATTTTTTCGTTTGACATAATACAACATAATTCAAATAGGTGCTAAGCCTGGAAGCAAATTCAGACCTTTCCGAAAGCTGGAAGAGCAGGAAACTCTCCTGTAGGTTGGTGCATTGCAGAGGACAGAAATATCCTTAGGTTCGAGAAGCTTCTGGAATAACCGAGGGGTGCATACATGATGGAAAACTAACAGTAAAGGGAAGGAATAAGAAGCATCAAGTAAATAAATAGTTAAGCCTGATTACGCTCTACCGGTGCTCCCGGATCAGTCAGGAGACAGTTCCGCCCTTGATTAGCTGTGGGGCCTCGAGCAAGTCACCTCGCTCTTTTGATCCAAACCCTAGGAGTGGAAGCAACAATGACAGTTGACTACATGTCGATCATGGCAGTGTTTTCCAGAGGTATGCTTTATCAAAGATCATCAAATGATGCACTAAAATGGATAATTTTTATTTACACAAATTATACCACAGTCTCATTGAAAATCAGAGCAGTAGGAAATGAAACACATGAATAAAAAAAGTAGTAAAGAAATAGAAATGGTTAAAAAAAAATCCACCTCTCCAAAGTTCCAGACTTGCAAAAGATTATTACCAAATCTTTAGCCCAAATTTAATTCTCGTTTTATACAGAATGTTCAAGAAAATAGCAAACAAATAAAAATTAGATAAGCATGATTTCAAAACCATCAGGTAATATAATGAAAAAAATTATCATTCATTTCAGTTATGAAAACAGGGATGCAAATCCATAATAAACTATCAGTCGACCAAATGTGGCAATAACATGTTTGACATAATACAACATAATTCTAGTAGAATTCATCCCACAAATACAAGTATGCTTTGATATAGCATACGGGTAATTCCCAGCATTTATACACTAAAGGAAAAAAGGGTTACGATTATTTTATTAGAGGTTGACCATGTGTTCCATAAATTCAACAGCTGTAATTAAAAGCAAACAGTTGTGAAATTAGAAATATGATTTAGCTATAAAGATTGTATTCGGTCGAATATAAATTCAAAAAAAATAAGTAAATAAACCAGGACATCTGCACCACAGAGCCGCCCTCCCTCCCCCGAAAGGGGTGAGACCAGAGAAGAGATGGCAGCTCAGGACACTGGGAGCCCACCTGGCACTCCCACTCGGGTGCTCTCAGAGTGTCCCGTTCAAACGTGCCACTTAAAAACGTGCTTCGGGGGGTAGACAGTAGTGATCCAAGTCCACTTCCTCTGCTGCCCGAGTAGGTGTCCTCAGCCTCCTTTTCACACGTCAAACGTGTACACTTTTGCCTCACGAGAGACAACCACGGATTGCCATCCAGGAACTGGATAAAAATCACCTGTGTTTGAAATGAAAAAAAAAAAAATGTTAACAAGAAAGACTCAGTCTACGGCCACGCCACCCTGAACGTGCCCGATCCCGTCTGATCTCGGAAGCTAAGTAGGGTCAGACCTGGTTAGTACTTGGATGGGAGACCACCTAGGAAGACTGGGTGCTGTAGGCATTAAAATGAAAGAAAGAAAGAAAGAAAGAAAGAAAGAAAGAAAGAAAGAAAGAAAGAAAGAAAGAAAGAAAGAAAGAAACAGAAGAGAGAGAGAAAGCAAGCAAGAAAGCCTAAAAACCCTACCTCTTTGATTTTCAAGTAAAACGCCTATTTCTTTGGAACCACCATATCATCGAGATAATGTGTTTCATCTTATTCGAGCTAACTGTATTTTTTGCTAATATTATTTAATGCGAAAGGACTATTAACAATTCAGAGGTTGGGAATAACTTTAACCATGAGAAGTATAGGGACTTACGTTCTCTTTTGTGTAAACTTTAGATGAAGGGACCTTGGAAGCCACGTGGGGACCATTCTATTTATCGATGAGGGAATTCTGGAATGATAGAATTGCTTCCCAAAGTTCCACAGAAGCCGATGGCGTGGCCAGCACTGGGTTCTACGTTCTCAATCTTTGCTCTCTACTCGCTCCCTTAAAATCAAGATAATGTTTCGTACGTAACAGAATTAACAACCGATTTTTGGATATTCGAGCCAGAAATGAGAAAATAATGAAGAGGTCTATTAATTGAGTTTTCTTTCGTTTGTTCACCCTGCTATTTCTCTGCTTATGAGTGGTTTTCAAAATATTAGGGGAACGACAATTGTGTGATTAGCAGTAAAAAACGTTCTCGAGTCAGGCCATGACCATCTTTACCTTACACGTAAGTTTTCTTTTTGGTTTTGTTTGGGGTTATTTTTATTTCCCCGATTTTGTCGCTGTTGTTTTGACAGACGTACATAACTCTTAATTTGGTAAGTAATTAGTGCTAATTTAATCATACAAATTGATGGCCTTAATAATTACAAAGATAAGCGAGGGACTGAGGTAAATGCCACAAAAACTTCTCTTGCAGGCAATACAAAAATACTAAACATTCTCCCTGGGGGGGGGCGGATTCATAATGATTCCATCGCGAAGATCATAATGATTTTGAAAGGTTTACAAATCTGTAGCACTCTGGGCTGCCGACTTTTTCACAGAGAGAAAGAAAGATCTTAGTATATGAAAGACATGCATTCTAATCAGACAGGCCACGGAAATCTTGGCCCTGGCGCCAACCGGCTCTGTGATCGTGGGCAGCCTTGATGTGAACCTTGATATCCACACCTTGAGCGCATGCGACACCACCCAATTCCAGCTTGTGATGAGGATTAGAATTTAAAGCACTTACTAGAGCACCTGTCACCATCTGTGCCCAATAAATTATATGAACTGGATTCATAGCGGACAAGTGCTCCAGGGAGAAACGCTCCCTGGGGATGCGGCAAGACTTGAGCTTGGACTAGATTTAACGAGAGAGAAAAGGAGCACAGATTGGCCGAAATGGCATTTCTTGGCTTCCTCACACCAAGACTCACCCTTTTCTTCAGGTGACATGCGGCTAAGAGGTGCACACATGTGAGACAAGAATTATTCAGCTGAAGACCTGAGGCCAGCTGACTTTCTATTTCCAGTCCACTAAGGCTGCCTTTTGGAAAAAAAAGAATCTTCCTGGGCCTGCGCCCCACCACGGCCCTGCCCGCGTGGCAAGGGCAGCACGAGCCCCTCTGGGCTTATTCCCCGGGCTCCGAGCCCCGTCTGCCCTCTGCATCCCAAGAAACTCGCAGCTTCGCCAGCTCAGTGCTCTGAGCACCCAGCCCAGGACCTTCTGATCAGACTTGACCGCGGGAAATCAGCCCCAGAACCTGGATGTATTGCTGAAACCAAATTCCAGGTTTACATCCTGATTTCCAGTCCATTTTGCTTGACTGCTGCTCTGGGCCCAGGGCTTGGGGTCGCAGAGCCTCTCGATGGCCGTTTAGCCCGCCCCGGCTGCTATAACAAAGTTTCGCAGACTGGGCAGCTTACAGATGACACACATTTATTTCTCTCTGTTCTGAAGGCTGGAAGCCTGAGCACAGGGTGCCGGCATGGTCAGGTGACGACCCACTTCTGGGTCCCAGACGTCTCGCTGTGCCCTCACATGGCAGAAGGGGTGAGGGAGCTCTCTATGGCCTCTCTTCATGAGGGTGCGGATCCCACTCCTGAGGACCTCACCTTTCTGACCCGGTCACCTCCCACAGGCCCCACCTCCCAACATCAGTGCGTTGGGGGTTAGGACGTCAACGTGGCCATCTCAGGGGACAGACATTCAGCCCGAAACCGTGGCCACTCTTGTTCTGAATCTAGGGTTCTGCCTCCGAATCCAACCGCGAGACTGGAATCAAGTTTATCTGACTTTACATTTGCTTTACGGCCTCACAGGTTTCTGGTTCTCAGTCACGCAGCCACACGGCGGGTTTTTGCTGCATCGTTTCTAAAATGGAATAAAAATATCTACTACACAGTGTTTTTGAGGGACTTGAGATATTGCCTGTAAACTGCCTCATATCGTAGGTGCTCAATACATGTAAATAGCCAGCCCTCCCGAGGCCGTCTGCCTGCTAGAATCTTCACCCGTGCTCGCCTCTTCATTTCCTCTTGTAACGCTGCACGCACCTGCCGCGAAGACCTGAGCATTTTGGATCCCTGATGTCACTTAAGGCGAGTTTCTTTCAGTAGCCGCCGTCTCTTTCAGCAGCCTTCACTGCTGACCATTTTCGACCCGGCCACTCAAAACATGAGGATGAAACCTGTCTCCGAAAGTGTCACGAGCGTGGTAAGGCTCCTGGGTCCCAAATTCTCCGCCTCTGCATCCGAGACTTCCGTCCTGTTTGAATTGGCACACTCGCCAACTTCTCTGTGGTTTTCTGACACGAATTGTGATGTGCTTTTCCAAAGTGCTAGGGCACATTTTCCTATGTGGAATATCTGATTATTATTAGTGCTCTTTTCCGTTGATCATGTACCATTTTGGCACATAAGATATTCCAGACTAATTTCTGACGCTAGTTTAATTTCTCACCCTTTCCTAAATATCTGCCCTTTGATGTGTACCTTGGAATTCCTTCCGTGACAATTGACTATATTTCTCCACCCTTTGAGGTGGGGCATTGCCTTGTGCCTTGCTTCGATCACGAGATGGAGGAGTGACGGTGTGTCCATTCCAAGCTGAGACCGTGTGTCTCCATGTGCCTCTCACACTTCTGCCATCGCCGTGACATGAGCACACTTGGGCTACTCTCCTCATCTTGGGAGGATGATTTAAAAATATCTGAAGATGCCCAGCCTCATCAGGCACCCCGCCGTGCCCGTCCTGGAGAGCCATCCTCTTAGTCAAGCATCTAACCGTGAGACGAGTAATATTACATGATGTGCGTCTAAGCCACTTCATTTCAAGATCGCTTATTTGATAACAAAAGTTAACCGGTAAAAAGGATATAAAGTATAACGTAGATTAAGCATAATGTCCAATTATGCAGAAATGTTGTACACTTTGCATTTATTGTTGTGGACGCTAAATTTGAAAGGGAAATATAAATTTTGTTAATATGATCGGGTTTAGTAGGCCAACGGAAAAACAAATTTGATTCCAATGGTTCTTTTTAACCGAAAGGATCTTCCCAAATCGTCAGGTCGTCTGTGTTTTCTACCATCTTTTCTTCTCTCTTTTCCTTCCACTCGTCCCTCCCACATCGCACGAACGCCAGCTGGGGCTCCATCTTCAGAACAGAACGGGGCCCTGAAGGGCCTTCCTTGAAAACCGACGTTTCCATAATGCCAACCCGATTGACAGCCGGTAGGAGAGACGGACCAGTTTGATGTTCGCTGCCTGACTCTACATAACGTGTCTGTGATTGTGGAACAATGAGGAAAATTGCTAAATCGGCAATTTCATGCAGCATACAGTTTTTTCCTGAGGTTACAGTGATCGCCCAGGTTTCGGTGTTTTACAAGAATTTGCGATAAGATGCATTCAAAGTGAATTCTAAATGACCAAAAGCTACTGGATCAGAAGAATTCAATGCATGACAAAATTCACCATTTCAAAGTTGATTCTATCCCTTTTGTTATCCAGAGGCTACAGAGTGAGTCATTTTCTGTGGATTGTCCTAGGTTCGGATACTGAATACAACAGGGTTGCAATTACGGAAATCCAGGGACTGAAACAATTACCACTAGAAGCACGTTTGGATTTTCTCCACGGTACCATCATGCTCTCGGAATCGGGGTTTTCTTTCATTTTAAATTTATGCACTCAAATATCTAGCTCTCTAGTTCATCCAAATTCAACCTTCTCACACCTATACACCACGTTACTTTCCACCTTCATGTACCCTATTTATTTTGCAGCCACTTCCATGACATTTCTGACCTATGACATTGCACCAAGCCTGCTCTTGCTGTGTGAACCTTGGCATGCGTGTTATATGTCTCAGCAGAATCTAGACGGAAGCTCCCCAGAGTCACACTTCTTCCCTACCAGCTCTCCATCCCATTCAGCCCAAAGGCTTTGCCGCAGAACCAAGGACAGAAAAAAGAGGTCAAAATTTCAGACTTGAACAAGAGAAGCCTGAATTGGTTGAGATTGCTAGACTTTAGCCTTATTAAGTCCTAAGCAACCAGGTAAAATGTCTTTTGTGATAAAACATAAGTTAAGTTATGTTAAAGATGAATTTTAAGTTAAGTTATAGATGAATTAAGTCCATCCTTCTGCACATTGGCCCCGGTGCTTGAGAAGTCTGTAGCCACTGACTCGCGTGCCCTGATGATGGTATTTTTGAACAGGAGGGAACGTGTTAAGGCAGGAGGGTGGCAGGCGGGTGTGGGAGCAGAGAGGTCAGGGAGGGGGAGAGAATCTTCTGATGGGGACACGGGCTGCGAAGGCTTCAAGCAGAGCAAGTGGCACGGACGTACAGTCGGAAGAATGAGATCACACACTCTGGGAATAGCGAGCGATTCACGGTAGCTGGAGAACTATTTCCTCCTTTCAGCCCCCTCCTAACCCCTCCTTCCTCCATCCCACGGGAGAATTTGGATCAACGGCACCTCTCACGCTTGGTGCTAATGAGTCACTAAAGGTGGTGAAGAAATGGTTGTTCTGGGAAATCGAAGCCTTAGTTTCAGAGCGATATCCCACATACCTATAATTACAAAAAAAAACGTTAGTCTCTTTTAAGAAGGGCGCAGAACCATCCTCAAGTTTTTGTCCCCAGGGCTGCTTTCTACTCTTAAAAAGTTATTGGGGTCCCCAGGGAGGCTTTGTTTATGTGGGTGTTGTCTATCAATATTCTTCATATTCCAAATTAAAATGTACTATAAAATAAAACATTTGAAGTGTTTTTTTATTAAGTAATGGAATAATGATATAGTCATTATTGTATCAATAATATTTTAATAAAAATTAAATATTTTTAAAATATAAAAGTGTGGCAGAAACGTTGGCGTTGTTGTACATTTTTGCAAATCTCTTTACTATCTGGCTTCCTAGGAGACCGTTGGGTTTTCATACATGAATTCATTTTCTTGGGGTAGACTGTTTTGGTTCAAGTGTACAGGAAATCCAAGCTCATACAATATGTAGAAAAGATGGAGTGTTTTAATGGTCTTTTCTTTTCAGATCATTGTAGACACTCTTCTCCGGAACCACATCTGAATGTGACAAATAATGGTTGCTCAAAGGTCAGTTGCAATGAAGAATCTGAACCCAAAGCAGTAAACCTTCCATGCTTTGTTACGTTCAAGTTCATTGCTCTCTCTTGCACTCAAGTAGGTCTTTGTCCTTGTGTTACTCTGCAGCATCACTCACGAGTCGTCTGAAAAGAGAGGGCGACATTTCAGACTTATACGCGGGCTAGTACTTCTGTATAAGACCAAGGGAATCATGATTACTGTCCAAATTTTCCACGCATCCCAGGGCATCCACATGGAATGCTGCGTGCGTGTGTGCGTGTGTGCACGCGCGTGTGTGCGTGTGTTGAGAAGAGGCTCGCTGCTGGTTACCAGTGGAACATGCATGCCTCTGTCCTCACACATGCCCAGTGAAGAAGGGTCACAGGATTGCTGCAAAGTTTAAATGAAATAATGTACACGAAGAGCTTAGCACAGCGCCCAGCCTATTGTAAACTTAAGTCAGCGGTTATTAAAGTGTGGTTGTGAATATTATTCGCGAACTTTCTATGTTGAAGGTACTTGTCTCACTCACCTTTTTATCCTCAGCAGCCAGCAAATCAACAGTTTGTAGTAAAAATATTACATTGATTGGATAAAGGGTTATAGACTTAAATTTTCTTTGAGTGAATTCTTTGAAGGGGTAAAAGTGAAAAAAAAAGGTAAGAAAAGAAAGGAAAAGCAAAGCAAAGCAAAGATGGCAACGTAGAGACTGTTCCTGCATAAATGATGGAAAACCCAGACCGGAGCTAGGTAAGCAAAGAAAACAAAACCACAGTGTTCTCTAAAATGACCTACTTTCTACTTTTGTGATTTATGTTCTTTTATCTCTTAATTCTTTGGGAAAATTCATTCTGAAGGTCATCATCCTGACCAGCAAACAAGGACCAGATGGAAAGTTATGGATGTCTGTCCCCAGACACTGAGATTATGTCGAATGTTGGTAGAATTTGCCAGTGAAGCCATCCTTACCTTTCTTTGTACTGGGAATTTTAACTGCTAGTTTAATCTCTTGATGTATTTCTATTCAGATTTTCTAGCCCTTCCTGAGTGAGTTTTAGTAGCATTTTGTGTCTCTTACAGAAACTGGAAGTTTCATGGAAGATACGTGACTTGTTGACCTATAGCTATTCATGGAATTTCCTTATAATCTGTTTTATCTATGTAAGATTGGTACTAATATTCTCATTTTCATTTCTAAATTTAGTCATTTGAATCTTTAATTTTCTTTTTGGTTAATTTAGCTAAAGTTTTGTCAATTTTGCTTACCTTTTCAGAGAACCAACCTTAAAAAATATTATTTCTATGTTCTTCACTTCATTATTTTCTACACTAATCTTCATTAGACCCTTCCTTCTATTTGCTGTAGGTTTAATTTGTTCTTATTCTTCCAGTGTCTTAAAGTGGAATAATAAATTATTGATTCAAGATCTTTTTCATTATAGGTGTTTACATTTGTAATCTTTCCTCGTAAGCAATGCTTTAGTTACATCCTATAAGTTTTGATATGTTGTATCTCTTTTTATTCATCTCAAAGTATTTTCTAATTTCCCTTGAGTTTTTTTCTTTGACTTATTGTTTACTTAGGAGAGTCCGTTTAATTTCAACATGTTTGTGACATTTTAAAAATTCCTTTTGTCATTAATTTTTAAATTTTACTCCATTGAGATAGGAGAGCATATTTTGTATGATTTCAATGCTTGTAAGTATATCAAGGTTTCTTGTGAGCCAGCCAGCACATAGAATATATAGCCTCAAGAACTTTCCATGGATACTTGAAAAAAAATTGTATTCTGCTGTTTCGGTGTGGAGTGTTGTCTAGGTGTCTATTAGGTATAGTTGGCTTATAGTTTGCTTAAGTCTCACATCTCACATCCTTGCTGATCTTATTTCTAATTATTCTATTCTATTTTGAAAGTAGTGTATTGAAGTATCCAACTACGATTGTTAAATTGTCTAATTTCCCCTTTAATTCCGCTTTTTTCATGGAGTGACAGCCAATGCTGGAGGCTTCCACTGTTCTCACTGAGTTTTAGTAGATTTTACCAAATGAACATTTCTTCGTTTGCTGCATGCCCTTAGGAAAATTTTCCATGACTTAAAACTTTTTTCCTTAATAATTTTTACAAATTATGGTCATTCCATTGGAGACTGTGTCCACTGAGGAAGCTTTTCATGATACCGTTCTATTCACTCTGCTCCTGACATGTATCTTTAATGATTTAATGTAAGAAAATAAATAGGTGACATCTATCCTGTTTCTTCCTCTTCTCTCTTTTTATTAGGAGTAAATGAGAGAGGGAGAAAGAATAATGTGATGTTAATACATAGTAATACGTAATAAATTCAAGTAATATTATGGACCAGAAACTATACTAATGACTATATTTTAATCTCATATTTTCTAACACCTGCGCACAGTGACCTGGTATTATTTTATGACTCTGGTCCTTGATTGTGGAGGCTAGTCTTTCCAATATCCTTTTGAGGACCTTTGATATTCTTACTTTTAAGCCATTTTCAGATTGCTTATTTTCAAGAGTGAGTTCTCCCACTTAATCGGTAAAATGGTAGTAGTGTTTTGTTCTGTCTATTTTGCCTACATCAGATCTCTACGTATGTGTTTTGTTGGAACGAGTCCATCTTTTTCCGTGAAGTTTCGAGTCCTGCGCTGTCTTCCCAGATCAGATTTAAGTTTCATATTGCAGTGTGGGACTCCCGTCTGCCAGAAATACTTTCATTCTGGTGTGCGCGTGAGTGTGCAGCGTGGCCGGTGTAGTCGGTGAGGATCTTACACTCTCACCGCTCACACTAAGCAAGCAGCTCGTTAACGACTCCGTATGGATTGCCACGACTGCCAGCTTTGACTTAGGAAGGGCAAATCCCATTCTCCACCCCGTCATCCAGAGAGCAGTGGCACCTGGAATTCATTGGTGACACACACGGACCTGCTCCACTTGAATTCCTGGCCGCCCTTGACTGGTTCCAGTTTCCACACTGGAGCCAAATAACCTCGCAGCTGTAGACGAAGCCTACCAGAGGGTTTCCATTCCATTTTTGGTTGAAATATATGTACTACTTTGTGTTATACAGACTCTACATTTCGTTGATAACTGTTAGTTTGTGAAGCATGGGGGAGGTATGATAGGGTTACAACTTCCACACGAATTTATATGTCGCTTTGACTGGAATTTTCAGAAGCACTTCACTGTTTTCTTGAATGTTTTTTAAAAATACTTTGAAACAGGGAGCAATCTGTCCCTTTTACCATGTTCTAGAATGAGTCTAGAACAGGTTGTGTAACATTCCTGGAGTTACAACGCCAGTTTTTGCCAGAGCCACTATTGGAAGCCCATGTTCTTTGTACTTCACTACGCTAAAGAGAAGTCTCAAAATAGTCTTTCAAATTAATTTGTGTTTGACATTTAAATATTTTCTATTTTTATTAAACTAATACAGCTAATAAACATATTCAAATGAATATTGCAAAAATATGCTATTTCAGATCTCATTTTTTTATGAATCGTTTCGCTCATAATTTTTTACTTTTATCAAGTGCTATGTACAGCCATCTCTGGACAGGGGATAAAGGCTACCATTGTCTCCTTAACACCTTCTGAAGGAGACTCATCAAATTAGTCCAGGGAAGGTTAGTTTTTAACTGCCGCATAAAAGAACATTGCAAAGAAAAGGCGCCAGTATTTATAACTGTCGAAGCCACAGAAGCCTTGCTTTAAACAGCATGAGCTCTGTGTCACTCACGGAACACATGCCCCTGTCCACCTCAGCATTTCTGTGATCTGCATGGTTTCAGCATTAAACCCAAATAAATATGATGAAAGATTTTAAAGCAGAATCATATTCATTCCTTCAGTGAATTGCCTCGGAGTCGAATTAAGTCTCATGTTTAATCGAGATGTTAAGGTGAAGAAGGTACCAAGACTCTATGCCGCGTGCATTTACAAATCCTCTCTGAGGTGAAGGGGCCAGGTGCGGCCTCACCAACAGGATGCTGTGATTCAGGTTCTCAGAGACTGACATTCAGCACAGTACTTGAAGAAGTGATTATTGTCAAGTGCTGGCTTCATAGCTGAGAGAACGTGGTCTTAAATCCAGACTCCACGGTGATCAGCTGAGGACGTGAGGCAAGCTCGTGGGGCTCGCTGACCCCGGCGCCCTGACCTGCAGAGGAGGGCAGTGTGCCCTGTGGCTAAGGGCCATCACGTGTCTAACACGACTGGCTCTTGCAGGGACCCAAAGAATGGGACCTGTGACACAGTGACGATTTTCACTTAGGGGTAAAAGACTTACCCTTCTGCATGCCCTTGACCCTGGATATTTCGTGGAAAAGGAGTGAAATATGTTTATTCATCTGTCAAATAATAATCTCAGAGAAATGCTACTTGTTATTTTCATGACTAATCTCTAACATAAACAGAAATTTTTTAAAAAAGTAATGCCATCTCATTGCCATGATTAAAATGGTAAGATGATTTCCGAGAAAGGGAAAGCATATCAAACTAACCAGGACACACACATACACACACACACATGCACACACACACGCACACACATGCACACGGTGATGAACATAGGTTCAATGCCTTCTTGGATAAGGATCACACCCAGTTGATAATCTATTGGCTACCAAGGGCCATTTCTGTGTTTTCCTTTAAGGTGACACAGTTTATTTCAGGTTACTTCTAAAGAACGTTGGCATTCCATGCGTTCAAGGGGACAGCAATGTGTCACTCACACGGGCATCTCCGGGTAAGCAAAGGAAAGCAGGCAGCGATGCTGCCGTGTAATAATCAGGAGCGCGTCTGACCCCAGCTACATGTGCCGAACGCACTGACGTGGTGACGGTGATGAGGCCTGAGTCACAAGCAACCTCCCCGATCCCCGCTGAGCCAGGATGACCAAGCCCTGTCCTCGGAGACATCCTTCTTCGCTGAAACCTTTCAACGGAACAGTAATATTCTGCTGAAATTGTTGCCACCTGCCTGTGTGTCTCCACCCCAGGAATTCCTCTCTAAAGGCTCCCAGCTCTGAGGAATCAAGAGAGACAATGAGAGACGCAGGCAAGTGTTCTCCAGGTGTCCTATGAGAAGCCGTCACGTGCATCCTAGTGTTTTAACGTCAAATCAAAAGAAGCATGCTACCGGGGGCGGGGGAGGGGGGGAGTACTCATAACCTATTTTCCCCAGATGTACCCAATTCAGCATTGTCGAATTTTTGCAAGAAAATGGAAGTAATTTGCAAGTGGAGAGGAAAAAAATCAACGCAAGCTACATTGAAAGGAAGAATTTGGCCATAACACAGTTTGTTTTTCCCTTTTCATGGGCCGCTCTCCAATGAGCAAAAAGGATTTTAAATATCATCGAAATAACAACATTCCACCCTGAAGTCCCCTCCATTCTCCACAGATATGGCTCCTTACACAGGGCCTCGTTGTCAATCAAATGCTACCATGAAATTAGCCTGAGTAACAGCCGTTTTATATACCATGTTTTCACAAGTCGCACCATTTTATGATTACATATCAAAGACATTCACAATGCCAACCAATCTGTCAGCATTTAAATGAGGCATTTTGGGGGAAGAAACCAGACACAGCGTAAATGTGACTGACGCTGCAGCATTAGAAACCATGCTCCGATAGGCATTTAATGTACCTGTGTCTCCTTCAGCCGCCTGCTATGTCTTTTGATGAAGAAGACTAATCCCTCAGCGTAATCTGTGTGGGGGGATCACACTTCTTTTCAAGAATATAACTCAAAATATCTCCCAAATCTAGCCTAACTCGCTCTCCATTTTTAAGTATATATACCCAGAGCTTGCTTCGGGCAAAACTGTGACAGGGGACAAATTTGATTGTTTCAAAAGCATGTGGCATAGTGTTTAGGAAAGAATTTGGAGCCAGACAGACCTGGGTTTTAACACCGGCTCTGTCTCACTAAGTAGATGACTGAAGGCAACTTCCTAGGGCTCTCAGAGCCTTGGTTTCCCCTTCTGTAAAATGGAAATCATTGTGTCAGTTCGCAGTGTGGACGTGTCTAAACTCCCTGATCCTATTGATCATTGTATAAGATTCTGAAATGGCAGCATAATGAGATCTTTTTTGGCAACAACCTTCTCTATTTGCTCGGTCTTTCTTACCTTTCCCATAACGTTCCACACTTTCATTGTATTTTGCTCACCGTGTCACATTTTATTGTAGCTTCATCGAATCCAGGTGGAAAAGGGAGGATGTGTGGACAATGCATGGACAAATAGAAATAAAATGCCCGTAGGTTCTTAACCCTCGTGACGGCGTGCAGAGCGGATAACACGCAGGGTTGTGTGTTTTACCAGTGGGATCTGTGTCTTCAGGGATTGTCAAGCCTCAGGACTAAAGCTCATATAGCAAAAGTTCCGGCAGAATCGGAAGACCAGCTTCGAAGTGGACATGTGGGTGAGAGGCGAAGCTAGGCGAGGCATCAGCCTCTGAGACGGGACCAGAAGGGGGGACATCTGCTCCACTCTGCAGTCGGGCTGCCCTGCCAGTGCATGACACTGAAGCCACTGAGGTTTCATCTGCCCAGTTGAATCAAAACCGAAAGGATCGGTTCACACCAGATGGGCCGGAAGCCGCCACGATCACTAGGAGGGTCTCTGTCTGAATACAAGGAGCCCTGGGCACGAGGGTCCGCGGAGTCTCAAACATGGCCTCTGGCTCCCGGTCACCCCCAAGCCCTGCGCTGCACTCCACAGTGCCTGCCAGCTGCCTGCGCCCCTGGGGCTGGGTACCCGCTTCTGGGGCTGGGCCGGAGGTGCGTGCGAGGGCCGGAGCAGAAGCAGAGGGATGCGCGGGGTGATGCAGACCCAGCGGCGTCAAAGTCAAGTACCTTCAGGGAACGTAAGGCTCAGACACCAAAGAGGTCATCGGCCTCAAGGAGAATGGGAATGCTAGAACACCAGGAAGTGGGAGGTGGGTTCTGGACACCCTGCGTGTCACAGCCACCCGTGTGACAGTACCCGGGGTGCTAGCAGTTCTTCCTGTGGGGCCATGTGGGAGCGGCCTGCCCTGTGCTGAGCCGATGTCAGAGCCTCAGATGACGCAGACTCTTTCTGAGTGGTCTCCTCTCCTGGGCGTTGGCCCCAAGACAGTGTGGCCCATCCAGAGTGTCCTGGACCTGGAGCCGAGGGTGAGCAGAACTAACTTATAAGTACAAAGCAAGGAGGAGAGAACATTCTGGAATCTAAGGATCGGATGAGAATATTGTGTCTCGGGCCAGGGATCCAGCATGGAATCTGTTACGGACCAAACGCTGGCATCCCCCCAAATCCATTGGGACGCGTCCCAACCCCCGACGTGACAGTGTCAGGAGGCGGGGCCCCCGGGGGGCGACGAGAGCGGGGTGGGCTCATGAGGACGGAAGCCTCGTAACGGGGTCGTGCCCTTCTGAGGAGAGGAGGAGAGCAAGGGCCCAGACTCCCCTCTCCACACGCGCGCCGAGGAGAGGCCGCCTGCGGACGTGGCCAGACGGGGGCCGTCTGCAGCCAGGAAGAGCGCCCCGCCGAAAGCCAGCCCTGAGGACACCTTGATCTCGGACCCCCAGCCTTCGGGCGCGAGAAGTAGCGTCTGAGGAGCACGCCGCCCGGGCTGTGGGGTTTTCTGATAGCAGCCGAGTGGCCCGGGCGGGATCAGAGGCAAAGAGACAGCGAAAAAGAGCAGGCCGGATCCGGCTGGTGGCACGGCCTGAGTCCACGATCCGGGAAGAAGCACGTGCTCCCTGTTCCCTGCACGGGCCAGGGGGCTGCATGAGCAGGACACAGACGCCTTTTGAGGAGCAAAGCAGAAAAACAAATGTTTACAACAGGACAGCAGCGAGGGGACTCGGTCACCGCTCCCTGGGAGGGACGCCCCAGGCAAGGAGGAGACACCCGGCTCGGCTCGCAGAGGTTTGGGCGGATGGAGTCACAGGCCAGGACCAGGGATGCTGGGGCGGAGGGGGAGACAGGCTCCGCGTCCCACCGTGAGAGCCCGGCGGAGACAGACGCCTCCGCCTCGCGGTGTGCCCAGAAGGCGCCGTTCTGTTTCCTCGTCTGTCATTTACCCCAGGGGCAGCGTCGGGAGCCACAGAGTGTGGGCCAGGCCTGGCGGGAGTCTCGGCCCACTCCGTTGGCGGAATGGGACCTTAGGACGGGGACTCAGGCAGAGGTCGTCCGCCAGGCCGCCCGCCCGGCCCGCGCAGTGTCCAGGAGGGCGTCGGGCGCCCACGTCGTGCGTCGCTGTTTCTGCTGTCGCGGATTCCCCGTCGCGAGACTTCTTCTCGTGTGACTTTCCCTCCGCTGACTCCGACTGTGCCCCTTCGTCTCAGGGCACCGGAAGGCCGTCTCTCCCTGTGTGACCGTGGGGCCGGCTCCAGTCCCCAAGAAGCACTGATAGAGATGCAACGGTGCACGCAGGCGAGTCCCCGAGGACGCTGAAGGGGACAGGGGACCAGCCGGCAGCTGGACGCGCAGCCTCGCAGCGGGAGGGTAGAAGGAAGGACCGGGGGGAAGGGCCTCAGCGCGCCCAGCCGGCCAGCGGGGGTCGGCTACAGACAGCCAAGAAGGAGCAGGCCCAGCCTTCCTGGGGCAGGGGATGGAGGCCAGCGAGTCTTCCCAAAGGTCTGAGTGGCCGGTGTCCATAGCTGCCACCCGGTGAGTGTTAGAGTGATATTAGTGCGTGTCCTAAAGTCTACAGGATTTAGCCTGAAATAGTACCATACGCGGGCTCTCGACGGCCGGGTCTGGGGTCACGGGGCCAAACTCGGTCACGTGCTTTTCAGCATCTCTGCGCTGAGTGTACCGTGTCTCTTTATCGAGTGTGTCAGGCAGGTCACGTGATTAGCGAACACCCTCAACCCACTGCCCGGCTCACCGAATGGCATCTGATTCCTGGCTGGCGAAGAGTCCAGTTGGGTTCAGGGGCTCCTCGGGGCGGCTGTCCTCTAGGTGAGGGCTCAGGGGTCCAGGCTGTTGTGCCTGAGACCGCTCATTCTTGGTCCCCGCCCCACGGGTGGCCATGACATACATAAGGGAGACCACAGCGGTGTCCCCTGCGGGGAAGGGGCTCAAACCACTGTCCCTCACGTTCTAGTTTCCAGAACTAGTCAAATAAGTAGGACGGAAATGTGGGAGCAAGGCACACCCCTGCCCTCGGGAGGAGGTGAGCTGGTCACAGCCTGGGACACTGTCCCTCCAGACTCGGGCAACTGCAAGCCCCAGCTGGTCCCCAAGGCCACCTTATGGCCTCAAACGGGAGCCGCGAGGAAATCCGACTCTGCGCACTATGACAAATCCAGCTATTCCGGAAAATATGCCGACTTTCTAGAAACACCTGTTTTGCTATTACTAGGAGGCTGACCTAAAGATGCTTCAGGGAGAGCGCTGTGTATTTAAAATGATGTACACGGTATTGCCAAAAAAATTTTTTTTCATCTCGACTGCTTATTATGCAAAAATATTTTCATGAACTTGCCCTGCTTCTAATTTCGAGAAAGCTAATTGGTATTTACATCGTCAAAACACGTTTTAAAAGAGCCCACTAAGGCTGCAGATGCATAGTGGAGAAAGCGTCCTACGTCAGGGAAACGGACCATATGTTTCATGTTAAAAAAAAAAAAACCCTCCTAAATATATTTCTTTCCATTCACATTTTCATTCCAGTCCCCAGAGGAAAGAGGTGTGAGAACTAAGAGCGTGTGGGGGAATGGCCCGTGCAGCGCTGTGGTGAGCCCGTGGGGTGTCGCCCCTCTCAGGGCCGGGCGGCGTCAGCACCCCCTCTCAGCGCCTCCCGCCATCCGCAGCACCCCACGGCCCAGCTTTCCTGAGCGCTTTACAAGCTGCTGTCAGGAATTCTGTACCTTCGGGCTGACTTCAACACCTCTCTTTCATGTTTTATGCTTTTTCCAGTTTTAGAGTCATTACGCGGCTGCAGAAAATGGCTACAAATCAGGCGAGTGACAGCGAGCTGCAGGGGCGGGAGGTGCCTTTGCGGCTCGAAAGCAGCCAGAGGCTTATTAAAGCGACGGGTAACGCTGCAGCCTGCAGTGAGGTGCGTTTTCTGTTTCTGGGCTGACGGTTTACTGTACAGAAAAGGAAGTCACTTCCCTTCTGGGTGTGGCTGGAGGCGGGGGACCGCGGGCCCTCAGTCACAGCGGCAGCCAGCCTGGCTCAGTGGCACCTCCGTCCCGGCACAGTCCCTGGCCAGGGGACGCACCTCTCTCTCCGAGGACGGCAGGTTGTCAGCAAACACATTCGTCACCGCTGAGCGAGAGCAGCCATTCAACGTTTCCACTGAAATGTTGGTAGAAACCTCACCCTTCAAGAATTCAAACGTTCTCGTCTCGGTGTCTCCCTCGCAGAGTGTCAAAAATGTATAGTGATTCTTTGTCAAAAGAACCTGGATCTGGACGCGACCCAGCAGGCCAGGGACCACGTGCGCAGGCTCCCGCAGGCTCCCGCAGGCTCCCGCAGGCCCACGGGCCTGAGGCTCGCAGAGCTGCAGGGGAGAAGGTCTGAAGGGAGGGGAGCCAGGCGTCCAGGACTCCGAGGGACGGGCGCTTCCTGGTCCAGCCTGGCGTCTACCACTTGAATGCGTCACTTTGCAGAGCCCTCCCTGTCCGGAGGCGCGGGCTGCTGGAAACCGGCTGAGGTCCTCTGGCGCTGAGCCCGTGCGATGCTGCCGTGGTCTGGTCCCTCCACGCAGGTCGTGTAAGAGCAAGGACACTCGACAGGGCCTCAGTGTCCAGCAGGGCAGTGCCAAAGCGGAGGGCACCGCGCGGGACAGACAGGGCATCTACCTCCGGGGGGCTGTGGCAGCCGGGGATCGCCTGTGACAGGAGCACATAAACATACGGCTGTAACCACCAGCCATCTGCTACCCAAGGGGAGAAAAGCACAGGGGGTGGAAAGAGCGAGTACCCCTTGGGCGTCCAGGGCTGGAGAGTGAGGACACGCTGCCGAGGACGTGCCATTTACGGTGAAGCTTGTTGACTAGGTGGACGTTCGCAGAGGGCAGAGATACGAGAACAGCTTTTGCGGGGAGGGGCCGGATTCGCAAAGTGCCAGGGCCCAGAAAGGCCTCCTCCGCAGGCAGTTCCCTGCGACCTCCTCTCCTCTCTCTCCCTTTTCCTTCCTCCCCCAGCTGGAATCCACCGAAGGGTGCGAAGCCTCAGAGGGACAGGACGGAAATGTCCTCTGCTGCTGCCTTCGCATCTAAGTACGCGCACGGCGCAGCTCGGGGACCCGGGCGCACAGGTGTGTCGCTTCCTCGTGCTGCCGTAACCGAAGCCGCAAACCCAGTGGCAAAAAGCAACTCAAATTCACCCTCCAGGCCTGGCAGTTGAAGTCTAAAGTCAAGGTCCGCATTCCTTCTGGAAGCTTCCAAATACATTAAGATATTTTAGAAAAATACGCATATCACGCAAAAGTGTAGAAAACATACTAACGTTTACATACTAATGATAAAATCTATACCCATGAGCCCATCATCACACTCAAGAAACAAAATCTGTCAATAGATTTGAATTGCACTCCGCATAATTCACCCTCTGGCATAACCTGGAATAATTACTAGCCTCTATTTTGTGTTAATCTCTCCCTATTTTTCCATGTAGATTTATAACACAAATAAATAACAATGTAACAGTAGGGCCAATTTTTCCAGGCTTTGGCCTTTCTACAAATGAATCATACCGTAGGCATGATGTTTTCTTGACTCGTTCTGCCCATCATTACAGTTTCTCGATTCGTCTATTTCGGGGCATGTAGTAGCTCATTAACTGTCACTCCGTATTATATTTTATAATACAAACATCCGCAGCGTACTTATCTATTCTAAATATGATGGACACTTGGGAAGCTGCTTCTCAGTTTTTCGCTGTGGAAAGCCAGGCCTTGCGTGTGCTTTTACACGCGATTGTTTCCACGAGCCAAGGTTCCCCTAGGGTGTTCACACAGCAGAGAAACTTCCGGATCTCGGTTATGGACACGTTCGGCTATGCGACGGGTGAGAGAACTAATTGTACTTCCCGCTGCTCCCTATCTCACCCACACTTAATATTGTCACACTGTAATTTTCCTCCAATCTCTTGGGTGTTAAATAGTAACACATTTAGGATTTTAATTAGCATTTTCGTGATTACTAATGAGGTTGGATGCCTTTTCAGACATTTTTCATAATTCGTGTTTACTTTTATACGAAATGTCTGTCTCTTTGCCTATTTTCTGTCATTTTCTTACACGTCATAGAAATTTTAACTATACATTTTGATAGCGAGCCTTTCTGGTTATATATACTATAATCATTTTCTCTCAAGTTATAGCTTGTCTTTCACGTGTTTTGATTAACTAAATTTCCTAATTTTAATTTAGTGAAATACATTTTTATTTTCTTTATGGCTTACTATCATAAAGATATTCTAAATGTTACAACATTTTTTGTCTTTCACATTGAAGGTTTTTATTCATCTGGAATTGGGTTATATATGTGGTATAAGGTAGAAATATAATCTTAATTATTTTCGATGTAAATAACCAATTATCCCAGCACTATTTGTTGAATGCATCATAATTCCCACCCCCCAATATCAGCTCTATTAAATATCACTGTATATATGAAAGAAGTTTTTTGGGGAGGCATGTCTACCTTGTTTATTAATCTATATATCAGTATTTATGTTAATTAATGAAACAATATCATTTTGTAATAAATCTCAGTACTTAGGGTGGAAAGCAAAGCATCTCTTTTCTTCTAGCTATTTCTTTTTCGGGAGGAATGAATATAGTAAGCTCCGTCATAAACGATCTTTTCGGTAGCACCATAGAACAGAAAAAGCCACAGAGTCAGAAAGACACGGGTTTGAATTCTAGCCCTTCTGCTTCCCAGATAAATAATGTTGAAATTTGGCATTAAATCCTGAGAGTTTAGCGTTTCTTCTGTTGTAAGGCGAAGGAATTATGGTCACTTATTCAGGATTAAAACTGCGGAACTCCTCGAGCAGCATCTGTCACGTACAGAGGGCTCAGGACAAGACAGTTTCCCGTCGCCTCCCGGATAATGTTGCATTTTTCTGTGCACAACGATACATAGTATCATCGCGTCATCGTGCACATAAACAAATAAATAAATGAGGGTCTCCTTGGGCCGTTCCGTGGCACAGCCTCTAAGCAAGTACTCTCTGTCCTTTTTCTGGAGCCTCTACTGCATAACCACATCAGAGCTGTGATTCGAACTTTTTTTTTTTTTTTTAAATAAACATGGAGCTGATCTCACAGGAAGGGTTTAGTTAATTAAATACATACGCGTGCTGTACTTTTCAGCATGACCAAGTCTTCTTGCAATTACTCTATGAATTGTTCAGAAAAGCAAAATTATTTCAGGTCAAAGTATCATGAAAAGAATTGAAGACACGCCCTCCTCGTGCGTATCACAGTCACGGAGCACGGCTGGGAACAAACGCGTCTCGCCGACGCGAGAGTGGACAGGGTTCTTCCTACCGAGCCCTTGTTTCTAAACGTAAACGCGGCGGCAGTGCCGGTGCTGCCCTTGTCTTCAAAGATGGGGAGTGGGCGGCGTGAACCCACGAAAGGAGCCTCTAGCCGCGGTGGGACCAGAGCCCTGCACTGGGGCTCTCCACTCCCGCGGTCCGCGGGCCACGGAGAGAACCAGCCCGCGCTGAGTCACACTCTGTGTTAGGACAGTGTGAGAAGCTCGACGCGTGGCGTTCCGTCTAGACTTCATCCCAGAGGTGATCTAGAGCGGGGATGGAAAGCTGTCCCGGCCCCGTAGTTCATTTATTCATTCCCTAGGGCTTCCATGACACATCGTCATGCACTTAGTAGCTGAAAGCAATAGAAATTCATTCTGCCCCAGTTCCAGAGGCCAGAGTCTGACATCGACGAGTCAGCGGGACTTTGCTCCCGCTGAAACCAGCAGAGGGGGGTCTTCCTGCCTCTTCCTAACTTCTCGTGTCTTCGGCGATCCTAGGACTGGAGACACACACACGCCACTCTAATCTCCCTCCACAGCCACATAACATTGTCCCCATGTGTCTGTGCGTCGACATTTTCCTCTTCTTGTAATGATATCAGTCATCGGATTAGTCCCTCTCCAACTGAGCAGGACCTCACGTGAATTTAAAGTGGTTTCATCTGTATAGACCCTATTTCCAAGGTCACATTCACAGGTACTGGGCGAGAGGGTTTGACTTGTCCTTTGGGAAAACACAAATAAAACCGCACCATTTAGTGAATGGTATTATTTTCCTGTGTCTGTGTGAATCAGATGGTTCCAGAGATATTTTTACAGTAAACTATGAGATAACGTGCATTTGTTTTCCCGTTTCTTTGAGGAGCAGGAAGGAAGGAGGAAGTAAACCCTTCCGTATAGCCAACCATTCCAAAAGTGACTGATGTCAGAACAACCTCATGGCAATTTGAAGAAGTCCGAAAAGCCAATAATACTACAATACTATCTTGGAGAAAGCTTTATAAAGAAGTAACTTTTGTTGGACAAACTTAAGGATTTTAGTCAACGGCAAGCTTAGTAGGGGCTCAACAATATGCTATAATCTCTCCACAAAGTTAATATGATAGTAACAATAATAAATTAGCTTTTAGAACTCAAACTGGTGTTATCCTCCTCTGCCCTGTGCTGAATACACCATATCATAGTTACAGGTGCATTTTGGAGCATGCGTACTGTAGAAAATGGATTAAGCTGTCACGACAAATAGATGCAAACATACGTTATCTCAAACACAATAAAAATGTATTCTCTATCACATAACATGGATTAAATATTTGTGTCCGCCCTCCTCCAAATTTCCATGCTGAAACCCTATCCTTCAATATGGTAGCATTTGGAGGTGGGTCCTTTGGGAGGCGATTAGATTTAGACGAGCTCAGGAGTGTGGCGCTTCCATTATGGGATGGGTGTAAGAAGAAGAAGAGACACCAGAGCTTGCTCGCTCGCTGTCCACCATGCGAGGACACAGTGAGAAGGCTGCCATCTTCAACCCGGGCAGAGAGCCCTCACCGAGAACCGAGTCTTCCCGGACCTTGATCTTGGACTCTCCAGCCTCCGGCACCATTAGGAAATTAATTTTTGTTGCTTCCGGCCCCCAGTCCCTGGCGTTTGCCTGTGGCAGCCTGAGCCAGCTAAGACACGTAGGTAAGAAGAAGCCACTATGTGGAGGTCCAAGGACTCAGGGTCCGTTTCTTGCATTTGTGGGTTATTTCCAAGAGTGTTGACACATTCTTCATGATCAAAGCTGAGCTCCCTCATTATTCTCCATGATCTACTATTTCCTTGTTCCCTTTAGCGGTGCAGTCCTACACACTTCGACAGAGGACTGATCGTCCAGCTACAGATCATTTCCAAGCTCGGAGCCAGATGATTAAATGCGCACCATGGAATGTGAGTGAGCAGTGTGGGCAACATCTGTGTCTCTTTCTGGAAAACGAAGTTCTTGTTCTTTCTCTGCTGGAGCACGAATGAGGTGTTGGTGAGTCAGCTTTGACCATGCAAATGGCAACACTTTGATGATATGTTGAGATCAATGAAGTGTGGTCGGGACAGTAGGGTGTCATCTTTCAGGGAAAAAAAAAAGACAACAGAAAATCGACCGCCATATGCTCTCAGAAAGGAATGTTTACATTCAAACCATTTCAAAGACAGGCACCAACACGCTTCCTGGTTGGCCACCTCCCTTATGTTATCACCTTACACAGTGCTCTGGGTTGACTTTCTCTTTCAACAAACTGAAAAAGGATGATAAATCAATCGATAAGTGAATAATGTGGATTTTATGACCTCCTCTATCATCTTTCTACAAAGCGATCATAAAAATTGAACATTTAACTCAAAATTCAAATAAACCAATGTGGTTTATTTAAAAACCCTTTTCTTTCCTAAATTATTATGAAAAATCATTCTTATTTATGGAGAAAAATTTAAAAAGACACACACATATACACAGAGGTGGGGAGGGGCAGGGGAGAGAAACCTTAGCTGAATACATAGAAACGCTGCACGTGGCCAGGCAAAGAGCTCGCAGTGAATATTCTGCTTATACTTGTCGCCCCAGAATGGAGAACTGTTCTGGAAAGGCCACACTTCCATTTTTCCCTCCAGGGCAGAAGACCAGTTATTCAGATTAGTGTGTCCACAGTTGTTTATGTTTGCAAAGACAGCCTCATGCCCAGGACGCACGTGTCCTTTGAACTCTTTTTAGCACGCAGCTAGGAACCGCTGATGTCCTCAGCTAATAACCCCCCTGAAACAAACAGTCCCGGGGGGTTCCTCCGACGTTGCTCAGAGTCAGCAGTGAGAGTCACTCCGATCATCCTGGATCGAGAAAGGAGTGAGTCGACACCTGATGACAGTGGGGACGCAGCCAAAAGTCCCTCCCGATCGCTCACCCCAATTCCCCACACTCAGGTAAAACAAAGCTCTAGACGGATAGTCCCATTTGATTTGAGGATATCCATTCTTCCATTCAGTGAGGCCTTCTGCTGCCCGGACATATTGTGAAAAGACTTTCAGGAATTAGTTTCCAGTGTAAAACAAGAATAACGGATAGGACAAGAGGCATCCGAATATGGCAATTAATGGAATTAGACATCCCTGTTTCGCATTTAAATAGTTATTCTGTAGATATTTATGTCCACATTCACAAATAGGCGAGCTAAAGCTCTGCTTTAAACTGAGGTCTACTGTGGTACTTAAGAAATTGATAGTCACCGTTTGAGTTACTGTCACCTCTCAGTTTTGACAGGAGCTCACATGGGCCCTTCTTACATGGCATCTTTCAAATAGTGGCCATCAGATTCAAGGGGACAGATGATCAACCCCGCCTCTCAATGGGACAAGTGTCAAAGGATTTGAAGACATCTTTTAACATCATCAGTCACTTTCTATGAAGACCTTTCAAGAAGCTGACCTTCCCTCTTTGCTCATATTTGACTTCAGTCATTTGTCTCCCCGCCCAAGAAAAAAATAATGTTGATACACGTGTCAGAAATATACATGGCTCACAAAAATTCCACATCCTTCTTCCAGAAAACACATTATTTTTATAACAACCTTTCCACGAAGCTAAAAATAGGAAAAGTCAAAAACAAGCAATTAGCAAATGAAAGGAAAGCTCACCAAATTTTTTTCAGTACCTTTGATTCTGATCGAGATAATCACGATGTGACGTTTCCCAGGGTGCAATGTGACCTGAGGAAGGTGCCTAGCTCGTGTCTTCCCACCGTCTATTCTGACCAAGGGGAATTAAAGGACATAGTACATCTGAAGTGTTGGCGTGTCTGTTTGCCAAATTATATCCATGGCAGTAGCTTAAAACGTGAGATCCGCTGGACTCTGGGTGAGCCGTGTCTCCCTGAGTCAGCTTCACGTCTCTAAGATGGAGACTCTGAGAACTGTCCTAACCGTGTCACAGACGCTGAGAAGAACAGAACGAGCAGACACAGCAGAGCTTGCTCTGCGTAGCAGCCCCACTGCCGCGGACAACGCGCACACTCACCTCTTCAGCGAAAGCCCGCGAACGTGTGCTTGGCTTTCCAGCTAGATGCTCATTTGACCAACTGTCAAAGCAAAAAAGTTATTGTGGAGAGTGTTTCAGTTCTTGTCTCTTTGAAATGGCTGGCCAGAACCCATCTCTGTGATTCTTCCCTTTTCGAAAAGGGTGAGCAAAAGGAAATGAATGTTTAGTGACATCGTCATGTGCTAAGTTCCTCGTGTATCTGATCACGTGTACTCACAATCTGCGAGGCACCGGGGCCGACGATGGCTCGGCAACATGCACAGTGTCCTATGGCGTCTAAGAGGTGGGACCAAGCTCCAAACTGTCACCTGGCTTCGAAACCCGAACCTCCATTTCATCCTACTTAAATCCTTACCACCAATAGATTGTGCTCATTATCTCCTGAGATGTTAAAGAGGAAGCTGAAAATACTTTTTTCAGAATAATTTTGCTATAGGATGCAGAATGTGCAGCTCTCTCCTCGTCTCTGTTAATTACACGGCATCAAGATAGTCGTGTCATCAGATAACTGGCTTCTTGCCCCCTGCCTGAGAGATGCCTCGGTGGGACAGAAGTAGCTGCCCCCGCCCACGGCCTCATGTCCGTCCCCGAGGATCCAATCACCACACGTCTCGGTGCTAAGAATCTGTTTTTCTTCTGACGTGTTTTGCATGAAGGTCGTGCAGCTCTATTTGCGGAGAGCTTCCCCAAGCGAGGCACAGTGACAGCACTCAGCGGGGAGAAGGGGACACTGCCTTCTTCTCCCAGGATGTAACCACGGTGTGACCGCTTCCTGGGGAGAGGCTGGGTGGAATGCACAGATATGCCTGGGGGTGGTCAGTGTCGCTGTCGGGACACAGAGCTTGAGCTTGACACAACAACGAGAGTCGGCAGGAAAAAGAATGTACCTGTTGTGACGTGTGTGACGAGGTGTGACAAGGTGTGATGAGGCGTGCGGTGTGCTGTGGTCCCGTGCGGTGCTACACGGCTCGTGTGATGTGGTGAGCAGTATGACGTGGTCTGGACACATGTGGGGTGGCGTAGGTGGCATGTGGCATGGGGGGCCGTGGGGGACGGTGTGAAGTGGTTGGCAGGAGAGCTAGCAGAGGTGAGAAGAGTCCCAGTGGGGTGGCGGTCCTCGACGTTTTTGCTCATATGTCACTAAAGGTGAGAATCACGTGTCTTATATATTTCAGGTGATATTTAAATTTGTCACTGTATATGATATAATTACAAAGGACACAGTTTTTAGTATATTGAAATACGGGTACTTTAAAATAAAATGATTACCTCAACCAAAAAGGGTTTAATGGAATCTAAAGCCCGCAGGAGTGTGGCATTCAACAAGCTCTCCCTCATCCGCCCAATACTGACTGGTCCCATTTCCCCTGAAGCTAGCATTTTCGTTCCACTTTTCACAAAAATGTTGTTAATATGACACACTTTTGTGCTTGACGGACTTTTATTGACGCTTTCTTTCAAACTTCATTTCCACAAAAATATATATGAGAATTAAAATTAATATCTGTTAATGCCTATGACCGTAGACACTGAGTATTTAAAATGTATTCTGATTTTTTTTTTTTTTACACCTACAGCACCTGGTCTTCCTAGGTGGCCTCCCATCCAAGGACTAACCAGGCCCGACCCTGTTTAGCTTCCGAGATCAGACGAGATCGGGCTCGTTCAGGGTGGTATTCTGATTTAATTATTATTAAAAGCATTATAAGTATACAAGTGATCAGCAAAGCATAAATGTATTAAGTATTTATGAATAATTATTAACATAAAAATTAAACTTTGTAAAAATATGTTTTCAGTTATTTTTATTTATATTAACATTTTATAAAAGCTATTTTACAAAGTATTTATAATATGTATAACTCTTTTAAATATTGTATTTATTATTTTAATTTATTATTTTATCTTCGTTTCATTCACTAATGCGGGCGTCTTGGGTTCGAATGCCTGGCTTCAGATTCTTTGAAGCACATTCATGGTGTGAACTTGGGCGGGTCACTGAGTCTCTCTAGGCTTCAGTTTTCTCATTGCAACACAGGAGTAATCGTAACAGCCACCTCACCGCACTGTCGTGAAGGACGAGAAAGCTCGTCCAAATGTGGGGCCTGGCTCCTAGGAGTGGTCGATAAGTACCACGGTTTTCTATCTCATTTATTCCTGGCACGAAAAGTTGTCATGGTTTCCCGTTGCCACCTACGGGGTCCCTCACAGTGCCTGTGGCAGAACACTGTGACGTTTGTATGTTTAATTCCGTCCTCTCAACTAGGACCCTATTAGTATGCATTAAAAAAAAAAAAAACATGGTCCCACCAAACCAAAGAATAATGATGACTCAAAAAAAGTGTTTAAGTATGATGCATTATTTAGAGTTTTACATTAATATTCATCTGCAACTCGTTCATTCATTTTTCGTCTGCTAGCACAGAGAAGTAGTAGCAGGTGCCATGATTAAAATATATTATGGAAGGAAAACCTTAGATATGAGAAAATCCATTTCATTCATTACATTTGCTTCTGCCAGTTGGATAAAAGAATCGAAGTAGAGCACTCTACGCTGTAGCTCAGGCGGGGAAGCGAGTTCAGGGCCATTGTCCTACTCCACAGAATGCCACTTCCTTCAGGAAGCCTTTCCGGATACTCCAGACAAGGCCGGCCTTCTGAATCTACACAGCCCTATCCTCACAGTATCTATCACAGCCATAATAACATAATTATGCATGTAATTATTTCCTTCGCTTTCTGTCTTCCCCACTGGAATATGAACTATATGTTCTGCTCATCCTGTTATTCAGAGTTCTGTACTATGCTTCAGTATTCCATAAATATTTTACAAGCCCATAAATCAAGTATAGACTTCTTGGCTTGACTTTCGATTTACTTCCAATTTTATCTAATCACACTTGGTTTCCAGGGCGCGTCCCTCTCGCTCCGCCTTCGCACAGTTCCTTAGAAATTCCCTCTGCACCTTAATTTCCCTCCGATCAACCCAAGATTCCCTCCACATTCGGTGCAGCTATTTGCGTGAGCCCCGCTACCCCCCGCCATCTCCTGCTTCATGAGGGACGACGCTCCCTTCAAATCAGCTTCTCTTTCCTGATCCGTGTGCTCCCTGTGGGTGACGCTCCCCAATGCCAACAGCATCACTGCTTGGATCTCTTCCTGCAAGTTACAGCCAGGCTGTGCTGGCATCCCACCCCAGCAGAGAGCTGGGCGTGAAGTTTTAATTTTAACATTGACTCCACTCTGTGATAAAGTTAGACCATCTCTATGAGTCTCACTGTCTTTAATCGTAAATGAATAATAATTGATAACTGCATTGGAGGGATTCTCCAGAGAAACAGAAACAGAAGAGATAAAAATATAGAGATAGGTAGGTAGGTAGGTAGATGATAGACAGATAGACAGCTGATACATGATAGATAGATAGATAGATAGATAGATAGATAGATAGATAGATAGATAGACAGACAGACACAGATGAAGAGGGAGAGTAAAAGGGGGAAGGAGGAGGAGGGAGGGGGCACTGGCTCACACGATAGTGGACACTGGGCAATCTGAATGTTTCAGGGCGGGCAGGCAGCCTGGAGACACAGGAAGAACGAATGTTGTAGCTCAAGTCCAAAGCCGTCTGGAGGCAGAATTCTCTCTTTCTCAAGGCCTTCAACTGATCAGATAAGGCCCACCCACATTATGGAGGGTGATCTGCTTTACTCAAAGTATATTGACTAGTGCTGGACCAAACAACTGGGCACCATAGTCTAACCAAGTTGACGATAAAATTTCCAATCACAATAACTGATAGGGTAACGAGAGTGCTAAGTCACGTGACCTGAGAAGCATGTAGCGTTTGCGTGCACGTGGTAGGCATAACCTCCTCCATCCATTTCTCCATACTGCAGGACCTTTAAGCTGTAAGGTGTCATTGTTTAGGTCACTGGCTTTGTCACCACTGCTAACCTCTGGGCGGGACTCTTTCTCTAGAAAGATGGAAAAAAAATTTGAGTGGAGTTTGACCAAATCGGGAAATTTTTCGCTTCATCTATTATTACCAAAAAACCACAAACCTTCGCCTTCTCTAGACAAGACCTAATTCTTTTGCAGTTAATTTCTATGGAAAGGGTTCCTATGACACCTTCAAATGGCATGTAAATATCGTTCGGTTTGTCCAAAGCTCTTCTATTTTTACATCCTATGGGCAGTCAGTACAGTAGAGGGATATCAGTAGCCAAAAGCCACCGCACGGCTGGAAGATGTCATTTGAAGAGGATGTGTCATGAGCTGCTTGTAGAGTCTGCGGCAAGCTTCCTGGTCTGTCTTCACCGAAGCGAGTTCTGACGCTCCTTGAAAGAAACTGGGTCCTCTCTGCCGTCCATTTCCTCCTCCGTATCAGAAAACTAAAGTCGATGTGTCTGGAGTGTGCCCCATACTTCTGCTAAAAACCGTTATTAGCATATACGCGTCGTGAGTCCGAATTAGAAACGCAAATGGTGGTCCCATTTTGTTCCCCACACCTAACGATTGCTGGTTTCAATTAAGGAACGTTGCCCTGCTGTAATTTTCCTGGACCTGAAAATTAATGGCTGCTGAAACCTAGCAACAATTTTAGGAAAATGGACTTTAATTTTGTCAAGTGTCACTTGGCTGTCATTAGCCATGGCTGTACTCCACTGTGTTAGACCATGGGCTGCAGCAGATTTTTTTTTTTAAAGAGCAGGAGTGTTAGTAATAAGAGCTGTGAGTGGTGTGATCAGCTATTTAGCTTTTTCTGGGTTTTGGCTGTTTGGCTGCGGAAGAATTATAGGGTATTTTTTTTTGTTAGTGAAAGGAAATTTCTCTTGCTTCCACTGTAGAATATGGTAGAATTATACGTGGTGGCATCTATTCGCGTACTTAGCGACACTGTCAGCCATTATAAATTCGCTGGTGTTGAACTCACTCCAGGTGCCTTTAAATTACCACTGTGGAATTGGGGTAAAAATGGGTGGCCGTTTAAATATGGACTGGCTCGAACAAGAAAGTAGGAAAGTAAGGAGCATAACCCGGAGAGGAGCATGTGAACTCAACGTGGAAGGGAGTTAGAGTTTTCTGTTCAAGATTTTTTTTTACTACAGTTAAGGACACTGATCTCCTGGGTGTCCTTAGCCCTTCACTTAAAATATTTACATTTAAATAGTGCCTCATGCCCCTTGCAAGTCTGTAGCTGTATCAGTCAGAAACAAAAAGCTATTTCAAGAAAAATTTGACACAGGATCCACTGATTTAACGGCAAATACTATCTGTGGACTTAAAAGTGCATCTTAAACTTGTACAATGTGTATGTCAATTATTTCTCAATAAAGCTGGGAAAAATAAATAGATAAAAACTGATGTTAAAAACAGTAGCGTCTATGTTTTTTATCATAAGCAGAAATACGTTGAATGATTTTTTTTTTCAAAAACAGTCCTGCGACACCTGTTTTTAAAGGTGTCGCAGGAAATGAATTCTGCTCCCACAAAGAATGGGCCCTGGTTACCCGCAGCCTTTCTCACTCCTGAGGTCCCAGCACCTCCAGCCCCGCAGGGCTGAGAGAAGCCTGACAGGGAAAACTGACCCATGATGGAGAGAAAGCCACGCACCCTCAGATCTGCTCCAGGCCTCGTCCTGGCGCCTCTGGCGAAGGCACGTGCCGCGAGCCTTGGTCCGACCTTCCTGTTTCGCACTGTAGAAATGACCTGCTCCTCCAACAAAATTTAGCAAATTCAGTTCCTAAGAGGGAAGGAGTTGTGGGTAAGGCCCAGCCCCATATTTTGAGATTCCTGTCCAGGTCTTCTGTATTCATCAAGTGCAAAAAAGAAAAGAAAAAAAAAAAGATAGAAGCTTCCTGAAAGTGGAGGCTTGCTTTTCTCCATCATTCTGGGGGTATTTCAAAGTGATTCTCCGTCAGAGTGCCACCTGGAGTCTCTGCTGGGACCGGCCGTGCCGGGGCGAGGGGCTGAGGCACAAGTCGGCCGCTGGGGACCTCACATGCTTCTCGTGAGGCAGCACTCGAAACAGAGCATCCACCCGCCCTGGCTCAGTGCAGAGTCTGGAGTGCCTGCTCCATGACTCACGGGTGTGTGACCTCTCTGCCATAACTCGAACTCTCCAAACTCGGGAACTCTCTTAAAGCAAAAGAGATGCATGAACAAAAGCCTGCCCGATGGAAATATTGCGAAAATCAGATCACATAGGCAGAGATGCTCCAAAGGGGAAATCCCTTTGGACGATATGGCTTTGTAGTTATTATGATCATTGTATCGATTATCCGTGGCCGCAGCGATCTGAGGTGCAACATCCCCACAAACCCAGTGGCTTAAGGCATTGAGCGCTTACTTAGCTCACAGGCCTGAGGTGGGTTGAGCCATTCTGCTCCCAGCTAGATTCTCATGTGAACCTGCAGTCGATTGTGTCCCCAGGCAGCTCCACCATGGGGCTGGGCTGGCCGGCCAGTATTGCCTGGTTTCAGCAGAACGGTCACCTCTGTTCCGCGTCATCGCTCTTCCCTCAGCAGGCACACCCAGCTTGGTTTCATGCCACTTTGAAACCAAGTCGCTTTTTAAGACAGTGAGCAGAAGCGGACAAGCCTCCTGAGGCCACCACGCTGTCACCTCAGCTGCATCTTCCTGGCCAAAGCGAGTGATGAGTGAGGCAGCCCAGAGTCATGAAGTGAGAGAGAGAAGCCGCCTTCGGATGGCACGGTCTGCAAAGAGCATGGATGCAGACATGAGTTTGTGAAACCGTGGCTAGTTTTGTAATCAATCTACCACACCGTCATGGACTAAACTGTGTGCCCCAAATTGTGTGTCACAAAATTCCTACGTTGAATACCTAACCCGCAGCACCTCCGAGCGTGACTACTTAGAAATTGGGCCAATCCGACCAGCGTACTCATAGGAAGACGAGGTGAGGATACACACAGAGAGACACCAGAGGCTTTTGTGCACAGAGAAAAGACAGGTCAGCAAGAAGGCGGCCATCTGCAAGCCAAGTAGAAATGTCTCAGGAGAAACCAGTCCTGCCAAAACCTTGACCTTGGACTTCCAGCCTCCAGGATGGTGAGGAAGTAACTTCTGTCATTCAAGCCCCCGGTCTGTGGTGCTTTGCTGTGGCAAATGAACACACACTCAAAAATATAGTATGTACGAGGAACAAGAATAGAATAATATGAACTCAAATTGTGTAGTCAAGTTAGAGCCTTCTTTCTTGGCCTGGAAATGAGAAATTGAGAATGAACGCTGTAGCAACAAAGAAAATAGCATTTTGGAAGAAGTAGATAATCTCGCATCTGCCGTGCCCCCCAAGAGAACCTGGGTTGCTGCGGGAGCAACCGGGTGACGAGGGCCAGGTGCCTCAGGGCTTCACTGCTGTACCTGGCACTTATAAATCTGGTAGATTCCGCATCCAGCAGATAGATGAGTAGTGACTACTTTATGGTTAACATTTCTAGGTGTCTTAAGCCCTAAAGAAACAATATTTTTATTTGCTAATGTCTCTCCTCATACGTGACTGTAACAACATTTTATAGAACAGAAATAGACTGCTCCGTAGAATAGTGCTTTCGTCAGGACCATTTGATCGATGCTATCTATGGTAACAAACATACCCCACATCTTAACTTGGGATTATAATAGAAGTTTATTATTGCTCATATTTGGTCCACGACAGGCCAGATGTCCCTGCCCTGTCTCGTAGCAGTGCCACCTGGCCTCTGTGGTGCTAAAGCAGCAGAGAAGGACACAGGAAATGGCACAAGGCCAAGGGAAACAAAAATAACGGGGTGGCACATTACGTCGTCAAATTTTGTACTCTTACCGTAAAAAGTTTTCTTATTTTTTCACGTCCGTGCTCTTGAAAGACAGGGAAGCGAAGGGTAACCGTTTAGTTGCCTCTGTCGTATGAAAACAGACAGACGTCCAAGAGAAGAGAGAGGACACTGAGCCGCGGCTCACTCGGCTGTACATGGCCAGACCCCTGCCCGCACATGGCCCGCACAGAGGGCGGAGGTCAGCCCTCCCTCACGCTCCCATCCAAGCCCAGGGGCACTGGCCCTGTGGGGCGTGAGGGTGCGACCGCTGTCAGCTGTGTGAGGTGATGCTGCGTACGAGAAAACATATTTAGCTTCCAAAGTCGTCACATCATTCTCGGTTCCAACCTCTACCGTCAGCTATGGCCCCAGCTTCGATAAGTGTGGATGACCGAAGGACTGGACAGTAAGACAGATACTGCCTAAAACGGTCCCCTCGCCTGTGCCTTCCCCTTCCGCCTCATTGTGAGTGTGAGAAACAGCACGCGAGAGCACGGCGGGTCACGTGTGCATCTGACCAAACAAGCTCTTATATCTATGAACGTGCAGTCACATGACAGACGTGTATTAAATACCTGCGACATCCCAGCCCCCCGGTTTGGAGCTTCAGAAGGGTCTGCATATTTCGTCCTTGAGATTGTGCTATGAAATATGAAGCAGGCTTTCTAATCACTTTTCAGGAGCCATAACTGAGCCTCAGGGGTGAGGAGCCAGTGCCGGGATGCTCAGGCCGATCTGCCTGTCCTGTGTCCTTTTGTCAGAACAGTCACAAAACCACTGTATTGTCATGATGACAACTAACGACGTCCTAAATGCTGCAAAGACCATGACGGTCACTTCGGTAATCAACTCTCTCTAAACTTCGCAGGTCCTCACACACTTTAGACATGGCCTAACCTTTGAGCCGCAGGAGCGGGCGGGTCCATCACTGCATTAGCAGGATAAGGGTCCAGCTGGGGCCCCACTACGTTCACTACTAATCCTTCAAATTGAGCCCAATTCGCCAGTGAGGCCAGAAGATCCTAATTTGCTAGAGCATGCCGTCTCCTCCAAGATATCCGGCCCCCTCGGCGACAGTGACGCAGTGACCAGGCCCAGAGTTCGACTGCAGGCCAAGCGACTCATGCCTGCAGTATTCAAGACAATAAGGATTGTCGTGTTCAAGGCGAGAACAAGATTTATGGATCCCCTTACTGATATGACTTACCGAAAGCTGGCTTTTACTGCCTAAGGGCCAGCCATGAACACGTGTCGGGTGCAGTTCAGATAAACGCCCAGGATGCAGCTCTGCGGGCGCCTGCCAGGAACAAGGAAGAGAAAAAGGGGTGAGGGAGAGAGAGAAATTATTTTACAGACGAGACACATGGAAAACGCAGGGGTCCCAGTGCTCCAGGAACAGCTGGCGGTGATGAGAGAGAAAAAAAAACATCACCGTAGCATCATTTGCAGACAATGGACGGTTGGAGACCTTGTCACACTAACCATTGGGAGGGCGAGACTGATTTATGGGCGGGCCAGTAATGGTAAAGGAATAAAGATTGATCTGCTCTAGCACATTCGGAGAGGAGCGGAGGCAATGGAGGGGAAGCGGGGGGGGTTCCGAGAAAAGCCTCATCTGAAGGTACCCTCACGGGCCTGATTCAAAGTAAAGAGAAGACGGGAAATTCGTTATTACGTCAATCGCATCACGCACATGTGGATCGATCGCCGGGGACACCACGCCCGCGGACTCAGCGGCACACACGCGGCTGTGTTAGTTCAGGTTAACCGCTGCACCGAGCTCTACAAAGCACCGCAACGCAGAGGGAAGAGTGTGGCTCGGGCCAATTTCTTGGAAGATAGGAGAGATGATATAGCGTGTCTGGAAAGTTAAGACGTGCAAAGCCAACGAAAAGCCAGCTAGCCCTACGTCATGACACTTCTTGCTGCGGTCCTGGGCTCTTAAACAATCGACGTAATTGTTATTTCCTATTGATTGTTTTGTGTTTGTTTACTGTCTGCCCCCTACACACTGTAAGTTCACTGAGAGCAAAGATTTGTGTCGATGGTGCCTGTCACGCAGTAGATACTTAATATACCTGATGAGTGAGTTGTCGGCTTCTACTCATTCATCCATTCATTTGAAAATGGCTACCATGTACTGGGTGCTAAAATAAAAATATATTCAGGGTCATACGGGCATTGGACAGAAGCAGAATATCGGGATCTAAGGAAAGTGACAGATGGCTATTTTGATCTGAGGAATCAGGGGATGCCTGTAATGTTTTAGCTGAGATCGTATAATGAGAAGAATCAGACATTCAAATATCAGAGGGAACTTGTGGCAGTGGGAAGTGGTAACGAAAACAGCCTAAAATAGGAGCGATCTTTATCTCTTTGAGGAACAGAAAGAGTATAGTGCAGCTAGAGCTGAGTTCGCCTGCTCATTTGTTTGTTTGTTCATTCAGTCCTTCGTTTCCTCACTCACTCGCTCACTCTTTCTATGATAAGATGAGGCTCTGTGCTAGGTAGACAACTCAGAAACATCCAGCTTTAATCCTGTTCTCTTAGGTGCCAACAGTCTAATGAGACAGCCTGCAGGGGTCAGAGCGAACAGAGGCACTGTGGGTTTTCAAGGTACCACCTTGTGGGGAGTCACTTATGGACATGTGAAATTGTATAACAAGGAATAAGGATATTTGTGTACTTGGCAACAATGTAAGAAGTTGAGATTGTAAAGCGCTGGGAAAAACTGGGAGGTAACTGTTCACATAGCAGAGAGTTCTGAGTTGTGAGAATCTCATTGTTCTACTAGATAAGTAATCTGGCTAACCTTGGTTCTTGACTACTGTCTTTCTTATTGTAATGTTATAAATAGTGTGTTCTAAATAAACTCAGGGACACAGCTTGAAACTGTGATCCCTCCTACAATTCTGTCTGTCTTCTTTCTTTTCCTCAGTCCATGCTCCCCCTTTCAGGTACCCTCAATTACTTCGTTGGCTGGCTCCGACATCACCTACAGCCCCCTTAGCATCCCTGAGACATTTCCAGAAGTCCAGACGGTCACAACAGCCATTTTCCTAATACATGAATATGTTCGGTGGCTTTTTTGCAGTGTTAACATTTGCACTGGTGGTTTCAAAGCAACGTTGCCAAAAACTGTTGGCACTTCAGCATGAATCAATATTGCAACATGCCATATCTGCAGTCATGAAAAAACGGTAGCAGTAAAAAATGAAAGCCAGTTTTATTTAAGAACGTTCTTGATTAATCAGTAAAACTATTAATTTTATTAAATCCTATCTTTGATTTCATGTCCTCTAAATATTCTTTATGATGAAATGGGACGTACTCATAAAGTATTTCTGCTACACGTTAAAGTTCAAAGGTTTTCTCTAGGATATCGTCATGTGATTGTTTGAGTTGCCAGCTGAACTAGCCAGTTTTTCTTTTCATGAAACACCATATTTACTTGGAAGAATCTCTGATGGCAAACTTTGATCACTCAGCTTGAGTGGCAGACATATTCTTAAAACTGAACAGCATCAGCCTGTCGCTTCGAGGAAATCAATTGGCAATTTTTATTGCCAGTATTATAAAGTTCAAACTCTCAAGAGAAAATTATAATTTTGGAAAACTCGAATCTGTCACTGGGATCTTAACAGCTTCCCAATAAGTAAAGACGTTCCTGATAAACTTGGTGGTGAAATAGTAAATGTGATTTTTTTAGATAATGTATAATAAAATGTGTTAATATTTTTAAGAGCTGTCTAATTCAAGTGATCCAGTAATTTTTCAAATGACCAAGGCATGATGTTAAAAAATCATGCACAGGAGAAAGGACATATTCGTAATGCAAGCTAGCCCAATGAATTTTAATGTACAATAGTACGGACATTTGCACAAAATAAAACTTTCCATGTTTACCATGTTTACCTGAAAAGATTACGAAAATGGTCTTCCCTTTTCCAACTACATATCTGCATATTGCAACAGATCGAATGCAGAAGTAAAGATGAGAATCCTGTTCTGGTCCGTGAAGGCAAACATTACAGAATTACAGGATACGTAAAACAAGGTCATGCTTCTTGCTAATTTGGTGTCTTGAAAAAGTTATTTTTTTATTGAAAAATGTCATTTATATTAGCATGGAATAGATTTAGTATTGCTACCTTAACATAAATTAATAAATATATTTTTAAATTTCTCAGTTTTAATTTTTAATATGATATATATTGATAGATATGATCCACATAAACAAAACACAAAGCTTTCTGGAGACCAAAATGCTGGAGAAGCATCACTCTGTGGTACAGTGAGAGAAAAAATTTGGAACTACATTAAGGTTAAAAGTATAGGAAATTTCTAATTATTTGGATTCGTAGGCAAAACTAATGATGAAAATCACTCTCAATGATACTTGTATAGGTTATTAAAAACAAGGTTCCTTCTAAAACTAAACAAAAAATTCTCACGAATCGTTCGTAACATAGAATGTGTTTTTCTGGCATATATCTCAGTCATTATTTTACTAGAAGCGCAACTAAATTTGTTGATAGCTTTCCACGCACAAGGATCTGTCCCAGGTGATTTATATGTTTTAATTTGTTTAATTCTCAAATCGGTCCTATAAGGTACATATTATTATCTTTATGTTTTAGATGAGGAATTTAAACTAAAAAGGGTTAAGTCATTCTTTCAATATTTTCCAGTAGCACACACAGTGTCTACAGCACACAAGGATGCATTTAATTCACAGAATACAGTGAACACAATATGCCACATTCTTTTATATTTTTTTAAACGCAATTTTTGCAGGCAGGTTGACATTTTGCCTCGCGGACAAAGCGGTTGCTCTGTTGATGCTGAACGTGGCTCCGATCCCCGGGGTCGCCTCGTGGGATGTCACCTGCCGTTCATCGCAACCGCTCCATAATGCACACACACATCACGCATGCTGAGAAGGATGGAAAGCTCTCTCTCTCTCTTTGAAATATTAAATCCATACATTTGCTATGCAAGACCTATTAGATATTCCCCCATAAATGAACCTAATTCTCTAAGTAACATCGGGATTTTCATTTAATCTAGTTACGCTTTAGCTTTCTGACTAATGAGCAACCGAAGTATCTAACGGCGACAGAGCCAGTAACAGCATCTGCAGGCGGGGAGAAGCGAGGAGCCGGCTGGGCCCTTCAGATCCGGCCTCCTACCTCCTAGAATTGCTCCAGCGTTTGAACTCTCGGCCAATTACCCAGGCTCCCTCGGCCCTTTCGCTCCAAGCACCGCCCAGACGGCTTTGATTTAGAGTACTCAATTTATCAAAACAGTTTGTTATGTTGAAAAACTATTTGATGTCAAAGCAGCCATATGACCCTTTTTATGTGTACTTTTTTCTGGAATAAGAAATCGATTTGCCCATTTTAAACAAAGTTGAGACCTAAAGAGACTTGAACTAGAGCTGCGTTCGTAAACCAATGACAAAAATGTACTTGGAGAAGCATATTCTCACCCTCCTGGACTCACGGGTGTTGGGAAGGGAGGGACTGTCTTTTAAGGGCCCACTTGGCAGGTAGAGCTCGCCCCTTCAGCATGCCTCAGGCTCACCCGGGGGCCCGTTAAGGACAGCAGGCTGAGCCACACCTTCTGTGCGTTTGACTCAGCAAAGTCCTGACTTGGGACCCAGGAATCTGCGTTTTTACAAGTACACTGAGTGACAGGGATGGAAGGCTTTAGACCATGATTTGAGAACCAATGTTTTGCCCTTGGCTTTCTCTTCCCAGAATGACGTCCACTGAATGCTCCACACACTCTTTCCCTTCCTCCCCGCCCCTGTAATGTGAGTTTTCAGGAGAGCTGGCTTCTTACTGCAGTTCAGAAGCATAGCGAGGCGCCCCCCAAATACAGAGCTCCAGTCGTGACTTTCCCCTAAGCTGTAGACGTGGTGCTGGAGTGCTCGGTTTGTTCAGGACCCCGTCGTGGTGACTTGTACGGGCTTCTCTGCCCCCAAGATGTGGCTGGAGGGATGATGCCAGCTGGAGGGTGGTAAAAGGTGGTCCTGGAACCTCACTTTCCTCGGGGCGAGTGACTCGGGAGCCAGGCCCTGCCGTGGAAGACTTTCTCCAGGTCATCAGGAGTGCTTCTGCAAAGAGCACATAAAGCCATCATGGCAAATCCAGTAAGAGCCAACGTGCCATAGGAAGAGGTCACTGACATCTCTTCAGAGGGACACTCTGTTGGTGGCCTTCCACCCAAAGCTGCTGCCGCTACTCGCTGAGTGTAAAACCTACACTCTCTGAAGGAGGAACCAAGAGCTTGGCAGAGAACAGAACCAGAGTTCTCTGGGTTGAGCCAATCACTAGATCCCTTCACCTATGAACTTCCAGTTGTTTGGGGCAATTGATGAGCTCACTGCTGACGCTGTTGGACTAGATGTCTGATTAGAGTTCGATTTCCTGTTACTGTTGGAGGCAGCGGACTGAAAGTAACATGCTCCGGTCTGATAGTGTGTGTCCCCCGCAGTCATTATGTTGAAATCCCCACACCTGGCATGATGGTATTAGGAAGTGAGATCTTGCGAGGTGACCAGGCCACAAGTGGGATCAGTGTCCCTGTAAAAGAGGCCCCTGATGGTCCCTTGCTCCTCCCCCAATCAGCTGGCACCCTGCTCTGGGACTTCCCGCCTCCGGGACTGTGGGAAGTGGAGTTGTGTTGCCCGTAAGCCACCAGTCTGTGGCACTTTGTCATAGAGCCTGAGCAGACTGACAGGCAGCAGGTGATCTAACACGACTGAGCACGTGGCTTTGTCTGTGGGCTCCTCCTCATAGAGACCACAAGAGAAGACACTCAAGGCCCCTACCACGTGTCACCCACGATGAGCACATTCCCTGGGTGACAGAAGAATCCTGAAGCATTAGCGTTTTCCCTCTTTTTAAACCCTCCACGGCACCTCGGTGTACGCAAAGATTTTAGGAAATCTTTCTTCACCTTGAGATCATAAAAATAGCCTACTCGATTGTCTTTTGTTTTGTGATTTCACCTTTCAATTTAAGAATTTATCTATTTGGAGTTTAATAAACAGACATAAAGAAGGAATCCAACTTTATTTCTCTTTATACAGTGAGTCAGTTTTTTAAACACAATGCAACTAAATAATGGAGAGTTTTGGCAGTTACTCGTGATGCCACATGTATCATATTTCAATCTTCTGTTAGTTTTGTTCTACTAGTTTGTTCTTGTACAAAATCAGACAGTTGGTTATATTTGTTTCTGCATTTATTTGTGTCGAACTAAGGCTTTGTTTTATTTCTAATGAACGAGTCGGGTGATTTCCCTGCATCTAACTTTCTTTTTCAAGCTGCGTATCCTTTCATTTACATTTTAGAGTCAACTCATCAAACTCCTCTCTATTCTGCTGAGATTTTGAAAAAAAAAATTACTGAATTTCAGTGTAATTTGGACATCATTTTACGTTTATAAAACTATATAATCTTACGTATGAAAATACTATTTATCTTCTTGTTTTATTCTATAATATTTTTAACTATTCTATTAAGATCTTGTGCATTACTTGTCAATCTTTAAATATTTTGTTATTGCATATGAGCTAATATGATATTATAACTTCTGGTTTACTATTACCAGTAAAGGGGAATGCTTCTGAATTTCAATATATTTTTAAACACACTTACAGGTTCTAATAATACTACTATTTATTGCCATGGATTTCCTATTCAAATAGTTGTGTCATCTGCAAATAATGACCTGTTTTTATTTTCCTTTTCAATTATTTTTATTCATATCTATTTTTTATTTTATTATCTGTCTAGAATTTCGAAGACTCTGTTGGACACTCTTGATTTGTTTCTAAATTTATAAAAATGTCTAACGACTCCTTTGACTATGATGTTGATCAAAAATTTCTGGCAAGGACTCTTTTTGGACCTATCAAAATCTCACATTTTGGGACCTGTTGTGAGTATACAGGCACAATTCTTTATCAGTGTTCTTACCTTCGAAATGTCCTGGAATTTAAAGTACTTCTCGTAAATTCTTTTGGCAGCAAAGCCTGACCTCTGTTCACTTGAGACTATATGCAGTCCTTAGTGGTCTCACTCATATGAATATTCATACGTTTTGCTGTAGAAATAAAAATTAAGAGTTAATTTTTTAAAAAAATTGAATACAGAGTACCTCACCAGAACCCAATGAGGGGTTGTTTCAAAACATCGAATATAATATGTGGTATCCGGGATTCCAGGTAAACAATTACAGGCAGGTGCATGCTAATAAAACAGAGCGCTACCCTGGAGGTTACTGAGCATCCATCCTGTCTGGAAAATTCCTGGTGATGGTGAAAAACCCCGTTAGCATAGTTCAGCATTTCCGGGGACTGCCGCTTTCTGAGAATCAAGTGTTTTGATTGTTGTTGTTGCTTATCTTGTTTTGTTTTATTTAACTACAAAACAAAAAGAATTGCACATCCAGATACCTTATAAAACGGTTTCTATTTCAAATAAAAGTTTTAACAATGAAAAGTTTGGCCAAGTGTATATTTTGGGATTCATAATAATATGATTCACAGACCCAAGTGAAAAAAGAAAATCCTTTCAAACAAATATGTTAAGAGCTGTGAAATGAATGGAAAACAGAAATGAATAGCTTAGCTTACATGACTGGTCTGCAAAGTCCCTAGGGTTTCTTTCTTTTTCTTTTCTTTTTTTTTTTTTTTTACACTAGGCACTCGAGTAAAATATGTTCATTCATGATTTGGAAATTAATTAAACCATGCAAAACAGTGCAGAGCTACCATGATCATCTGTTAGAAGTGCTGATACCTTCCAATGCAGCTCTGTTTTTAAAAGAGATTTTTAAAATTTTTAATACAAATCCATAGTGTTTAATGCTCTTAAAACATTCTCCTCTGCTCAGGGAAGGGTGAGAATTAAAAGAAATCTCGAAGATAACACTGTAAGAGTCGCTGATATGACATTTATAATAAGAAAATATAAATAAACGGCAATTTGTTGAAATTTCCTGGGATCTATTTTTTTAAAAATATATCACACACACACACACACACACACACACACACACACACACACACACACCCTGAACTGCAATTCAAACTCAACGACTTAAGAGAATACCAAGTAAAATTTTAATTCTGCTTTGCTTATATTTTTAAAATTGATAAATAACAGTTACATTTTAAGACACCTTCAAGAATTCACCAATAGCATGGCAAATTAAAACATTTTACACCTGAATCTGAAACACTCACTAAGGGCATTAGAAAATGCGTAGTAAGGAGCCTCTGCTGTGCCAGGCTCCAGCGTGTCCCCAGCGAGCGGGTGAGGACGCGTCGCCCACTAGGAAAACTGTTAAGAAGGCGGCCTGCTTTTTCTACCCTCTTGGCTGTACTCCAGCCCTGTGGGTTTAGGTAACATACACAGGACTTTATAAACATTACACACTCGTGACCCCAGGAAACACTGATACAACCACCCTCCGCTGGAAAAATGCAGGTTATCATGAAAGATATTGCTGACACCACACACGCGAATGAATGGCGGGCAAACGGAAAAGACAAAACCAACCAACAAAAAGCTATCGTTTTCGGCAGTGCGCCCTTAAAATCCAGTTGACCTCCTTTTTAGTTTTCACTTACTCTTTCTTTTTTCCCTCCCTTCCTATATGTATCAGCTAACACAGAGTATTAGGACACTAGCTGCACGGCCAGACCATCCAGGAAGTTTAAAACCAGGGATGCAGGACCCCACTCCGGCACAGGTGTGCGGCCATCCTAGTGCGGAAGCTGGAGTCACATTTTAAAGGTTCCCGGGTGATGCTAAGACACAGCTGAGGGGGGACCACCGAGATAGGTCGACTCTAATGATTTGCTGGTGCCTTCAAAAGAACCAGCTGGGAGAGACGAGGGACACACACCTCCACCTGGAAGGCTGGTGCAGAAAAGGAGACGATCGGGAAGAAAATCTTCACGTGGTTTTCATGTATTTCCCGACGCCTCACCCTGTTAAGAAAAGTGAAAATAACTGATTCTATAGAGCGCCGCTGTAAACGCGCACCATTCACTGTAGAATTATTTCTTCATTTCCTACTTTGCGATCACTTCATCATATCACAGAGACACGTTAAAGAATTCATAACTTTTAGAAGAATCGACCCTAAAAGAAATCACTGTTTCCTAAAATGACATTTTGTAATACAAAGAAGGAAACACGCTTCTTCCTCAGCATAAAACAAGGAGGGTGCGAAATATGAGTAGTTTCGATTTTAAGTGAAAAATACATTATCTGCCAATAGTTACTATTTATAGACCTGAGATATGAAAATGCATTACTTTTCTACTGTCCGTCGTGATAATGTTGTAATTTTATATAAATTCGTCTTGTCACCAGAGTCATATTCTGGATGGTAATGTGTCCAGAAAGAAAATTGTCGTTAATGTATTCACTTAGAATATTAAATATTATATTTTATGTATGTTATTAATATTATATTACATTGGGTTTTAACTCATTTCCCACCTCTATTCCTGGGTATACCATTTTGTGAAAGGTTTCCCAACAGACTTGGAATAGATTTGTTCTTTCTGACCCCAGAAAGGGCACTCGAGAGAAATGAAACTAACATTTATCAAATACCTGGTATGTTCTTGACGTTATAAACATCTGATCGAACATACACCACAGCCCCATAAGGTAAGTATTATTATTCTCATTCACAGACAAAGACAGTGACTCTCAGAAGAAATAGATGACCTCCCCAAAGCCGCACGCTTTAAAAGTGCTTGAGACAGGGCCGGAGCCATGCTGGAGGACGTTACAGCAAGGTAGGGTCAGGTCAGCTGAGAAAGAACTTCCCTATAATTGGAGCCATCTGTCACTGGGATGACAGCAGCGAGCAAGGTCTGATCGCATGGGAGAGGTTTCGGCCGAGGTTTGCTATGTGTGTTTATTTTTGAGAAGCATTCTCTTTCCTTTCCAGTCTGATAAACATCCTCTCATCCTTCAAAACCTAGCTCTAAGTCACCTCTTCTGAGAAAGTCTTCCTGACTTCTCCGGCCACCTGTGTCTTGAATTAAACAGAATTTCATCTTCACCTTCTTTAAAGTTCCCACCAGATCATGTTGCGTGTGTTGACGCCATCAACATGCCCACTAGAATGCACACCATTTTTCTATCCCAATTGTCTTAGTGTCGTGTTTTGCACAGGGTAATGACTTGGATAGCATTAGTAAATGGAACAAATATTCAAGAGTTAGTATATTAGTCAGACTTCTCCAGAGAAAAGTATATATATATATATATATATATATATATATACTGAAATTACCATTAAGTCAGTTACATTCACTTCCAGAACTGAGAAAGTTTATATCTCGTCCTTTGGGACCTCCCCTAACTTTACCTTGTGATAGTTATTATTATCTTAACATTTTCAATAAAGACAGATTCAAAAATGTGAATTGCCATTCATCTCCAAAGATGGTCTTAATTTGGAAAACCATGTCTTTGTTTGTTTGTTTTTTTACGTTGTTGTTCCTTTTCCTCCTCACCAAGCCTACCTCTTTAGAGAGACTGACGACTGCAAGAAGCGGCCGGCCTTGTTCGACACCCAGCGGTTCTTTTCTGCCCAAGCCCCTCAATGACCCAAATGTCAGTGGTCATCGCAGACGAGTCCGTGTCGCTCTGACACTGGAGAGGTTGCTGACGCCCGGCCCAGAAAAATTGACCCCTCTCCACCTGTCCCACCTCCCGCACGTAGAATCCACCTCCATTTCAGCGAGGCTCACATGTTGTTGGCTGCAAGTCACAGAAATAAAACATGGGTCCTCTTTTCTCTAAACACCTCATGAGAGCAATGCTCTGGGAGATGTATTTTGAAAACATTATCTGAACACAAAGAAGTAAATAGTGTAGAAATTTCCCTAAAACAAATGATCCGAGGTTGTAGCAACGAACTCTGCATATTCTTAACGAAGGCAGCTGTGCCGTCACGCCGTTAGCCCAAAGGTCTTTCTATAACAAGTTAAGCGTATAAGTGATCAACATGGTTAGTTTCTATCACAAATATCTATACCTAGAATGTACAGACCTTCAAAATTAAGTGCGTGTAAACACGAGAAGCTTGCAGCGCTTTTTATTATGATTATTTTAAAGAACTGTCTCTCGTTCACCTATTTAAATGTCTCGTTTTTGTTTGTTTCTAGGTGTCAGAATCCAATGTGTATACGTGTTCTCAAATCGACTTTGTGACATATTTTCTATTTGGATTGTTTCAAAGAGATTTCAAAACTAATTCAGGTTTTGACTTTCAAATCCCGCACATATTAGTCCCTTTCCGGGATAACGTCCTGGCTGTTTGGACACTCTTTCATTTAGAAAATCAGACGTGTTGCATTTAAAGATGCCATGGCTAGCTAGCTCTTCCTTATTTTTTCTCATCAATTTTACTAGACCTCCCAGCGCAGCATAGACCTGATGCTCCAGGACAATGCAAAATCCCTAAACACCCCCTAAAATATGGTATCCAGGGATCGTCCTTGGTAAAAATTCATGAATCAGCCCTGGAAATTTATCCCACACACAGTTTTTAGATTCTTTGTCCCTCCAGTTTGAATTTTCCCTGAGCTCTACCACGAGCTCCGAGTAAACGTGTATTTATTTATCTTAGTTGGTCTGAAAAAGCACTCTGGGATCTGCTTTCTGAGCTTGATGATGGATGGATAATTGAAACCGGCATTTAAAATGACGTTTTGGTTAGAAGGCATTTCAACAAAGAGAAACAGGTTTTAGAAAGTGTATATTCGAGAAAATTCTGCAGGTCGGCCCCGGCCGGCTGTCGCTGAATCTCGCATCAGCGACACGTTTGGAGTTCTGCAGCCCGGGAGACGGACGTGTGTCGTCACGGACATGCAGAGGCTGCTTCTCTTAGGAGATCTTCTCCCTAGGACAAAGCGAAAGCACATCACGTCGCTAAGCGCCCACTTTCCATTTGGAATATGGACTATTCCTGCGGAGATTATTATTAATTTTTTGGCTGATAATCTTCCCGTGTGAGGTGTGAAAGCAACACCGCACACCGTGCCGCAAGGATAAGGACACCAACAGCCGATGACCAACTGACTCATTTCAAGAATTTAAGCATAAAATGAAGTGGCCTTACGCAGAAGAAAGCCACTTTCACGTTATATTTGCAGGGAAAAAAATGCCCTTAAGAACTTTACCTGTTTAGAACAGTTTCAGGGGGTTGAAAGATCCCCCTGAATCCCTTTAAAAATATATGCCTTTACTTTTCATAACTTTTGGGATTACCGTGAATTTAATTAATAGATGTTTGTTGAATTAGGATGACGATTATTATTATTATTATTATTATTATTATTATTAAAAGAAATCTTTAAAACAGACGCCAAAGACTTACATACTGTAGATACTGCACGAGAAACACGCCGAGACCTCTGTTAAAATCAGAATACAGGTATGCTCCATTAGGAAAAAGACACGAGGAGAAAGACGAACTCAGAGACAAGAGAGAAGGTGAAACAGAATTGACAGAAAGAGAGAATTAAACAGACGTGAAGGAGAAGGGACGGTGGTAAAGGGAAGGAGAGCTCAGGAGACGTCGTTTCAGGAGAGTGGAAACATAGTTGAGCACGTTTCAATTAGACTGTGAGCTCCCAGCGCCCTGAAAATTTAATTATCTGACTAAACGCCGTTCACCACTCTTGAGTGGCTGTCTCTTCCTCTAACCTTTAGAGATTTGTACGACTAGCAGAGCCAGAGCAACCCAGAGAGAAAATGGTTCTCTGCGCTGTAACATCAGTCCCCAGAAATATGACCACCTAGAGACCCAGCGGGACGCTGGCCCGGGCTCCCGGGTCAGAAGTTCAATGTCTCTGTGCGCTCGGCCTCAGATGTGGTCCATGTACACACACACACACACGCACACACACACGCACATGCACACGCACACCTCCGCAACCCCAGGGCCCAAGTACCACACGCACGAGAACGGCCCTAAAAGCGCCTCGCTATCTGCAAGGAGGCATGGCTTTTCTCCAGCACATTTGTTTTCCATGTTTAACAAGCTGACAGCAGCGATTACTCAAAGACTAACGGCCGACTTACTGGTTTCTCCAACACAAACAAATTGTCACCAGGCTGTCAGGGCCTCGGCAGTGTCCAGCCTACTCAAAACGTTCAATGCACCTCCCGCGTCTACAAGGGACGCATGCAGAGGGAGCCGGCCTTTCGAATCCCTCAGCCCCCCAAACACACAATCATTTTCTGCGTTTTTAGTAAAAGGTGGGAAAGAAAGATTTTCCTTGAGGGTGGGTGTGGGAAGCAACCAGAACCAGGATGTGCTCAGAACGCTCACAACCAGGTCACCACCTGCCTTCATTGCTCAGTCAGGGTGTCCCCTGAACCGTGTGTGCTCTCAGCCAAGTGGTCCAGAAAGACGCCGTGCCCTCGAGTGTCAGGCATTCAGCAGTAAATGCAGCTGCCGCCACACGAGGCGACATTCTGGAACACATCACTGGGACAAAGGCGGCCCTTCTGGAGGGAACACATCTTCTGAAGTGTTTGCTGAAATACAAGGCTAGTTCAAGTTTTCACTGACCTAATGTTGACCCTCCTCTAAGATCTGGGCCGGGTCTCCCAGCAGGATTCGGAGCTGAGACAAAAGGAGAACCGGGCCGTCTCGGTCTCCTAGTCACAAGAGTCTCCGAAGAGGACATATGCACCTTGTCATTTCTGACTCGAGTGTGGGAGCTCGTCTGCTTCTGCTCTCTCACGCTGCTGCCTTCCCACATCCCACAGCCCTCCCGAGACCCCGAACGGAGTCACCAAGCCCCTCCGAGTGGGCTGCAGCATCTGACTTCACAGATGTCACCGTATGCTCAGAGCGTCACAACAGTTTAAGGCAGATTAGAGAAAGTCGTTTTTGATGAGCGTATTCGTAGAGTCAGTCATCATTAGCATACTAAACGAGGTGGCCTAAACCTGGCCGGTCCCCAGTGAGCCCCGAGACTGGCTTTCCAGCCTTTGATTAATGGGTGACATCAGCAATTAGGAGACCCTCGCTGTCGTGCCCTTCCAAGGCAATCCTGTCCTTTGCTCAAGGTAATGAAGAGTAAACATGAAGTTGAGATAAACTCGGCAGGACGCGAACCGAACGCCCCCGGTATCACGGCAGCTCCTCGCTTCTGCAATGCTGAGAATTCAGCCCACCAAAGAGGCCGAACAGCCCGTTTGTTTGCAAGGGTTGATTAATAACTCTGCACTTTTGACTCAGCTGGATGTTTTCTTTGCATTTGTCCAGGTATTTGGAGAAGATAAGGCTGAAATGACAGCTTAAAAGGTATTCGATAGACACATACACAAACATACCGTATCGCATCTACCTTAGACGTCCTTCAGACTGGCAGATGTCACAGCGACTGAAGCAACAGATGATACGGCTTACATTTCAGAACGTGTCCCGCAGTCATTTGGATCCGTTCAATCCTGTTATTAAATTAGTGCCTGCGATTCCAGCGAGAGAAAGAAAAATTTTAAATGTTAACCAAGGCTAGCAGCCAGGTGGGCGTGCGTTGTCTTCAATTTGTCTTTCAATTAAGGATCAGGACATTGAATTTCGTCTCTCACAGTTAAAGTCAGACACCTCCCCCTTGTGGTTCCATGTAACCGGCTCAATCCTATTACGACCTGTATTCAGGTGTTCTGCTTTCACAGGTAGGTCACTTGACAAGCAGAGGTGAATGACATTTGCGTCATTATCACCAATCACTGTGTCTTGAAGTGAGAACGAACCCCAGCAAATATAGGACCTTGACATTAGTGAGAATTGATTAAGAATGAGAGAGAATCACACTTGTAGACATATAGCTAATGTGCCCCGGAAAAACCAGTGTTCTCATACAGCCTATATTATTATAATGTGTTATTTAAATTATATCTATACATACATATACATACATATATGTGTATATATATATATAAACCTGTGAGCAACACATATAAGAAAAAGAAAAGATAAAGGATTTATTCAAAAATATATAAAGAGTGCCTACAAATCACTAAAAGCAAATATTCACAAGCTAATAGAAAAGTGAGCAAAGCAAACGAACAGTCAGTACACAGAAAAGAAATGTCATGGCCAATTAACACATCTAAAGGAACTTCACATCATTAGCAGTCAAGTAAAAACAAATTAAAACAATTTTTTTCACTCAGTTTATTGCAAACCATTTCAAGTGTCGTAAGAATGTGGGAGCATAGTAGCATCGTATAATTTTGATGGGGGTGTAAATTGGTGAACCATTTATTGAGCTTTAATTGTCAACATCTATCAAAATTTTAAATTCTCTTTGATCCAGTTACTGGATTTGGAAGAACATCACTATAAAGTTTAAGCGTTAAATATAAGACGCACTGGATATAATAGTAAATATAATGCACATCATGGGAGAATGGCGAAATAAATCATGGCCCGAATCTACCACGGAACAGAAGCACACTCACGGTTAGTGAAAACGATGAGTTAATGCTGCATGTGCTGACCTCAAAATGCGTACTCATATTATTAGGCGAAAAAGCAAATTTTAAGAGATAAATGTGTCTAATATGATCCGATTAATGCTGTGGAATATATATGCACGTGTTATACGTATCCATGTGTAAATGCATAAAAATCGGACAAAGGGTACGTGAAATGAATGGGAATGTTAGTGGAAGGTGAGGGGACTTGGGGTGGTTTACTCTGCAGACATGTGCGTTAATCGGGGCATATGAGAATGTGGTATACATGACTTGTGTAACAGAAAAAAAATGTCATAAAAGAAACCAGCCTGTTAACGGAATAGCAGCCTTACCCATTAGGGCTAAACAGACGCTTTTCCTGTAAGATCTCGTCTCACGGGCATCACGTTAAGCATTTTAAGCAGAAGGAAAGGACGCGCCGAGGAGAGAGACATTTAATATTTTCTAGCTCCTTCGTCTTCTCTCCCTGGTGTCCGCTCTCCATAGTGTGAGAGGATCCCAATCGTCGAGCTCTCAATATCGTGAGGGGACAGTTAAACACGCAGCCTGCCTTTCTGCTGTTTGGAAAAATAAGATTGAGAAAAAAACTTTTTAAATTATAATTTAAAAACGCCACGCGTTTCTTCGGCATTCAAATACTTCACAGGGCCGGCCAGGCCTCCGAGCCTTCAGCCTTCCTGCTGAAAGCTGTCTCTTCAGAACTCAGAGGGGAAAAATACACAAATTCGATTCACAGTATAAAACATACTCTGAAAACCAGAAAACATTCCCAGTTTAGAAATGATTTGTTTTTGCGATTTTTTTTTACAATTTCTTAACTGGATTCTCGGAATAGCCTAGTAGTAGAAAACCCTAAAGTCACATCACCTATAGGGAGCATCCAGAGGAGGGGCCGCCAGCTCGGTGTTTGGGAAGGGACTGTCAAGGCAGATTCCGTGTTCGCATCCTGCCAGCGCTGTCCCTTTATCATGTCGGGTGGACCACGTTTCCCCGCGAGAATGAGCGCTCCTTCCTTGTCAAGTTTTGCCATGGAATTCGATTCTCATTTTGCTCTTGGCTTGGTTTCTATGGATTTCTCAACGGACTCATCTCCAAACCGCATGAAATGGAAGGCCCTCTCGCTCACACGATTCGGATGTTCTTTGACATTCAGTTTTCGGTCTTCCTTGTACGAGTGGTCTTCTTTCTCTCACGTGGTCACACCTGCACAGGTGTGGTCCTGGCCTCTCTCTCCACCATCTTCACCTTCTGCTGAGAGAACTTCCTGGAACTCACGTATCCCTTTTTCTTAGTCTGTGTGCTTGTCTCGTGCAGCACATCCATGGTTGTAAGTCGTCGACACCTCATGAGTCTGAAAATGCCTCTGTCCTCACACTTGACTGCTGGTATCTCTGTGCGTCGAATACGCTATCGGAAATGAAATTTCTCATGGTTGTGTTGACACTGTTCTGTTATCTACAGTGTCGGGTGCTGCTGCTTTCAAGTTCACAGTGCTCTGAAACCAAACGCTTTGTAAGTGACTCCTTTTTCCTTTCCAGGGAGCTCTAGGCTTTGTCCCTGATGTCAAAACGCCGTAAGGACATGATGCAGTGTGGGGCTTTTTCCTTCCAGTGGGCTAGCTAGATACCTTCAATTTGAAAACCCAGTCCGTCGTTTCTAAGAAATGTTCTTCAAGTGGTTCATGGGCGATTTTTTCTCTCCTTGTCTTTTGGTTTCTCTGTCTCGAAACCCTGTTACTTGCATGTTGGATTTTCTGGGTTGAGCCTCATATTTAGTGAACTGTTTTATTATCTATTTCTTGGTCTTTTTATTCAGCTTTCTGAAAAATCTCAAATTTGTCTTCCATTCCTTCTACTGAATTACTAAATTATTATTTCAAAGAGCTGCTCTCAATCTCCCCATGATGTCGCTGGCTCATGGGAACACGAAGTTAGCCATTTTCTTGAGAATGTTGACATGGCTTCTCTCCTCCCACGCGATCCGTTCAGTTTCGATCCAGGAGTGCCCCACAACCTGAATGATGGCCCAAGAGTAATTTTCTGACACTTCTTGTGTCAAACAACAGCAAGTTTGCAAACTGGCATATTACATAAACCATCTTTCATATGTGCCTGTTTGCTGATGTATATATTAGGCTAAATCCTAACTCAAATGTCCAAATACGTACCAGAGAGAAGGGTGTTCATCTCACGTTGTTGCAACTCACACTTAGATTGGAACCTGCTTGCCATAATCTGACCTAATCTGTTTAATGTGCACCATGTCAACGCCTTGGCTAAAAGCATCCTATTTACACACTTTGGGCAAAGAGAAATAAACTAAGTACAGGCTGTGTGGGACTCAAATTGACTTCTAGAACTGGAAATTTTGGCTGCTCCCTACTGCCCTATGTTGATGAAGATTAGTGTGAAGAGGGCCTTTAGCATAAAAAAGAATAACAGGTCTCCAGAAAAGACAGCCCCTTAGCAACAGGGAGCAGCCACGGATCCAGGGTTAGAACAGAGAAGGGACGTCCGCCCTGATTCTTGATCTCACCTCTCAGACATCGGGGTCCCAGGCAGACAAGCCGCCCGGCTGACTGCAGATGACAAACTAAACCTGGCTCCTGGAGCCACTCACCTTTACTCTCCAAACCATTTCAGCCTTTCCTTTTCTATCTTCTTGGTTCGCCTCTTGTCAGAAGTCCCTGACGCCTGATCCTGTAGGTAATGGTAATAATAATAAAAAAAATACATCAGTTTGAACATTTACAGTAGACCAGGCGATGTGGGGTACTTACAGAATTTCAAGTAATTCAGAGAATAACCTCTTTGAGGTAGCTAGTATTATATCTATTGTGTACATTATAATTTGAAGATCAGAGGCTGGCAGGGACTTGCCCAATGTCACACCCTCCCGCAGGTCTCATCTGTTCCGACTTCTCTATATTATCATTTCCAAATCCTTGACTCTGCCTAAAACATGAGGGCAAGAAAATTAATGGGAACAATGAACCCAGCATGGCTAAGAAACCCAAAGAAAGCAAGGAGCACGTTTTCTTGAAAGATCGTGATTTACCTGTTCCGATACTCCAGACTCTATCTGTGGGTCGAACCCCATTTCATGAGGCTGCCACTGGAATAAAATGCAGAGACCTTGCCTTGTGGGTTACTGATGGTGACAGCTCACCTTACAGTTATAGGAAGAAATAAAAACAAAACAAAACAAAACAAAAACGACCCAAATCACAAATCTAGAATTACAACCTTATTCAAAAGCTATAACAAGGTACCAATTATCTGTTACATTCACGTGTACTTAAAAATTCAGTAAGAACCGCGTGGCGAATACTGACTCAAAAAAACAATCAGACTTGTGTGTAATGAACATGTTTTCACATAAAAGGAACAAATAAATGGCACTTTTTTGGCATCGATGAGAATTTATTTCTATCAGGATTTTCTAGAATATTCCTGCTTCGAAGCAGCTTATCCCTCTGCCAGAATCCCTAATTTTTTTTATTAAAAGTATGGTTAATAAAACTTTAAAAATTGAGGAGCTTTTTATCTGTGATCACAAAGCAGACCTATCAAGAAAAGGAGGTCACTATAATCACCTCATTCTGTTCTGGGAGAGACAGAAAGAAGATGATCACTCACCTCGTTTACTTGCCAGAGCCATGGAAGAGCTGGCCCAGGGCTTCTTACTGGTTTCCCTGCGCCCTGTCCCCCGCCGTGGCCCCCTGCGCCATGTCCTCCACCAAAGCTCTCTGTGTAAACACACGCCACACTGCACTAATAAAGAGAGTTGTTGATTTGGGGCTCTGGAATCGATATTATACCTTATCCCACGTTAAGCATGGAAATGATCCAAACCATGCTTGGCGACACATTTTTCCCTCGGGACTTGTTTCTGCATCGTGGCCTCCAGGGTAAGAAACACGATCAGACGCAAGAGTGAAAAGAATCAAGAGGGCGTGAGGGGGCGCGAGGGGGCGCGAGGGGGCGCGAGGGGCGCCGTAACTGAGGAAATGCGGGGAAAAGCTAAAACATCAGTTTCCAGTTCCATGTTTTTCATGCAATAAAATCATTTGATTATAAAACTGCACATCATAGAATTGAAGTCGTTTGATCGGAAACGTGTGTGTATGTGTGTGTTTGCGTGCGTGCGTGTGTGTGTGTGTGTGTGTATGGCTCTTTGAAGTCAAACATGACAAGTGATCAAGGGCTGATCCACAAGACCCAAAGGTCTCAGGCACAAAAGCCACGGGCAGTTTTACATGCCTGCATCAGAGAGGAGAGAGGACAGAGAGAGAGGGAGAGAGAGGAGGGAGGGAAAGAGGAGGGAGGGAAAAGAGAGTGGGATGGGAAGAGAGAGAGGGAGAGACAGAGAGAGAGAGACAAGAGAGAGAGAGACAGAGAGAGAGAGAGAGACAAACAATGCAGGGACTTCAGGGGACCCAGAAACATCCCTTCTGCCCTTGCAGCCCATTCGTGAAGGGCCAGCTGCGTCCTGCCCTGCTCCCCAGGCAACCGTGCAGACAAGCAGTCCCAGGCCCCTTGGAGCGGGAGGTGGCATTGCAGACCATTGTTCTGTGCAGACACTGTTAACCCGGCCGCCTTCGGGCAGGGGTTGCGTGAATATCTATCCATCAGCAGTCAAGTGCAGCCATCTTCCCGCTCTGCTCCATGCGGCCAGCAGACCAGGCCTCGCCGGCCATCAGCGCCCTTTCCCTGGCCACTGAGACGCTTGTCTCTCTGCCTGTTGGACTGAGAGGTGCCGAGGGGAAGCTGAGCTGTCACGGTGAGTGTTTGCAGTTTCGAGAAGTTCCTGGGGGTCATGGCTGCTATGTGATAACCCTCTGCAGGTTTCCAGCAACGTTAAGCCACTTTAATATCTAAGGACATTGTGTGCCACAAAAGCAGAATGCTCTGACCCTCACTCCTGGACTCTACGTCACAATAAACCCCTGGGCAGGTAGAAACTGGGGCAGCCAGCTTCTGAGGTCTGAAATCTTTCCGGGAGCCGAGACATCGATATGATTCCACAAATTTGCTTTCATTCTTGAACTCAATTTCATACACCGCTGTTTATAATAATAAAATGGCGACTTAGGCTTATCTGGATTGCGGATGCATTTTTCTAAAACAAAAACATTCCTGAGAAGTAAGTAACCATTTAGTGTCTTTTATTTACGTCGATCTATTTTTTTTCTTTCATTTGTCCCCAAGACAGTGAAATTTATTGATACATTTAAGGAATCCATCTGAGAACTCATGATTTTTAAAGGAATATTAGATAAAAGTCATCCAAATGTGTCAATTTTTGTCCTTGCAAAATCGTGGCATTCAAAGGCCTTCAAAATAAAACCCAAGCTGCTGGGCGCGCCTGTGGAATGTGGAGGACCCACCACGGACACCATTCCATTCTCGGAATCACAAATGGGCGTTTCCTCTGCTTTCCAAGGCCCCCTACCACATCGCGGTAACGGAGGGTCTGTCCCCTCTCACCCTTGGGTACCCTTAGTGCAAATGATTTAAAAGGGGGAATGGAATGATCCCGGCTCCCAGAGTCAGGATTCTGTGGTACTTTCTTCAGATGATCCTGCCGAGGGGGAGAATTGTCTGAGCCCATCGCTGCCCACCACTCAGGTCTGAGTCCGTCCCTCTCTGGTGCACTCAGGGATCCTCACCCCACCACCTGTACACATACCCCTTCATGAGCTTTGAGTCTCTGAAAGAATGACTTCTAAGCATCCCTTTCAAAATCTCAGCTTCAAAAAACGAAGTATACCGAGTGCAGAACAAGGAGCAGCGCGTGGGGAGTGGCAATAGAAGCTTAGATGGCAGTTCGTCCAGATAAAAGCCACACGGCCTGACCGCTGTGTGTGCAGAGAGCTTCACATCAGCACTCATACTTGAGTCACTCACATGCGCCACACACGGATTCACAGCTCACCACACGGGCACACAGCGCACACACACGCCACACCACACATACACAACACACGACGTACCTCACAACTCCCATGCACACGCTCACACCGCACGCACGCATCCACACACACACAGTGTCGTTTACTGTGGTAGAATAATTGAAATATTTTTGTGACACAAATGAAAGTATTGAAATACATTAAAAAGAGTGCGAGCTGTTTCCAAATACTGTTCCACAGCTACATGAAATGTTAATAGGCGCACGTGTATTCTTTTACTGGTATTATCAGATGTGTACATAATTTAAAGGCTCAGAGGCACTGTGTGTGTTTTATACCACTGGCCTAGGAGTGTGAGGTCTTTCTAGCAGATGAATGAAGTAAATGCCTCCAGAATTAAGCGGAACCAAAAAGGGGAGGTTAGTTTAGTTCTATTTAAAAGGCGATATTTTATTTCATAGAAGTAAAATATGCATTCTGCATGTACGTGCATGCATAAACGCACAAATAAATTAATTTGCATAAAAGCAGATTTTGTTAAGAAAATGTTTGGATCGTTCCCACATTAAATGGTTAGCCTTTTAAGGTTAGGGTATGAATCTTGCCCAGAAGAAAGAGGTAACACTTGGCACAAACTCGCAATATTTCTGAGGCTGGCTGAAAGCCAGATACAATTCGCCAATTCTAGGTTGTCTGAAACCGGTCTTCCAATATTTTCAAAGGGTGTCTCTGAGGTCCGGATAGTAATGTCACAGTTGTAGACAGTGAGAACCAAAACTCTTCACTGTTGGACCCCTTCGTTTCTGCCCTCTCTTCTAACCTTCCTCACACCTTCTCCACCTCCCCTTCTTCCTTCCTTCCTTCCCTTCCCTTCTTCTTCCTTCTTCCTTCTTCTATTCCTTCCTTTCCGCCTTCCTTCCTTATTTCCTTCACTCCTTCCTTCAGCCATTCCTTCACTTCTCCTTCTTCCTTCCTTCCTCCCTTCCTTCCTCCTTCCTTCCTTCCCTTCCCTTCCCCTTCTTTCCCTTCCTTCCTCCTTCCTCCTTCGCTTCCCTTCCTCCTTTCTTCCTTCTTTGTCTGTCTTGTTTAACTGTATAAGCAGAACCAAGTAGTCCCTAGTTAATAGAATACACCCATTATGTTAGCTGAATGAATCAATCCTGCCATTCATTTATTCCTTCATTCCACGAATATATAGGTATCACTTACTCTGAGCCAAGCCCTGGGCTGTGTCCTGGGATACCGATGACCCTGCCATCGTCCCTGCTTTCAGGAACAGCCTAGAGGGCTACGCACCAGCCGTGGCTGGATTTTTGGATTTTACAACTGACATGGATCATTGCACTCTTTTCCAACACTCACTTCTTCTGTCCAGCAAAGTTGTTTTTCAGTAGTAATCGGTAACAATCGTTATTTTCTTGATTTGTTCATTAGTTTCAAAACAATAAAAAATTGAAAAATTCCCACTTTGAGCATATCACTCAATTTTAATAAAATATTTTTTATAATTAAAATTTTGAATTTACAAACCAAATATCATGTCATTCGGTTTATAGTGTTTTCCTGTTTTAAACTCTAGACAAAAATGTAAAACTGCAAGTGGTCATGTAGGATGGAATCGAAGTGACTCAAATTTTGTTTCTTTACATTTAAACCCCTGAGCTATCACTGTTTGCTGGGAGCAGACAGTTTAAATAGAGAAATGTGTAGAATCGCAGGGTTAGGGAGAGAAACTGTTCTTCAACTGACCACCAACACTTCTGATTCGTTGAGAACTGACCCTCCAAACTAACCTGTGTAGCCAAGTCCCTGTGAGACGGGGTGACCGTGTAACTGGGGGTCCTCCAAACTCACTTTGTGTAGACTACAACGTGTATTAAAGGATAAGTCATAAAAAATATGCTAACTTGAAGTTTACAGATATAGTATTAAGACTCAATGATAACCAGAACAATTGTTTACAACTTAGACCGACAATATTATTTGTCAGAGAGGCATATTTTATCACTGACGTTTAGAATTGCTAGCACATATTGTTAATGAAAAGACCAAAAGCCAGTTTTACTACCGTTCGAATGTTCTCTAGACAATGCCTGCGCTGCCTTAATGCCTGCTCTCACTGCCCCAAACGTGCCGTGCTACCCCAAACGAGCGCTCATGAAGTCACAGAAATACAGTGTTTATAAAAAAAAACATGACGATGCCGGCGGGGCTGACTGTCTCCAGACAGGTACTGCCATCTTTAAACACGGGCGTGAGAATCAGCTCAGAAAAGAGGCTTTCGAGGATGTCCCCACAAGGACGAGGGCGTGCGGTGCCATCCTCTTCCCAGCCGCGTCCTCCTGCCCCGCGGGCGTCTGTCTGGGATGCACGTGCACACGCTGACACACGGATGCACGTGCACACGCTGACACACGGATGCACGTGCACACATTGACACATGGATGCACGTGCACACGCTGACACACGGATGCACGTGTACGCGCTGACACACGGATGCACGTGCACACACTGACACACGGATGCACGTGCACACATTGACACATGGATGCACGTGCACACACTGACACATGGATGCACGTGCACACGCTGACACACGGATGCACGTGCACACGCTGACACACGGATGCGCCATGCGTCTGGGTCCAGGAGCCAGGGAGGAGGCGCCATTCAGTCCCTAAGGACAGAGGGCGTGGGGCATGGCCCACGCTGACCTCTTTGCTAGGGGCTTCATGAGAACTCTCCGAGGGGTTCTGTTTTGTTCCAGGTACTCAGGGATGCTCCCGAGATTCTCCGTGAGGATGCGGGTCTTACGCCACAGCATGCATGGCAGACAAATCCTCTCTCTGATGGCCACAGCCGCTGGGCGCTGTTCTAATTGCTTTCTCTGTGTTAATATTTGATGCCCCCAATAACCCTGTGAAGTAGGCACCCCCTGCACCCTGCTTCCAGACGAGAAAACGGATGCACAGAGGAGTTAAGTAGCTTGCTCAAGTTCTCACAGCGAGGAAAGGACCGAGCCTGAACTCAGGCCAAGGAGCCTGCTCCCGACCAGGACTCGGCCACACACCTCGTGCCCGGTGCTCACCACCAGACACCGCTTCAAGTGTCGCGTGGAGAAATGAGTACAAGGTGCTCGGCCTCACAAAAGGAAATTGCATTTGCCGGTAAGACCAAGAAGACCAGGCTCAGGAAGGGCGCCATGAAGATGGCAGCAGGTGAGCTTTCGGACCCCCCAAGGCAGCGGGAAGTCCCCAGGCTGCAGAGAGCCTGGAAGGTTCCCAGTTCCTGATTCCGCCCACGCTGTCCTTGTCATCCTCTTCCTCATCCCATGTACTTACGGTGATTTTAAAAATTAAGAAAATCACAAGTTTATGGTAACTTAACATTTTTGTATCTCTTGCATGAAGTGTTTACTTAATACTGGTTGCTAATTGGCTTTTAGATCATAATTTATTTCTAAAGCAATTTTCATTCTTGTAACCGTAGTCATGGGACAACTTCACAAAGTCATCATCGTCTTAGGTTGTGGGTTAAAATCGCAAAGCCGTGCATTTGAAATCTGAGACTCTGAAGCCAGTCTCATCTCTGTAACTTTCATCTGCACAGGCTCCACACATTTTCTGAAAAAATAAAGAAGTCAAAGTACATGTAAAAATTCTTTATAAATGTGAAAGCCTGTCAAAACGAATGGTTTTTATCATCTGCAAAAAACACAATTATAATCATAAAGAACAAGTTACGGCAAAGGTACCATCCAGAGAGTCAGATGAGGCTTTCCTGATTAAGTAACTCTGAGGTGAAATCTGAAGGTAGAGATCTAAGTAAAAAGGGGTGTCGGGCACGCTGTTTCCCCAGGCCTGGAAACAGCGTGCACGACAGCCCTGTCTGTGTAGGAACAGTGGTGTGTGACATCCACGCAGACTGCTTAAGAGAACTAATTGTGGATTTTGCAGGAATTTTGCAAGCTGGTTGTTAAATTCAACCATTACTAAAAAATAAATTCTATAAACTTACAATTAAATAAATGATATTAAAAATGAAGGTAATATATGATCAATGCTCACTTCCCAATTACTTTTTATATTTTATTATTATCCATTTTCTTTAGATTTTTTTATGTCAATTGTATTTGTGTGATGGAAAATACTGTGTTCTCAACTGAGCATTCAGTGGTATGCTAGCAGATTGAAATCAGCCATGGTAGGAATATCTGCACCATAAAAACAGAAAAACTCTACAAATCAAAGTCAATTTAGAGTCTAGATTTGAGATTAAGTTGATTATCCAGTTTAATAAAATTATATTAAAAAATCTTAATGATGCTGATCAAACTTAAAAGTGTACACGTCTAGAGCAGCTACGTTGCGTCACAAAAAATTGAGGCAACATTCTTCTAATAATCAAAAACTCTTATCTGGTTTAACAAATAAGTCACTCATAATAGTTGACAAATAAGTGGAGTTCCAAAAAAAAACTTCAATGTTTTTTAACTTTTGTTTTACTTGTTAACGAAATGAAAACACCAGCCAACATTCGTGTTGTAACTACACACATCTGCCGCTGTGAGGACCTCCTTGATGAATCAGATAGTAATCACACATTTTACTCATGGCATGCTTTTGTCAAATTATTTTTCATTTGTCAAATTATGGTTGATCATAACCATAGGCTAGTGATGGATGCAAGAGATTGGCAGATATCGGTGAACGCATTCTGGGAGTATCATTTGGCAAAATGAAATTAACCATAAGGAATACGGCATACTGTATTATTTAAAAAGTGTAAATATTAAAATACATTTATACACACACATACATACCTTTTTTCCCCCGGAGAACCAGTCATTAAACATTTTCAGAACACCATTGGCGAGGAGATACATTTTTATCATGGTGGGTCGGAAGAACTAAAATCAGACATCACGAAAGAAATAAGTGTGGGCGACACAGAGGAGAGGGGACACTGACAGGAACCAGATTCTACAGAGGAGTGTCCTAGAACTTTGGAAAGCTGTTAAGAGATTTTAGGCGATAATACATACTTATCTAGTGTTTGCTCTAAAAATGTTTTTGATGCAACTGGAAATAGATTGGGAGACAGCAAGAAAGCATGAGGAAAGGTCAGTTTTAAGGTGTTTCGGGATTCCAAATGAGAGATTATGGTAGCGAGAACAAGATGGTGGCAGAAAAAGTTAAGCTGTTTCAGTCAGACTGTGTAATGCTCAGATGCTATAACAAATAATCCCCAAACAGTCACCGGATTATTAAAATAAAGGTTTATTACTTACAGCATCACAGTGAAAGGTTTGCCAGGCAGTTTTTATGTGGTGATTCAAGCATGAGGATTTCCACTTAGTGGCTGCATTGACCTGTAGACTCTCCTCATTTTTTTCATAATCCAGACTGGGAGAGAGAGAGAGACAGAGAGAGACAGAGACAGAGACAGAGACAGAGACAGAGACAGAGGAGACAAAGGAGGATATAAGTGGCTGGGAGTGACTAACATGCCATTGTCCTGAACTAGTCACAGAGTCCCACAGATACAAGGGGACAGAGAAGCACAGCCGTCTTCTACGCCCAGAAGGAAAACAAATGACTTTTCTGTGCTTGGCCTCACGTTCCGAATGTCTCATCTCCGGACAGTAGAGACGCACCAATAGGTGCTGACCGAACACACAAGAACGAACCTTTCACTTCCACATTCTAGAACTCTCTAGAACAGTAGGAAGACAGGGCCTGAGAAGTTTATAGTACTCGCAGAAAACTCAGGTTGGGATTTCGGCTCTGCTGTTCAACCCCTCGGACGCTTAACAAACATTTTTTTTTCCTTATATGGGACTCATTTCGAAACTATAAAATGGGGTTGATAATAGCTTTCCTACTTAAGGAACCTACATAAATAGAGGGAGGGACATATCCTAAGGTGTTAGCATTCTCACGGAAACTCGAAATCTCACAAAGGAGCATTTAAAGGAGCTCTAACTACATTGACGGGAATGCGGCCTGCATTTCGAATAATGTGAAGATGTTGGGCTTTGATCCGGAAATATCAATCAAAAGGTAACAAGAGAAAAGCAGCAGGAAGAAAAGCTGTTATTTGGCCGGTCTGCCGGGAGGGCTCTGCAGTGGGGTCTGCTCACGCAGTCTGTCTTCCGTCAGCTGCGGGCCTCTGGGCACAGTAGCTACATGATGAGTATGACTGGTAGAATTTTAGCAGTTTCGCTGAAAGCAGAAAATGCGTTACTGCGTATTTCGTAGACACTGTAGATTTCTTCTGGGTGATCCTGTTTAAAGGAATAAAAAAATAAGGGCTTTATTTGAAAATTTCTTCTACGTTAACATAAAATTGAGTTGGCAACTGGTCCTTATTCAATTAAAAGGAAAATAAAAACAAGATTTGGTTTAAAAAAACAGCAATGAACATATCGATAGAGACACACTATCGTGTGCTCATTATGCACAGTGCTTTGTGGAAAGGTAGTAAATTTAGAATTTTCACGACTCTTACTCACCAACAAACAAAAAAACGCGTTTCCTTTTCTCCTCCATACATTTTCCACAAACACATCTTCCACGAATCTCCCTTTCCCGGCGGCTGGACCGTTGCCATCACTTCCTTCCTGTGGCCCTGTTTCGAGTCTTGACTGTCGCCCAGTTGTCCTACCCGCAGATCTTTAACCACGCACCTACCCCTTTTACTCCTTCCTCGCTCAGTCCTCACCTGTACACAGCCACCTACGGGACACCGAGTCCTGTTCCCGCCAGCGGAGGCTGTCAGAGGACAGACCCCACATCTGCCAGCCGCGCTGCCTGTGCCCCCCCATCCTCCTCCCAGTACTGACAGCTCCTGGTGTCTGCTTAACGGGCCGGCAGCCTCCCCGCTCCTGCCGCTGCATCTACCTTTGTGCCTACTGGAAATGTCTACTTATCTCCCTCGTGAAGGACAAACTTCTCTTCTCCTTTCAAGCCTCGTTTTGAGTGACCGATGACCTTATAGATTTCCCCAGGCTGATTTCCGTAACTCCCTTGTCACCTACAGCCACTTAGGCAAACTTTCATTAACCCAATTACAGTGCCAGATAGCTCAGCGTTTAAATGCCCGTCTGCCCAGCTGGAATGCCAAGTGCCCTTAGGGTGGGGTCTGTCTTTCTGGTCCCTGGACCCCTAGTTCCTAACACCGGCGGGCATGTAATGAGTGTTTCACAGATGCTTGTAGCAGGAAGGAAGATGTCTAAGGCTGAGGACGTCTTCCTCCCAGAGTAGACCACCCTCCCGATGAGCAACCCCGTGATGTCGCCTGTAACCCGGGAGTCACTCGTGCCCCCTTTCCCTCACCCCCGTCCTTCTGTGGTGCACACATTAGGGACAGCAGTCTGTTTTCGTGTTGCATTGACCTGGACCTAGAATTCGACTTTGAATTTGCTAAAAAGAATCAACGTATCAAAATTAGCAGGCAGTGAAGATGGTGTAGACGACTCTATAAGGATGATAAAAGCGGGTCCTCATATTGAACACCTCTTTTCACACAGCCTAAAATTCCCTTTTACCCAGTTTTACCCCTCCGAGCCTCTCCTACCTCTGTGGCCCAATGCTGCTCACCCCTCCTCCTGCAGGATCGCCCTCCACACCCCACGCACCCCAAGGAATCTGGAAGGTTCCCGCCTTGGGTTAGACCTGGTCCCAGGTGACCAGTGGCTCTGAAGTGCATGCACTGGGGGTCCTCCAGATGTGAGATTTAAAGGGCTAACACTGGGACAGTCTGGGGCGCACTGAGACCGTCGGCCACCGACTGGCTGCCTGAGAGGCAGACGCCAAGACGGGAATAAATACGCGAGCGTTTTATTAGGGGAAACACCTGTTGAGAGAGAAAAAAAAATGGACTGGGAGCTGGAAATGGCTGGGACAGCCTCAGACAGCGAAGCCGGCCAGCCGTCTGGGGAAGGGGCACTGCGGGCTCGGAGATGCTTTAAGCGGGGGCGGGGAGAAGGGTGTGAGCCAGGGAAGAAAGAAGGAGAGACGCAGACTTTATGCCAAACTCCCTTGCTCCTTCCAGGGCGCGCTGCCTCCCAGCTCCTGACCTTCCCTCCCGCGAAGCAAGGCGACGCTCAGGAAGCTCAGACCCCAGCGCGCCCTGCGCTGCCGCAGGCCGGGCCTCTGGCCTCTGCCTCACTCAGGGCAGGATGATAACCGATGTCCACCCCACCCTTCATGTCAGGAGGAGAACACCCACTGTCACTGGAAAAGTCAGGGGTCTTTTCTGGAAAACTCCCTCTCAGAGGTTGCTTCGGGTCCCTGTCCAGCTTCTGGAGCAGCCACACAGATCAGTTGTAATTAGAAGTCCAAGAAAATCAAATTGGTGTGACCACGATGCAGAATTTATTTCTTTTGAAGCGAGGCGAACTTATGTCCGAGAATTTTTTCTTCCGCCCAGCGACGATTAAGCTTCTGTGTCCATCTGGCCAGACTCGGGTGGCCCACCACCCACTCGCACCCAGCCCGGGCAGGACGACGAAGGTAGTCACCGATGTGGCACAAATCTACGCTGACTTTGAGTAGAGGAGATTTTCCTTCATAATGTGTGTGGGCTTCATCCGGCCCACGGAAAAGGCTTAAGAACAAAAACGGATAGACGTAAAACTCTGCCTCAGATCGCCAGTCAACAACTGCCTCAGCGTCCAGCCTGCGGGCCACCCCTGCACATGGCGAACTGGCCTACTCCGCAGGCACCTGAGCCAGGTCCTCGAAATAAATCTCCGTGTGCGTGCGTGTGTGTGTGTGTAGCCTACAGTCAAAGTAGATTACATATTTGGTTAAAAGTAGTATTTTTTAAAAAATGCATTAAAAAAATACATTTAAAATCTGTCCGCAAATTTACTAAAATCTACATTCAGGGAATTTTAGCTGTGAAAGCCAGAAAGACTCTGAGAAGCCACCAGCTCAAGCCTCGTCACTGTTCGCAAGTGAAATGGAATCACTATTTTGCCTCTGAAACCACACGTGGTGGATGGTCGGCCCTCGAGGCCCAGGGAAGGGGCGCTGAGGGGCCGAAGTCGGGACCGCGGCCCCACTGTGCTGCCGCAGGGAATGGCCCCGCCTGTCGGCAGCAAACTCCACAGGGCCTCAGGGCCTCAGAGTGGCTCTTTCTCAGAAAGGCTGCTGTTCGTCAGAGGACAGTTGGGTGAGACTTTCTGGTCGCTAGTCACAAACTCATGGCTACCGGTTATCAACAGTGATGAGTCTTCCACACGGGATCCACATAAATGTCATGTGCCCACGAGACCAAATTCAACGGATGTCCTTTTTCAAGTATATTTTAGCATCAGCAAACAAGATTCATGTGGCAAATTCCTCTGCCCAGACACAGTGTGACGCCCACTGAGGTGGCTCCCCAGCTTTCTCAAAGGTCCTTATGGATAACGAGCACTAAGAAGGGGCTTTTGCATCTCATTAACGTTTCTTTTTTTTTTAATTTGACAAACTCTTAGAGGCCGTCTTAGTCTGTTCAGGCTGCTATAACAAAATACCATAGACTGGGTGGCTTACAAACCAAAGGAATTTATTTTTCACAATCTAGAGGCTGGGGAGTCCAAGTCCCACAGTCTGGCAAGCCCCCGCTTTCCGGTTCAAAGACGGCCAACTTCCGGCTGTGTCCTCTCACGGTGGAAGGGACAAGAGAGCTCTCTGAGGTCCCCTTTATAAGGGCACTAATCCCCTCCTGAGGGCTCCACCCTCATAGCTTGATCGCCTCCCAAAGGTCCCACATTCTAATATCATTTCATTGAGGAGTAAGCTCTCAACTTATGACTTTTGAGGGACACAAACATTACGTTTAGAAGAGAGATCATCAAACACTCAAACCTCTAAATACACAATGACAACAAAACATTGAGATGTGAATCCACTTCGTCTTCGCAGTTAGCCACCCTCAGTGATTCGTTCTGCTGCTTCCCTCAGACAGAGCCCCTTCTTAGTGCTCGTTATCCATAAGGACCTTTGAGAAAGCTGGGGAGCCACCTCAGTGGGCGTCACGCTGTGTCATCTCCTGATTCTGTAGCTACAGTCTGAAGTTTCTATAGCCTTAGCCACCGAAGAAACATTACACCCTCTAACTGTGTCTGTTGGCCTCTTTCCACCGAACACATCACCATCTGAATGTGACAACCATACAGTCGATGCTATGGGGACTATTAGCAAAATATTTCCAAAGAGCTGTATTGAGTGCCGTTGACGAACGTCTGACAGGCAGATGTGTCGGTTCTCTCTCTCTGGTTCGTTTCACCTGTAAGTCAGTCTTGTCGGTATTTGGCATCTGCACGTCAGACTCAGATCTTGTTTTTTTTTTTCCCGTTAGCAACTCTATGTTTTTTTACATTGTCTTAACTTTTGGCGGGTATCGTCTCTGCTTCTCTGAGAAGTGTTAAATCCAGCCGTTAGGGATGCATAAAGACACGCTGAGAAGACCAAAAGCGTATTGATTATAAACGAATCCCGTCCAGGTGGAATGTCGTCTCAGTCACAGCTAAACCCAGTGAAGGGGAAGGGAGACACCACCAACGGCATCTGTCTCTTCTTGTGCATGGTCCTGACATATTGGAAAGCAGGCTTGATGGAGTGGAAAGAACACTGGTCAAGTGCGACCAGAAGGCCATCGAAATATGCAAAGTTAATCTCAGTTTTCTCATCTGTAAATTGGAAATGATATCAACGCTATAGAGTTGAGTTGGGAAATAAAGCTTCTGTACAACCTCGGGTTTACATATAAAATGACACTCTTATGACATGTATCGTTAACAGACACGCGTTTGCAATAACCTCAACTTGGCACCCGATGTTTCTTTTCCACTTCCGACACATCTTTCCTCTCTGCCCACGTTTGTCCCCACACCACCACAGTTACATAATTTCTGTCACAAACATTGAGAAACGTGCCCTCCCCCTGACATGGAGAAACATAAAGGACGTGAGCCGACCTTTCTCCAAAGTTTACATAGTGACGATTGCATGAAAATCGATATGTGCTCACTTAGTACTATTCTAGTTTGTAGTTCTCTTGGAGAATAGTGTCTACTGCTACCATAGCACAAATGAACACATGTTTTCGAACACCTGCTAGATGCGCAGATGGGCAGACACAGTTCCTGACCTGTTTCAATCTAGTTGCAAGTTGATTATCGTATTTTCCTCTTTATCCTCTAGAATCAATCACTGAACCACCCAATATATTCTGTGTATCTACCGCGTATAAAATATTATGTTGGATAATCTAGAAATACGTAAAGTAGGTGTTAGAAGTGAATATAAGAGAATATTATAGACCAGGGGGCTTACTGATCACAGCTTTGGAGGCCGGAAGTCCAAGATCAAGGCACCAGCGGATGTGATGTCTCATGAGAGCCTGTGTCCTGATTCGTAGATGGCGCCTTCTCACTGTGTCCTCACGTGGTGGGTGGGCTGAGAGTTTTCTCCAAGGTCACTAGTCCCATTTGTGAGGGCTTTACTCTCACGATCTAATTACCTCCAAAGACCCCACCTCCAACACCGTCACCTGGGGGTTAGGTTATCAAAATATGAATTTGAGCTGAAAACACACACTGTCCATAACATAACAATAGGTACAATACGATTCCAGTGACAAAAAAACTTATAATCAAATTAGTGAGATAAAACAAAGACACAAAAAGCTAAGGAACAATAGGGTTGTTCTATAAAATTATAATATTGTGGTAGATTAAATAAGGTCAATTAATTACTAAGTAAGAATTTTAGGCAACAGGTGCAGATAATTCTTGTTACATATAACTTGATTTGTAATGGATGGTTCCATCAACATTTACCTATAAAATACCTGCAAATTTTCATGTTCCATATTCCCGTGGCCATTCTTAAGATCTATATATCCAAGAATATAGGCATATATATTTAATGTTCTAATACTGTAAATGGCATTTCACAAATTAATTCAAGAAGTTTGAAACTGTTTTCAATCAAGAGAAAATATACTTCTACATTGAAAAGCTTTTCTAAATTACCAATCAGAGTATAGATCCATGCTAATTTAAGATTAGTATTAAAATTGCAGACACAATCAGCAGAAGGCTAATTTCTATGTCAAGATGTGTTAATCATTTTTCAAACTACATTTTAAAAATCAAGTTTCTTCGATATATATGGAAATCAGATACTACATCATATCCATGATGACTATTTTTATATTGAATTTGGTAAGCATGATCAGCAAACTTTAAATTTCTAATGAAGAAAAGTCTAATGTAAAAACATATAATCCCAACTCAATAACAACAAAAACCAAAAGATTCAATCAAAAAATGGGCAGACAGCCTGAACAGACACTCCTCCCTAGAAGACATACAAATGGCCAACAAATACATCAAAAGATGCTCAGCATCGCTAGCTATTAGGGAAATGCAAACAAAAACCCCAATGAGATACCATCTCATACCTTTTAGAATAGCTATAATCAACAGGACAAGTAATAACAAATGTTGGAGAGGATGTGGAAAAAAAAGGAACCCTCATCCACTGCTGGTGGGACTGCAAATTGGTACAGCCAGTATGGAAAACAGTATGGAGGTTCCTCAAAAAACTAAGAATTGATCTACCATATGATCCAGCAATCCCTCTACTGGGTATTTACCTCAAAGACTTGAAAACTCATATCTGAAAAGATATTTGCACATCAATGTTCATAGCAGCATTATTCACAGTGGCAAGGACATGGAAGCAACAGAAGTGTCCTATGATAGATGATTGGCTAAAGAAACCGTGGCACATATATACAATGGAATATTACTCAGCCATAAGAAGAGATGAAATACCGCCATTCGTGACAGCATGAATGGACCTCGATATAATCATTCTAAGTGAAATTACCAGAGTGTAGATCCATGCTAATTTAAGATTAGTATTAAAATGACAGACACAATCAGTAGAAGGCTAATTTCTATGTCAAGCCAAACAGAAAAAGTTGAAAATCACATGATATCACTTAGATGTGGGATATAAACCTAAAAGCAACAAACAAACAGGACAAACAACCAGAGACTCATGGACATAGACTAGAGGTCAGACAATAGACTAGAGGTTACCAGAGGATGGGGGTGGGAGGGGGAGGGGGGAAGTAGACGGTGTAAGGGACGTCAAATATGTAGTGACAGAAAGAAATCTAACTATGGGAGGTGAACACACCATGTAAATATACATATGCCTTACTGTTAAAATGCACAGTTGAAACTTAATGGATTTCATTAACCAATGTCACCATAAAAAAATTAGGAAGAGAAAGAAAAAGAAAGAAAGAAAGAAAGAAAGAAAGAAAGAAAGAAAGAAAGAAAGAAAGAAAGAAAGAAAGAAAGAGAGAGAGAAAGAAAGAATAATCCAAACATGCGAATAATCTTTAAACTTGATGAATCCATGAAATCGTGAAAATATCTCAAAATTTGTATTATCAACTGGATTGTGGTCTCCTCATGAAATAAGACGTTTTGAGTTTTTAGAAATCACTAAATCTTATTAACAGTACTGAAGTAGAAACAAGGAAATTAATGCTTACAACTACTATCTATTTAGTCGCTACTATGCATAAGGCATTATTCTAGGTAGTAGATATATGGTAGGAACAATATCCTTTTTTTCACGGAGCATAGCTTTTAACGAGGAGAGAGAGAGATAAGAAATAAATAATACATAAGATGCCAAGTGTGTTAAGGGTTATCGGAAAAGCAAAGCTGCAGACGGGATATAGAGCGATGTGGTGAAGCCGGGTTTTTTGTTTGTTTGTTTTTTCTTTTCTCTTGTCTCTTTTTATTTTTTTTAGAGTGCACTGTATTGGCATCTTTCAAAAAGCAAAATTTGAACAGAGACAATAATTTGAAGGAACAGCCAGCAAGGGACAGCCAGAAAGTGTTTCCTGAGCAATTGCAGGAAACCAGCCCCGTGGGGTGTGTGGGAGCAGAGCAAGGCGGAGGGGAAGCGAGAGCGGCTACTCGGGGCATCGATGCGTTTGAGCTGGTGAGGAGGGACGCTGGGGCCATGTTTTTGAGAATCAAGGGACCACAGCAGACTCATCTCCCCGGTGAACGATCTTCTACAGGGAGGCAAGAGTGGACGCCGGAGTCCAGTCCAGAGGTTATTTTAATAGTCAAGACAGGAGACAGTGAATAAAAAATCTGGAGAAAGTTTAATCCTCCACTCAGAGCAGTTACGACGCATCAGAAAACGGTGCTTTCGCAACGTGCCGTGGGAAAACATGCCCAGCAACGTTCCATGTCAATATTCTGACTTCCCGTCAGACTTATCATCTTAGTTCAAATTTACCCACACATCAGTGTTCTTTCCCTTTAAAACTTTCTCTTCTATTATAATTTTTAATGGGACATAAGTTGTGAATTTATTTTACAGGTGATCCAAATGCATTTATACCCATGTTTATTTGGGGACGGGGACTAACTTCATTTATCCTAAAATAGAGTTAAATAAATAAGAAGAATTCACGTCCTGCTGACTCCCAAACAGAGCAGACCTATATTTTTATTAAAATAATCTATGTGACATCACTTCTAACAAGTTTCTGAAAATCATATGGTCAGAATTATAGGAATGAGCAGCTTAGCCAATTATGCATGAGAGGTGTGTCCATCTCCTTCACATCGCTGATTTAGATGTCTTCAGTCCCTTGGTTTCTAGGGCTTGTGTTCTTTTAACTGATAAGCTAACTTGAGTCTTTTTGCATGTCAGTAGAATGAAAATCTTAAAATAAATTCGAGTTCAATACAAAATCCTGCTCGGACTTCTGTTTTCAGTAGTTAATTCTCATGTTCTTGGTAGCGCCCCCTTAACCAGCTTCCTGCATCAGGAATTGTCAGTGCCTTTGTCAGGAAGATTCGGCTTCAAGAAAATGTTTGGGAAGGGGGCGTGGAAGGAAGGGAGTCCAAAATAAATGTACAATATGTAATAATTACAGGAAAATATATATATATCTATTTAGAAACCTGTACATGCAAAATTTTATTTTGGAAAGGAGCCTATCAAAGCATATCATTTTAATTATACTTCTATCACCCTGAGACTATGAACGTGTATATTAAATTAATGGAATGGATTGCTTTGGATCCGCAGTGGTTATTAGCAGGGAGAGCTCCCAGTTTTCTTATTACGTACATCACTAACTTTAATTGCATTAGGCTGAGCTGGGAGAGCTATTTTTAGGAAATATTTCATCCACAAAACAATTTCTGTTGGCTGGCTGCCTACCCCAGCTCCAGGACTGAGGTTTCTCTCACAAATGGTAACTTATTATTTCTGTCAGTCATGCTTGAGCACAAGCCACCTTATTAAAACTACCCAGAATAACTCTGGCCCTCAAGACCATCCGCTGAAGTTTCTGGCAGAAAACTTGTGAGGCGGGACGGGAGGGCTTCCTCTGTTGACACTCGGTGACTAGTGTGTAGACACAGTGTGCCTGAATGTGCATGCGCATCGTGCCCGGACATCAGCATGCAGGATGGGGATGACGCACCTGGGGTTCCTGCAGGTAAGGGAGATCGTTGCCCGCTCAACGCCAAACACGAAGATTTTATAAAAGAAAAACTAAAAGCACAGAAGAAGTTTGTTCTCAGCTGTTTGTGCTTGGCAGCCCACTGTCGTCTGTATCCGGCTTCAGAACGCAGCCGTACTCAGTGCTGGGAGCACAGGTCTGCTCATCGATGCCGTAATACTCAATGCCAAGGTCTCGATCGGAGCCTAGGAATTGCAGGTTGGAAGAGAACTTAAAAATGACATTCTCCAAGCCCGCCACTGGATACATAAGTCCACTGAGAACAAGTAACACAGCCTTTGAGACATAAAATCTGCAGAGTTTCTGAAATGTCAGAAAGGTGTAGCTTCAACCTAACGAGTCACCTGCTATAAAAACGTCTATGTACACGCTCATGACATGGGCAAAGGCATGTACAGCATTGCTTGTAATTAAGAAAAATGAGGAATAACTTGAATATTTCTTGCAAGAAATATTTAAATAAACGAAGGTATTTTACACCATGAAACGTCATTGAGGTTTTTTTAAATGACATAGATCATATATATCATTAAAAGTTTTCAGTAGGCATTAATTGAAAAAACATTCCTAGTACACCAGACAAAGTATATATTTACATGGTCATAAAATAATCTATGTAATATAATTTTTATATTACATAATGTATAGACATACATAGATTTTACATATGTGAAATTTATATCTCTACCTCTATACATATTTTGCATCTATGAAATAGCCTTTGCGTACACGCATGTACACCTTCATTGTGCACACATAACTTCAAGGAAAGCTAAGTAATAAACTTTTAATAAGGACAGAAACGAGTTTGAAGAGGGCCATGGGTATGGGTATTATACTCTTTATTCTATATTCATTTACGGTTTTCATTTTATCCATTGTAACTGTGTATTTATATATCGCTTGTGTAACTAAAGATTGCATACAAATTAAAAAGAAACTAGAACCACTAGAAGAAGTGAGTTATGTGCCCAAGTCACCCCACGGATTAGTGGAAGAGCCAAAATGAGAATCATAGCAGATGAGCTTTCTAGAATAAAATCGTTAGCATCCTGGAACTCAGGCCTGAGAGGGACGGCAGGAGTCAGCAACAACGGGAAACCCCTATTTAGTTCTTACTGTGTTCGAGGCATTGCTTCATGTGCTTCCCGAGTAGTAACGTATTTCATCCTCAGAGCAAACCCACTGGGCAGCTGTCATTGTCCCTCTGGTAATATGTTTACCATACGGGCGCCGTAACCGCCACCCTGCACACACGCCCTACAATCGCTCCCTCGCTCTGACGCCGACTTTAGCTTTGGTCGGTGGGACAGTAGCAGATGTCCCAGAGGCTACCCAGAGGCTCAGAAAGTGCTTGTGGATTAGAGGCTGCCAGGCCTCTCTGCTGGGACCCTCCACAACCACGTGCACGAGCCTAGACCAGTGTCTTGAAGGAATATGGGACACACGGAGACCTTCCGTCCCCCCTCCCTCGATCAGCATCCCACGTGGAGGAGGTCCTCCCACACCCCGGCCTCAGCTGAGCTGGCCATAACTGTCAAGGGACAGCGCTTCTGTTCTACAGATGAGGAGACAGGGGTCGGATCACTGGCGAGCGACAGTGCTAGGACTCGAAGCCGAGCGGTAGGCTCCAGAGTCGAGACTCGACACCCTAACTGTCCTTCCGCGTGGCACTCTTGATAAGGCAGGCACTATGTGTCTTTACCCGTTTTCCCCTAAGTCGTGCGCTCCTCGGTACCCATGCCAGCCGCCTAGCGCAGCTTTAAATGGAAGGTAATTGCATAGAAATGTTACCTCCATGCATTAGGCCTTTTGATTCTTACAAAAATCTTCTATGTAAGAAGTATTATCCTTATTTGTCCAGATGAAGAGACTGAGGTTGGAGAAGAGAAATCGTAAAGTGACAAAGCCATTTAAGTGGTAGGACCCGATGCAAACCCACCTTACTGGCACACTGTTTTCACAGTGCTTTCTAGGATTAGGTGACTACACAGATAAGTCTTCACGGACACATTCACCTGAATTCTTGGCTCTAATTGTAAGTGGTAAAGAAATAGGAAGTCAGCAAATCCAGCCTTTTAACCCCCATCCCACCCAGAAGATCCTAGAAAGGTTTGAGTCTTCCCTAACATCGGCTGCTTCGGCTTTCGTCCCTGGATCCCGTGACAGAGAGGCTAACCTCCTTCACCCATTTCTTATATGGAATGGATTTAATTCTCTCCCCACTGGCCATTCTTCTGTGACCATAACTGATAGGCACAGAGTGACAGTCCCTCTGGGAGCCTCCCGTCTGATTGCCCAGCAGCCCCTACGTACCCTCCCGCACACACTGTGCTTAGAGTAATCCAGCTTCAGAGCACATTGATTTTTTTGGAAACCAAATTGCAGTGTTTAAACATATTTTTTTTTATGAGATTATTGAAAACTCCTAATGTTCGTCTGATGATCTGATGCTAAGAGAAGTCTCTCTTGTCCTGTAGGTCTATCATTGGTTTTCTTGGCTTAAAGTACAAGGCCTAATATCGAGAGGGTTTAATTGTACATCATTTGGTTTATCCATTGTGTGGCCAACTGATAACTTTCTTGATCCTGATCCTTTTATATTTTCTTAGATAACGACTCAAAGAAAACTGGATTAACCATATAGGGTTTTGTTCCCTTAAAGACACCCAGTGAATATATTCCCAGCTTCTTCGGTTGCCAGCGGGTGGGCAGCCCCCATGAGACTCGTCTCCCATTTCTGCACAGTTGGGAGCATAACGGATTTCTCGCTTCACGGCCGCTGGCAAAGTCCGCTTTCTGTTCATTGCCTACATTTTGCACTGACAAGTTATCTTTTTCTCGGAGATAGCGACTATCAATTGGTTGGTCACGAATCTGTTTTTATAAAAATTCTGTCAATGCCGTGGATCGATGATAAGCTATGTAAAGAAAATTTGATTGGGTGACTCCAACAAAAACCATGGTAAGTGATACCAAAAGTTTTACTCTGAATCAGCTCCATAATAACTAATATTTGCCACACGCATTGCACAAAATGCATTCTTTAATGCGCTAAGCGCAACAGCACTCGATAATTTATAGGTATGTGGTATTATCTCCCTCACTGTGAGAATGAGAAAAATAAGGATTATATATGTTTGTATCTGGAAACTAGCCTTTGTGTTTAAAGTCACGTAGGCTAGTTAATTGGTATGTAAAAATGACAATCAAGGGACTTCTAGTTCAAGATGCTGAGCTAAATACTATTTTAGCTCATTCCCCCCAAAATGAGAAAAATTAACGGAGGCTTAAACCAAAGGGAAAAAAATAATTAAATCTAAAGAAAACACAATAAATACTTTAAATAAAATGGAATTTTCAAAATTATATATTGCTCTAACCATATCTATTTAAATATAAAGGGAGATCAATATAAAAACTAAACAAAGAAAAAGATAACCAAAAGCAAGCCAGTACGCCTTCCCTAATTTAAGACAAAATTAACTTTCCGGCGAGAAACACCTCTGGGAAATGAGGAGGATGTCACAAGACAGTAACGAAGTCCAATCAGTAGGAAGAGACGACAGTTCCGAGGTCGTATGTGCTTCGAAGTACACAATGCGACACTTGACGGCGTTAAAAGGCGGTACTGGCAAACCCACAGTCATCACTGCAGGTTGTAACAAACTTCTCTAGCCACGAAATGATGGACCACCGCCGTCTGCAACAACGTAGATGACTCTCAATAACACGGTTAAAGACATAGAGCCGGGCCCAGATCTATGCAAGTTGCACGATGCCTTTTACATGAAGTTCAAAAATAGGCAGAGCTAATCTATGTTGACAGCCATCAGGGCTGCGGCTGCTGGGGGTGCAGGTGGGGGACAAGGAGCGACCAGGAGGCAGCCCAGGTGTGCGTCTGTGGTTCTCTTAATTTTGTATTTCGCTATCTCAGTCTTGTTCACTTTATGAAAATCTGTCGATCTGCCTTCTTATGCTCCATTCACAGTTCCGTACATTTGTTGTCGTTCCATAAATAAGGCCATTATTTCATCTTTCTCCAGTAAACTCTCCAAAGTCTCCCCACAAACATGCCGAAGCAACTCCCTCTTACACCTTTGGATTTTCTGTTTCCTCTTTCCAGAAGCTTCTCTCTCAAAGATGTTGATGGTTTGCTTTCTCATTCAGGTTGCCAATGTTGGGTTATCACAAAGGATCTCCCCGATGATCTTCCCCAAAATGGAAACCCCCTTAAATGTTTTATCTTCGCTCCGCCCTTCCACTCTGCACAGACACGATCTCCGTGCAGAATTGTTCTGCGTGTTCACTTGTTTACGTCTCGTCCCCTAGGACGGAAGCACCACGGGGCAGCATTATTGTGCCTTTTTCATCGTTATAGCCTCAGAACTTGGAATACAAGAGGTATGAACGTCAAGCAATCGAATGAATATTTCCTGTCGTTCACTTCTGGACCTTAATAGTCGACATCTGATTTCGTATTATGAGATTATTTAGAAGTAAAGGTAACTTCCAGAACTGAATTGAAATACAGTGAAACGTGGCTGACTTTTAAGGAGAGGCTGACACTGGAATTGGTGAGAGAGGATTGTTGCTTATCATTACGACAACTTTCGTGCCATTTATTATTGAACCAGATGCTTTCGTTATCTTTCTAGTACAAAGAAAAACGTATAGAACACCCGGCCCTCCGGCTCCAGCTTGCATTATTCTGCAAGAAACTGTGCTCCCCCCTTACCTGCCCGCCGTCCTCGGCTGAAAAATTCTTGTCACCAGATGCCACTGACATCGTTGCATTTACAATATTGAGCCGTCGTCGAGGCCACACTAACCTTTTGTGCCCCGATGTGATTGTTCTGAACACGAGGCAAAGTGTCTTCACCGGCTAGCATGGCGCCGATGGCTGGGCCCACGGTGACCAGTCAAGGATAATGAATAACACGTGCTTTCAAGGCCCCTTGGAAGGAAGAGAAGAGTGAAGTGGGGTCCTGGGGTCTGCAGCGCACACTCCACTGTCTGCGCTCAGCACACACGCCTGGGCGAGAGCACAGCCCACCATCAACGTACGGGGGAGCAAACGCCAGTTACCTGAGTGGAGGGCGGACTCAGGGACATGGACGCCGCTGCTGCTGCTGCTGCTGCTTCCTCCTCCTCCTCCTCCCCTCCTCCTCCTTCTCCCCTCTCTCCTCCTCTTCCTCCTCCTCTTCTTATTTGTGTTCTTCTTCTTCTTTTTTAGCAAAACAGAGGTTTTGGTCCAGATCTGTAGGTGTGCTGGCTCCTCATCTAAACAGATGTTTTACTTAAATACAGCTCATAGTATCAGGTGAGTAAAACATGGTCCAACAGTATGTACGTTTTGTCAGACCTCGGAGCATAAGTGTCACAAACAAGGGTTTAAAGGGCGCCCTAATTTTCTTTGCCTCCCTCGCATCTTTGATGTGTCTTCCAGAAGCCGTGACAAGGCTGCGGAAAGCATTACGTCCCAGGGAGGAAAACTCAATCGGTACAAAGACTGCAGACTTGTATTTCCTTAAAGGCACATGTGTTGGGATTTTTCCTTTCACACTTTCCTGCACAAGCCCAATCTTCTCTAAACAAAGGCAATCTAATTGCTCTGTCAAGAAAATCGAACCGATCACAGTCACGTGAAGCATCTTCTACGAATGAAAATTGCAGAGCTGCTGTGTGCGGGGCTTTGGCTTTGCGACCTGGGAAGGAGAGGGGGCGGGCTTCCTTGGGAAGCTCGCCACAGTCCCGCAGGGGTCCCCCGCGCCCTTCCTCGGGCAGGGCGTGTCCCGTGGGATCTTCACTCCTGCTGCCCATTCTCTCCTCTCAGCTCTCACCACGTCTGGGCCTGTCTTTTCGTCCGGGCATCTGCTTAAGAATCCGATCCTTCCCCATGGGCGCTTTTCCTGACTTCCTCGTCTGAGGACGCATACCCAGTCTCCAGCCTGCTATCTCATTCTGGTTTTTCCTTAGCACTTAACGCTATCTGTAATGATTTTATTAGTGTATTTTCGCACGTGTGTTTATTCTTCTCGGTGGGGGACTATGTCTCAGTGTTTTTATTCACAGGGGATCCCCAGGCCTCCATCAGCATTCAGCACAAGAATGAGAGGGACGTGAAGCTCGCTGGGTGAGTAAATGAGCAGGGAGAGTTCAAAGGAAGACGAACAGCAAGCAGGTGGGTCCGGAGAAGCGCCGCATGCCCGACAGGTAACTGCTGAGGCTGCGATGATATTCTGTATTTGTAAATAGCATCTCGGTTTCCAATGGGCTTCCACATTGATTATCTCATTTGATTCCATCAACGTCTCTGAGCGAGAGAAGAAGAGAGAGGTTTATCATTTTTATGTGGTTGTCCTCGGTTATCCACGGGGGAGTGATGGAGCCTGGAATCCATGAGCCACGGCCCCGTGACCTGAAGCTGCCTTCGCAAAGGGGATTTCGCTCCAAAATTCTTAGTAAGCGCTGGCGGTTTGCTTCCTTACAGTAATATCAATATTTGCCCAGAACGAAACCCCCCGATAAATCTATGCTATAAATCAATGGCTTTAGAGGTGGTTTCTCTTTTCCTTTTCCCATGACCGCTGCCGCATGCCACGCTGTTTCGCCAAAGCGAAACAATTGCTACCTGAAACGAGCTCGCACGTGCCCCGTATCAGTGAAACATCTGGTTATATTTGAACATAAAGAATTCATTTGCACTTGCGTCAATTAATGGAGAGATGATTTTTTTAATGGATGCATTAGCGTTTCTTAGCGCTCTAGACGTTCACGTATTCATTATTGACCCGACTGGTGACGCTCGCGTGAATCTGAAAAATGAATAAGATGAGCCTGTCCCGCCAGGGCCTTCCATGAGATTTTAACAAAGGAAAAGAAGGAGCTCACCTACCTCAGTGTGACCCACACACCCCCCTGCAGGAGGCGTCTTGGGCTGCTGGGACTCAGGGGTGTGGCGGCAGGGTAGGAGGTACACAGGAGTCAGATTTGCCACTGCGGTGTTTGGGTTCCTGAAAAGCTACTACACGACTGGAAAGGGGGATTGCTTTGGGGACCGACTAATATAAATTAGGAGATATTAATTATCTGAAACACACACGCCCATCGTACTCGGTGACGATGTTCTTTCATCTGACCACAGAAGGACCATGATGAGCGCGGCCCCGCTCCCCAGTGACACAACATGGCTTTGTGAATCCCCCTTCCCTTTCCAGAACTCTGAGACTGACAGGGACTCACTTAACTCCGTCCAGCAGCAGCTGTGTGGGTTTTGCATAATTAATTATTTATACCAAGGCAGACACAGTAATTAACATCCAGATGAATATGATATTCAGATCAGAAATACTTTGCATTGCAGCCATCCCTCGAGCAAGTAACTGTCAAAACTGCACTGTTTGACAGAGTGGGGCCTGCCAAAAGCCGCCCAGACATCTGTTCTGTGACAAAAGGAACAGATTCTCAGAGCACTGCGTACATATATTCGCTGGTTTCCGTCGGCAGGAATAGTTGATTACCTTTTCACAAATTCCGGTCAATTTTGTCTGGTTCCAAGGACATCACTCAGCATCGCACAGAAAGACAGAATTTCAAATGAAAAGTCTCCGTTTTTCCGAGAGCCAGGCCTGCAAAGGCAGTCGGACAGGGGAGACTGTCTGTTTCTCTTCCGATCTGTGAATGGGAGTGTCGTGAATTTGCGTTCATTCTGCCAGTACTAGCAAACCAACAGTGCCTGGGAGTTATTCTTAACAACCAAGTAGTTACTCAGCACCAAGTTATATCGCCACTTGTAGGGAAAACGGAAGTGCATCACATGCACCAAAAGTTCCAGACTTGTCTAGAAATAGCAGGAGAGCGTCACCCACCAGCGTCGAGACAACGCTGTGCATTTAGCGCAGAGCCTCGAATACTGGTTGACGGTGCTTCTTGGATCCAGTTGGAACAAGATTCTCACCTTTCCGTTCAAAGTAGAGTGCCTATTGCCAAGAAGTACAATGCTTGCCCGGGCTGGTGATCGTGACTAATATGACTACATGAACTGGATTATTTATAATCCAATTAATTATTTCGAAGCCAACCAGGAAATATAGATCAAGAATTAAAAGACCCGGATAATAGTTCTGGTTTCACCTCTTAGAACCGTTTCGGTTACGGGCCAATCTCTTGACAATGACAAACATCCACGTCCTCATCTGTGAAATGAGACGATTTTACAAGAAAAAAAATGTGAGTTTATCTTATTTATTTTATTTATGCAGTCTTTTTGGGAACTCCTGAGATCGAGGTTATAATCTCGAACGATGGTGACGATTACAGCTCGCCGCGAAGGCATATTTTATTTAAAGGAACACTGACGTATATTTTACTTTCTGGAATCGACTGACTCATTTTTAGGGTTGCTAGATTTAGCCAATAAATATGCAGAATGCCTAGTTTAATTTGAATTTCAGATGGATGACGAATGAATAATTTTCAGCATGGATATAATCACACTTCACTCCGAGGGTTAGCGCGAGCGTTAACACACAGACGTGCTGGGTTGATACTATTCCCACCTCTTTTGTGTCCATCCTACACCTTCACGCAGACCTTGGCCTTGCGCTATGACTCATCATCTGCCCGTGGTGCTGCCTACAAACCCAGAGAAGTCTTTGTCCATCTTCGGTCTGTGTCAAGATCATTAAAATCCAGATACCCAAACCAAAGAATAAATTGTTTGAGTGTATAAACTTAAGTCCTATGACCTCTCCAGACCTCTGATACGGTGTGTTTTATTTTTACTTTCAGTCTAGAACTTCCAATGCTTTGGCCCCAGGTGCAAATATATCCTTCAACTCTTCTGTGCCGCTGTCTTTTCTTCTAAAACAAAACCCCGCAGTAGCAGCTGAATCCAAGAGCGAACAAGTCTGGCCTTCTGCTGACTCAGCAACTTTTGCCCCAGCTAAGTACTCACCTCCATTACTTCACCACGTCACCTCAGTAAATCCACTTTATTGTTGAAATTGTAAACTTGGTGCCTCTCTTTTTTAATAACCTTATTCTTTTTTTCTGGATGAGAGAAATCTCATTTAGCCATTTGCCATCAATCAAGTATAAAACAATGGATTTCGACCATTAAAATTATGGATATTATTAGCTTTTGAGGTGTTGTCCTTCACTGGCATGACATGCTCATGAGCTGTTTTAAGAAACCCGTGACAAGGCACACGGCCGTTCGCGACACCTGCACAGTGATTAGAAACTAAGCAGATAATGGAGCGGGTGGAGGAGTCGTGAACTTCTGAATCGCTGGTCCTGTGTGTTCTCAGAGCATCGCCCGCCGTGTTAATTTGGGGACATAATCTACTTAGCGCACTTCTGAGACTGAAACCTGTGATTTGAAGAACATGTGACTAACATGCAAACACACACACACGTGTGGTGACCGGAGGTGGGGTCGCAGCATCGGGGGCCAGCCTGCAGAGCACCTCGGAGCCTGGACGCAGCTACAGCATCCCCCGGGGACACCGCCTCTGTTTGCTGAGGCTCAGCTTTGTTTAGCACAGAATCCTGGACCAAAGGTTCAGCCCTGTCCTTTACTTAAAGAACACTTTTGACTTTTGTAGGGAATTTAGTTTTTGCCATGGTCACCCTGAGTGACTGAAGAAAGAGCAGATAACTCCTAAGGATTGTAATTTGTTAGTTAGTTTGGGCAAAATTATCATATGGCTAAACACAGATTCTGAAGCTGACAAAATTTCTGTTGATATTTCATCCCCATTGCCGACCAAGACGTCGGTAGCTCACAAAACTCCTGGTTGTTAAATACTTGTGCCTTTTGTCCATTCTCAAATTTAGGATCTCGAGAGCCACCTTTCCTATCTCCTGGTTCTGCACATCCACAGCACACGGAATGCCTGGCAAATGGTAGCCCCTAGGGAAATGCAAAATCAGTGAATGACGAAAGGTCTTGCCCGCAAAACGCCGTCTGATCGTCTGATCGGGGCTGGCCAATGCAGGTGCTTGAGGGATAAAGAGAGAACTTTATTCTAATGTAGCGTGAGCAGTAGACCTCCCAGCCTAAGTAGAGATCTTAGAACAAAACGCCACACGAGCTGCGTCCTCCAGGCATCAGACGCATTTCTGCCATCGCAGTGGGACACCTCTGCTTCCCCAGGCGGTGAGGAGCATCCGCCTCAGCCCAGCTTCTTTGCTTCCTAAACTATTCGCACTTTTAAACATTCTGTCTCAGGCAGAACTATGTTTGCCAAGAGATGGGACCGAAATATCTAAACAGTGACAAGAAGTGAAGAAAAAGACATCAATCTCCCTTAGCGCGGAACTCAAGGAATCGGATGCATCCAGAGATAGGCTCCAGTATGAAACACATAAACACATATTACTGTTCTTTTCTGAACTCCTGGCAGTTTTTAGAAAAAGCAGAGAAAACGTGACAAGGTGTCCACAGGTCTGCTGGGCTGTCACGTAGGAGATGGGTACAGTGCGCAACATAGCCCGAGGTGCAAGGACCACAAGGAATTGGGGGGATGTCCCCCAAACAAGGGAAGAAAGGAAAGTCTGCACAATTACGCATTTCTGGTGGACACGGACATAGCCGGCCTCTCAGTATTGGAGCAGGTGTAACAGTCAGGTGCTTTCAGCTGCCACTGATGGGTACCCGAGTCAACCTAATTAGGCAAAAAAGAAAATTTGTGTATTCATAGAACTAGAAAGCCCAGGAGGAGGCAGACCCACATGCCCCACCCTGGAGAAGAATGGTCTCCCCCACCCCCTGCCGACTACCTGCGTGGACGATGGAAGCCGGAGGTCCCCGAGGGCTGCCACGAAGACCGCACGAATATCAGATGAAACCCTGAGGACAGGTGGCATTGGATCCCCGACTCGAACAGACATAACATCCTCGGAACACCGCTGACAGAGACGCTTGCCTGCGCTCTACCCTCGGGCGTTCTAACTCACTGGTCTCAGAATCCTCCCAGGAAATCCACACCTTCAACGTGTCCTTTCTTGTCTTCTAGAATGGTGTAAGGGTGAAACGAGATAATTTACGTGAGCCCACTTTGTTAAACGCGGAGGAAACGTTAGCAGTCGTTCATCTAATCCACGGTGAACTTGCCAGAGTGAGCCATAAGGCGGGAGGGGTGTCGACACCGTGGAGATTATTAGTGACGGAGCCAAGAGACAGATCCGCACACCAAGCAGAGCTCTTTCCGGTCCTCCGTGCTACTCTGTGTTCTCACACGGCACATGTGTGTGCACACACATATGTGCACGTACATGCATGTGTGCAAGCATATACGATGTACGTACATATACGGGTGTGTATGTTTGCATTTCCATGCACACGTGTGCATATGTACACGTACGTGTGTTTACCCAGTTTAGGTTACAAAGCTCATGGTCACGTGTCATCTTCCCGGTGCCGTGCAGTAACGATACGCCTCCTTCTCACTTCGTGCTTCGAGACAGCTTGCAGGTGAGTGCCTTGAATGTCGCCTGCCACCGTGGAAACCGCGAAGCACCAAAACACCACAGCCAATCAGATGCAGTGCGTCTGGTTGATAGCCGCATAAAAACCCAACTCACCGCGGCTGTGGTGATGCACAACCTACTGGCCTCTGTGTCCCAGAGACAAAACTGGTTTACGGCACAGTCCACCCAGCCGGGCGGCCGGCGTCCTCAGAGCCTGGTCGTCCCCCACGCCCGTGGCTCTGCTTCCTCAAGGTTTGCTCTGTCGATTTCGGGCCCTTATGTTGTTGCTCCAAGGTGCCCAGCAGTGGCTCCTGGAGCCACCTGCTCCTGAATTCATTCTCCTCGTGTACCCTTTTCTGAATGGATCGCCGTGGCTTGGGACGCTGTGTATCGGCTTGGAACATGCCAGGCTTCCCGATGCAGAGTATGTTTCCAGCAGCATCCACGGGGACACGTGGGCTGTACCCAGGAGGGATATGGATGAGGGGCTTTGACCACAGAAAGACAAATAGGTGAGCTGTAGGTTTTCAAAAGCAACAGAAACGCATCGCTTATACTGAACAGAGTTATGTTATGTGTATCATATGTATTATTTATTTTTTAATAACATATAGGACTAGCTGCTCCGCACTATAATTAAGGCTGCAGAGCCACGATTGCACACACAGCTCGTGCTGTGTGACACCTCACAGTCACATTAAATACTCACAGCAGCCTTGCGATGGCACTCTTTCCCATCTCGTAATGAAAATAAAGCTTGAAAAAGTAATGCGATCACACTATCTGTCGGCGTAGACAGGAAGTTCCGCCCCACTTTTTTTCATTCGAAATCCAATGTGTTGAGTTACCAAAAGTTTTAGCCACGAGGATTTTGTGGCTTGTCCTCTTAAAATCTTATACGGCTTGCAGGAAAGCACTTCATATGTCCTGTCTTGACTGCCCACGCTTCTTCTAGACTCGGTCACCATTCTGAATGGCCGTCCCAGAGAAGGGTGTGACTGGAGAGGTCTGAGCTAGAATATCCTCGACTTGGACCTGTCTCATCATCCCACTGGGGTTATGTATTTTAGTCACAGGTCTTTGTTGCAAACAGAAAAGCCTACTCTGGATAATTTCAGGAGAGGAATTCATTAGATCGTTGGGCGAGCGAGAGGACCAGGCCCAGGGCTGGGCAAACAGTCACGATGGTGTCTGGAATACAGGTCTCCTAAAACTGGCAAAAAGGACAGACACGTGGTCCCTGGGCCCTTAACTAACTCCCTCTGCGGTGCACCTGATGCCCCAGTGGGTGGGGGCCGGAGGGGAGGGCGTGAGCAGGGCGGGCTCCACCTCATCCTGCAGGAGGGGAGCACACCAGGTTGGGAGGGGTCCAGATGGAGGGGGACTCTTTGCCTGGGGGCTTCCTCGTCCTGGAAAGTAGGCTCCCGGTGGCTGCCTGCATCCAGAGGCGATGGCCCGAGGCTCGGGCTGACGCCTTCTGAATAATGGCTGCCGTCAGAGACCGACTTCTACCATCTCCTGTCTCCAAAAGCCAAGTTGGAAATGGCTAAAAAGCTGCGGACATAACGCAAATAAACGCAATGGTGCTGGTGTGCTTTACCGGATGCTTTTTACCAGAGGACATGGAACCGTCGCGATTTTGCTAGCAATTCCTACCAGGGGCTCCGATCTCTACACAGACGTGTTTGATCTCTCAAAAATGGGAGGAACTTGGAATTACTACGTAACATAAGAGGCTACTTAACAGGAAAATTGCCTTGGTTCCTGAAGTGGGATGGTAGGCCTGCTGCAAATTCTGTGCTGAAGAAATAACTAGATCTGTACGATCCCAGAAAAATGAGAAGGGGGACGATGAAGAGATGAAGACACGCCCCACGGCAGCAGAGCGACCACCTGAGATTCCCAACGCAGAAGCCCGGCCCGGCGCCTTGGAACGTAAGGGTCAGTGTCCTTGTTGCTTCCAGTGACCGCCACAGTTCAAGGAAGAATGAGAGGAATGAGCCTGCACCCTCTTCCTGTCCCCAGGACGACACCATCTGAAAGGCAGCGTCGCAAGGCTCCTTCCTCCGGGTCCGCAAGCAGCTCTGGCGGCAGGTGCGCTGCAGCAGCGGCCAAGTGCAACGTCTCCGCGAGGCGCGGGTTCCGTAACGCACGCGCCCGGCGCCCTGTTGATCCGATTCTGTCCACCTTTTCTATTTTCCTGGCTACGACTTCCTGTCTACCAAAGAAAAAACTAAACTATTTCTATCCAAAGAGCGATGAGTCGTATTGGCACAGAGCTGGCAGCGGGGTTAGACATGGAGAAAGTGAGGACCTAATGGTCACAGAGGACACAGCAGAGCTTTTCCAAGTGGGGTGTGGGGCCACGTCACTCTGGGGGTTCTGGGGACACCGTGACTATTTCAGTCTATGATAACTGAAGACATATTTTATATGATAAACAGTATGAGAATATTGTGGAAGGAAACTCATCTTTTAATGACTAAAGTACGACGGAAGTCCTCGGAAGGAACCACTGCGCCCTCCGCATTTAGACCGCACCCCGTGCCGGCCTGCGTCCCAGCCAGGGTTCAAATTACTTTTTTCCCTTGTCTAGGGGTTCTCCTAGTTAAGAAATCCGGTGACCCCACATCAGAGTGAGTGTGGACAGTCCCCTTCAAGTCACGTTAATTATGTTAGAAGTTTTACCTTCATCACTGGGGTGACAAAAACTTAAGTCAGGCCCACGTCGGAAACTCGCTGCAAGAGCTTAATACTTAAAGATCAAAAGAACCTCATCGTAAGGGCGTCAAGTCATGGTTATTTGCACAGGATGCGTGCAGGGGGACCTTGCTAGGGACTCTGCTTGGTGCCAAGGTGTCCCATTTGGGGACGCCTTCTCCCTCACGTATCCTCCTTTGTTATTCTTTTGCCATCAAAATCCCACATGTACTTTCTGGGCCAACTCAAACCCATCCTCCCTGGGAAACTTTTCGTCCCCAATTCCATACACACCAGCTCTGAAGGGATGACTCTCCTTTGACATCTGTGTCACACAGTGAAAACAACACATCTGACCTCAGAAAGTTGGAGTTCCATGTTCTCTTTCTTAAGAGCTTCTGATGGCACCGTTTAACTTTTTGAGTCTTGGTGGCTTCATAGTAAGAAGGGGTACCATCTGGTAGACGAGAACTCCATCTGTAATTGGTACGCTATGACGATGTGGGGACACATTTCCCAAAACCCTGGGCGCTGGTGGGCTGTGCCCTGGAGGGTGTAGGAGTCACCTCACCCACGAGTCTAGTACTGACTCCTGGCTCAGCCACTCTAGCGACACATTTTGGGGAAAATCACTTAATCTTTACGAACCTTCATTATTCAACAAATAGGATTTTTGTGATCCTAGAAATGATGCAATTTACGGAAAGCCCTTAGCAGAGGACCTGGTACATAACGGAGTTTAAAAATTATGGCTGTTATTTTTCTACTCCAACACGATAAATGCACGTGCTACGATGAGCTCTGTCACATTTTCCTTAGTATTAATAAATGGTGTGTGTCTGCGACAAGGACCTTCACCTCCGGGTCTCAGATCAGGTGGTCTCACCGCTGACTTCTGGGGCCCGGTCCCAGTCTCCCCAGTCTGAAACGGAAGAACTGGGTATGACGTTCTCTGGATGGCCTTGTGCAGCAAGCACCTGACCGCCTGGGAGAAAGCCAGTCGCTTGCGTCTTGGTGTTGGTGCCATGACCTCACGGCCACCGCATTCTGGGTGTGGCGTTTACGCCCCTGCTGCAGTTTTTGACCCAGCGCCCTATGGACCACCAACTCCAGGACGGCGGAAGGGGTGTCGTATGGACAAGGTGCTCTCCTTGCTTACACAGTCAATTCCAAGATGCTTCTTTCGATCCATGATTGTTTATCCGATTTAGAACAGCCTACATAGGACAGTGGTCCACAGCCTGAGGTCTCAGGGTCCCTTGTAACAATCTTACAGGGTCGATATCTTAGCGTTGACATTTTACGAGTGAGTGAGAGAGAGAGAGGGTGGGGGGAAGGGAGGGAGAGAACGGTGAAGAGAGAGAAATAGAGACTCAATAGCTTGCCGACCTCACAAAGCTGGTGACGGAGTTCCAACCCCCGGGCTGCTGATGACAAAACAAGCCACTCCTTGCGACTTCCCTGTATGCCTGATGTGGACAGCGTTGGGAATCTCGCGTTGGTCAGAAGCCTTGATTGGCAGTAATACGGTTTTTGGTGAAAAAGCGAGATAATAAAAGCGTTCTTACTTTTAAAATGCAGTTGAGCAGCCAAAAATATTTGGAAGATGGAGACCGGGGAACACACGAGCGGCTCTCGCGGGCAAGATGCTCTCACTGAACTGACACTGGCCTCGCACCTGCCCACCAAACGGTCCAGTGAGGGGACAAAAAGAATCTACGACGGGGAAATTTAGGTTTAAAAGTGGTGCCCGAAACTCCAAATACTAAGCATATTGTAATAACAGAGTCACCAGACCCTTTCCAAGTGACATTTTTGTGGCTGCGAGGACACATTTTTGTGGCTACCGTCTCACGGTAGGTTTGTTTGATTCTCCATCACAAACTACTGATGGATCCAGGAAACGTTTGTGCTGATTTTCCTCCTTTCTAGCCACTTACCTCACCCCGATTTGTCAACCATAAATTACAAAAGGACTCGAATAAAAAAAAATTGTAGTCATCGGAAACTACATAAAGAGTTGTATTATTAGGTAATATATAACTGCCGTCCATTGGTCTCTTCAGAGAATATTTATGTTAAAATATATCAACATATTTATTACTATTATCCTTATATTCTAGTAGAGTTTGATCAATCCTAGGATTTAATCAACTGTTCTACTCTTCGGTTTGACTTATTTCTGGGTTAAATTTAGCCAGTAGGTGTTTCACGGCTTTTAGAGAAGGGATCACAATCAGCACTATTTCTGGACAAAGATACGTATTTTCATTATAGCTTATGACAAAAATCCTCACAATGAAATATTGCCGTGCGTTGTTATAATTGAGAGAGAACACACCAGGCTAAAGGGGAGAAATTCGTAATTTCTCCAAAATTCTGGAAGATATATTGAGGCAGAAATAACGAAGAGAAAAGCATGTGTCCCAACTAAAATTATTTTAATTTTATTTTTTGAAAGCTTCAAAATTTGGAGAAATGAATTTGTCATAAATTCTGTGCCAAAAATGATGTCAAAATCCTGGTGCCCCGCCAACCCAAGGCCACCTGGTGATCACGTCAGCTCCTAAGGACACGACGAGGAGACTGTGTCTCCTGACCACCTAGCCCCAGGACAAGAAGGCATCTGATGACGGTCATGAGGCGGGCCAGACACTGTGGGAGCCGCTCACTCCAGCTCTCCTTGCAGGAAACAGCCCCCAGCATCAACCCACCTGCGGCTAATTATAGCTTCAGGAGTTGTATGCAGGCATTAGGTATTTGTTTACTAATCTGTGCTTTACAAAATGCTAACCAAATGGAGTATTTTAATTTCCTGGTGTCTCTCTGATGCAAAAGAAAAAAAAAAACAGGAAGGGAGAGGAGAAAGAGAGAGAGAACAGGACTCCCATTTTAATCCCGAAGAGACTCAGAACTTGTCTCTTTGTCCTTTGCTGCATCTGTGTGGGTTTGAGGAAAGAAACATTTTTGTAAGACTCTCTCTGTCACCAAATACTGTCTACTACAAAATCAATTCCAGAATGTCTCTTTACTTCTATCACACCCTATACGTCTCCAGATTTTGTGTGTGTTGACACGGCCAGTGTCGCATTGCATGGGAATTAGGGGCAAAAGACAAGAGCTTTAGAAGTAGCATGTGCAATGCCAGCTCCTCCCTTATCAACACGATGAACTTGGCTGAGTGATTTACTTTCCCTGAGCTTCAGCTTCCTGCTCTCTAGGCTGGGTACCAGAACGTCATCCTTGTAAGTTATGGAGATAAGACGTAATACTTGAAAAGATCCTGCAGAAAACGCAATACACGTTAGCAAACCAGACTGGGCTGCCTGCTCCGACATTAAAGCATTATCAATTTACTTTTGTGTTCCTCAGGTCTCGTACACAACGTACCAAGTCTCTGGTTTACATCCGCCCACCCCATAAGCTCCTCGCTGGTCCTGTCTAGGCCATCTTGGTCGGCCGCCTGCAGCTGACTGAAGCTCTCCAGCCACGCTCAGTGCACACACAGTGATGACCTGCTCATTTTTAAGTTAAATAAATGTTTACTCGCAGATGACACTGAGGTTTTTGACACAAGATTCTTGTGGCATTAAATAATTGTTACCTTGTTATTAATTTGTTTTTTTTCCTTCATACATTTTAGATATTTCTCTACATTAGTATATGTGGGTCTATTTCATAGTCGATCATGGATTATACTGTTAATACTATGAATTAGCATGCTATTTAACCATTGCCTTGCTGACCAAGTTAGATGTTTCATATTTATTATGATTGTAAGTAATATCGCAGTGAACGTCGGTAGCCATACTCCTTGTGCACTCACCTGAGTATATCCCCAGGATTCCTAGAGAAAAGCAACATTTCATTGTCAATAAATATACTTATTTTATCTTATATTAGACAGTACCAAAGTGGTGCTGGAACGTCAGAAACTTTTTGATACAAAAGCGATGGTTCTGTAGTAGTCAGAAACACAGAAAATTGTGCAATGTTTTCACATTCGTGAGGTTTATTTTATCGATATGATCTATGTTAGTATACATTCCCTGAGCCCTTGAAAAGGATACATGGTCTTCTGTTATTAGGTAGACACTTCCATAAATGGTGATTACTTCTTTCGATTATATTGTTGAGCTCATCTATATCCTTGCCTATTTTCTGTCTCGTTGTTCTATCCATTGTTTAGAGGGGTGTCGAAGTCAACCGTAGTTATGGATTTGTCTATTTCTCCTTTCAGTTATAAGATTTCTCTGTGCATAGTTTGCAGCTATGTTGTCTGATGCACACACATTTAGGATTGCTACATTAGCTTCATGAGTTGACACTATTACCATTATGTCTTTCCCAAGCTCTGGTCATTTTCTTTGCTCTGGAGTTTATTTTATCTGATAATATGTCACGTGTTTCTTTTGATTAATGTTTGAATGACATACTTCTTCCACCCTTTTACTTTCAACCTACTCATATTCTCATATCTGAAGTGAGTACCTTATAGATAGCATATCGCTGGCTCACATTTTTAGTCTACCTTGTCAAACTCAGTGTTTGCGTTTGTATATTTAGACCCCTCGTGTAAAAGGCAACTAACTACTGACATGTTAGGACTCAACTCTATCATTTCTTTTGTTTGGATTTTCAATTTGTTCTCTTTTTATTTCTATTTCTTTTTCCTGCCTTCCCATGAGTGATTTAATTTTTTTAGAATTTTATTTTGATTTATTTATAATGTTTATGAGTAAGTTTGTCTGTATGATTATTTGGTGGTTCTCTGGGTTTTACATTATATAACCAACTTATCTGTTGATTTTGACATTTTACTTGTTCACATGGCATATAAAAAGTTATTTTTTTACATCTCTTTACTATCCCCATAACATTTATAACATCATTGTCCCAAATATTTTTTCTACATATACTTAAAACCATGTCTAGTGGTGGACACAAATAACTAAGAACTAGTCAAAATCAACAGGAATGTACTTGGTTAAATATTCAGCATTTATCATCTGGAATTCTTATCACCTTAGATGGTCCCTAAGTACATTTTTACTGTGAAGGCGACTGTGTCTGTAATGGGCTCGTAAGATGCAGAGCCAGCTCCATCTAAATTCAAAATCTAGAGTGTTAGACATGGACCCATTTCATCTGCTTTTCGAACGTGTGCCCAGCTCTGGGATGCCACGTCCACTTCGGGGGGTCCTTAGTTCCCTCCGCGTTTTCCCGTCAGCCCAGTGCGCAATTCTCCCAGCTCCACCCTGCGGAGTCGGGGATGCTCTGTGGTTCACCCCGATCTGGGTGTGTTTTCCGGCATCCACCTGTGCCACCATCACAGGAGGAGAGGTGTCTCCGGAGCAGACATCCGTCCCTCCCCTCAGCAGCATCAGGCAGACGTGCAGAATGAAGCCGAGTCATAGCCCGCACACCTGGCTGTGGGACCGCAGGGCTAGCCCCCACTTTTTGTCTTTTATTAATTAGAGGAGGTGATTTTTTCCATATCTGCTGAATATTGCATTTAATCTGCTGAAGAGTTCCATGCTCCGATGGCTGGCTTTCTGGAGTGGCTATTGTATGTCACACTCAGTGCTAAGTACTTTGTACGACTCTTACCTTCAATAGTCCAAGAAACAGAGACGAGAGCTGCTGCTATTATGTCGACTTTACAGATACGAAGACCGAGGTACAAGTCCCGTGAGCACCAGATCCAAGGCCGCATAGTGCGTGAGGTTAACACACCCAGATCGGAAATAGGACGGGCCTGGTCCCAACCCCCATGAGCCTAAGCTCTGCGCTCTGGTACCTCTCGAGGACACCTGCTGTCGGTCCACAGGCCCTTTGGCTCTGTGATTCTTCAGGGTAAGTGCTTCGGACTCGAAGGAGACTCTCTGGGAACAAGAGCAAATGGGATGGGAGGGAACAGAATGCACAAAACGAGGAGACTCGGCCTTGAACTTCCATCTCTCTGAGAGCAGGGTGATGCCTGTTTGTCCCCAGCCCCCACCCCAGGCCCTAGAATATGGTAACGCTCAGGAAGCAGCTGTCGGATAACGAATGAAAGCTGGTCCTAGCTCAGCTCCATCCCACCAGCTCCTCGGTGTCTGCCCCAAAGTGCCTTCCCACTCTGGGGCCAGAAGCCAGGGATGCGTGCATCCGTCCAGTGCCTGCATGAACGATCCATATTTTTCTTGTCACTGTCGTATTTCCCAGCATGCATAGGACACGGGCCTCCAGATAGCAGCTAGTAGTGTTGTCATGTCAAACTAAAAACGCTTCTGGGGTCCTTTCTCTGAACCCAACTCCTTTCGAGCAGAAATAACAAAGGCTCCATACCTTAAACCAGAAAAGGAGCTCCAGGGAGCAGGAACAGAAATAACGCTTTCATGCAGGCGTCCTCTGCCCGGGCTGCTGGGGATTCTCAGAACAGCCGGAGAGAGAACACATGAATGCAGAGGAGGCTGCGCTGCCCGCGGCGACCGTGCAGGGAGAGCGGAAGAGCTGGAGTCTTACTGCCAGGGCCCCGAAGTCCCCGTGGAGTCGCCGATGCCGTGGTGAAGGACAGGTGCCCAACACCACAGTCACCTCATCCGTGTTGCTGGCCTTGTCCCGTCAAGAAGCTTCCGGATTCCAAAGCAAGGCATCTTCGAAGGCCGCTTTGTCGCCGGGGATTGCCTTTCTGGGACCAAGTCGCCGGCCATGCCGCGGAGAAAAGGCCTTCGGCATTCTCTGCGGTGGCCCAGGCTGGCATGCTTCCACGTGCCTTGGAGAAGCGCGACGTGCCGCTGGGGGCCGAGCAGATCGCCTCGTGCCCATCTCGATACCGGGGCTTGTTGATGCCCGTTAGGTGCCTGCCACTCAAGAGGGGCTCCCCTGCTCCTAGAAGCTGCGGACCAGAAATCCTGCTGAGTACAGACACAGGCTGCGACTCCAGGTCCCAAGACACCCTCCACCAATTAAACGCTTCTGCTCCCCCAATTCCAACTGAACCTCTAAGTGGAAGCCGAGTGTGGCACGGCAGAGGAAGGCAGAAATAGGGGTCCCCCGGACTGACTTTGCCCACATGTTTAATCAACCCAGGCTCCCCCGCTGAGGTCAGTGCAGACCTACTGTGGCCTCTAACGAAATAGCGCGCGTACACTCGTCAACAACATGACTGTGGTTCTGTATCTCCAGGGGACGTAACTCTTCGCGCCAGCCCATTCATTCATGAATTCATTCATTCGACAATGGCTGAGAGCCCACTAGGTGCCGGGCCCTGGTCCAGGCTCTTGGAATTCATCCTGAACCAAACTGTCAAAGCAACGCCAAAACCCTGGCCCCGTGGAGCGTGTATTCAGATAGCGGGTGACAAGTGGTGACGGACGACGAGTAAGAGACATGATTTTTAGAATATGAATTGTATGATATCTAAAAAAGCAATGAGTGCCCTGGTTGAGAGAGAGAGAGAGAGAGATAGAAGGAGGGAGGGAGGAAGAGAGAGAGAGGGCGGGCATGGGAGTGTGGATGAAGAGGTGAGCTGAGCACATCTGAGGGTCCAGGTTGGTCCTGAGAAGCAGAGGATGACAACTCCTTCCTCTAACTGTAAAAGGAAAATACAAAACCAAACGAAGCAAACAATCAGACAAACATGTCATCTATGACAATGACTGGTTTTCCTTCCATTCCAAACAGGATATTTGTCACTCATTTATTGTCTGCATGGCACTGGCTAGTGTCTAGTACAGCATTAAATAACAGTGTTGAAAGTGACCACTCGTGCTTTGGCCCCGATCTTAGGGAAATGCATTTAAAATTTCATCACTAAGTATGATGTTAGCTACAGACTTTTGGCAGATGCCCTTTATCAGGTTGAAGGGCTTCCTTGTCTTACTGGTGGACTGCGAGATTTTATCATAACTCAGAGGTGAATTACTTTCATGTTCATTTTCTGCACTTATTGACAAGATCATGTTTATATTTTTACTTTTTATTCTATTGAAGTGGTGAATGGCAATTATTGCTTTTTTTTTTAATGTTTACCTACCTCTCCTTCATAGGATAAACCCCGCCTGTCTATTTTCTAATATTAAATTATGGATTTTGGTACATGTTAGTAGTAGATACTGGTCATTAAATGTCTTTCCTTATAAGGTCATGTTAAAGTGCTAGTGTCAGATTTAAACTGGCTCCTTAAAATTAGCTAAAGTAAGGTTTTTCTTCCTCTCTATTCTCTGAAAAGCCTTTTTGGAAGATTCGTATTATGAAATCTACCTTAAATTTTTGATAGACTCAAATAGTGAAACTGTTCTATGCCAAAAGTTTTCTTTGGAGGAAACATTATTTTTCTTTCCTAGTGCAAATTCGATAGTTTAATAAAGGTAGAGTTATTCCAGGTTTATTTCTCCTTGTGTGAGTTTTGGTAAATCCTTCTGTCAATATATCCATTCATCTGGCAGAAGTGGTTGAATTTATTAATATAACATTATTTATGCCACTACATAATTACCTTTTAAATTCTATAGGATATGTCACAATATTTTCTTTTTCATTCCTGCTATTGATAATTTTTTTTTTCTGGAGCATTTTTGCTTGATCAATTTTCATAGTTAATTTTTGCATTTGTTCATTTTCTCTATTTTTATTACTTAACTGTATTCTATTTTATCGATATTTGTTCTTATATTTGTTAGAGTCTTTCTTCTATTCATTTTGTTAAATGTTCTTCTCTAGCATCTTTGGATATTTAAATCGCCAGTTTTAAAACCAAGGTTCTTCTTTTCTAAAATGAACATGTAAATCTATAGAATTTCCTCTAACTACTCCGTTAGCTGCATTCCACAATTCTTAACTTATTGTATTTTTATTATAATTATGTTATAATTATTATTCTCTTTCTCCTTGTGTTTTCCTTTTTGATCCACATTAACGTTCAAATATTTCAAATTTTTTCTAGGTCTCATTATTATTGAATTCTAATTTTATTTCATTAAAGAATCAGTTTTTTCCAATCTCCATATTTGCTAATATTTTTACCTTGTTCTCTAAATTACTGAGAGTGGAATGTAAATCTCCAAAGAGTCAGAGCCACAGTTCCATCCCAGGTGCACCTCACTTCAAAACCCAACATATTCAAAGATGATAAACTTTTCAATAGTGAGATTAGATTGCTCCAAAAAAAATGCACCAGAAAGCCAAGAATCAATGTTTGCAGGCATTTGACTCTAGTAAGGGTGGAGTCATTTTGTTCTAAAGGATAATAAAATAAGAAAGTATGTATAGAAAGAAGCAAACGAGTGGCACATACTTCAAGGCCTTTGGGAAATCAGAAAAGGGAAAGCTATGCGAGTTCAGGAAATGTTTCGCTGGGTAACTAGATGGTTAGCTGGGCTGGAAAGGGTGAAAGTAATAGTAATAGGTTGGATGAATGGGGACGTTCTCAGTGAACAGCAAGATCCAGGACACGTGGAAGGAAAAGCACGAGTTAGGCATGGAAAAGACTCAACTTCCAGATACCTCACGTGGCCTGGAACATGGCCTCTGGAGAGAGGATGCTCAGAGGCGAGTCTCACTCACTCCAGCTCAAGGGGTCAAATCGCCTCCTATTTCTGCCTCTTTTGAATTGCACTCCAAGGCCCTCAAATAATTATTTAATACTTCTGTGCAGAGTTCTAATTGTTACCAGTGAGTATTTAGCCCAGAAGAATACCCATCCTTATTCCAAACTTGACCTTTTAAAGAAGACTGCCTGGACAGGCCATGATGTAGAATGGACTTTCTAACAAAGTCCGTGAGGCTGGCTTGCGCCCACTCTGTCTACAAACATTTATCCGCGGAGTCTTCAAAATAACCTGCCTCACCCTGAAATGCAGAAAGTGGATCAGATAAATAAAGATCAGGCTTTTCCTGAGACCGATGAATAAATGATGAAGAGTTAAGAAAGTAACTAAAGTCTTTATGTGATTGAGCATGCGTAAAAGTGATATGAGTACTCAATTTTCAAGTCAACTTCTACAACCCAGTTTTTAAACTTTTTTAGATTTTTCCTCAATGTCTCCCATGTAGACAAAATAAAATACATTTCTTTAATAGAAATGTCTTTTCATTCTTTCTAGATAATCTCTAGATTTAAAACATAATCTTACATTTTTAACCCCAGGGAACCTGAACACATAGCATTTAAAGTAATAGAATTTTTAAGTTGGAAAGAATTTCTAAAAACAAGCCTATATATCTCCATTTAATTTTTTTAGAAAGAGAGAGGTCTATTGAGTGATTCGAAGTTTCACAGAAAGTGACTATAAAGCCAGGATTATATTTCCTTTTATTTAGTTCAAGATTCTTTTTCTTAAATCAAAACTTCTATTTAAAAAGTATCCCCAACAACGCAGCGGTAAATTTCTCTCTGCACGTGGACTCGCTTCTTCACTGCACGTGCATCACAATTATACCAGAGACGTGACTGACGTCATGTAGTTTTCCTGTGAGGCTTTCAATGTCAAATAAACGAACAAAAATCAAGAACTCAATGTTGAAAGTGGAATGCAATCTCACTCTATGAATAAGCGGACGATCATCATGAGTGCACTTTAGGCAAATGCTCTCTAATTCTCCACCTGTCATGTATTTATGGCAGCGTCTCCAGATGAAATGCAATCCCTCGTGGAAGGAGATCTGCATCTATACGTCCTTCCCTTCTCATCACCGAAGAGTTTCCAGGCTGCTCTTGACCCATCAGTGGTCCCAAAGGTCCAGAGGAGGTGCAGGCCAAGAGGATTAAGTGGGCGGGGGCTGGATCCTGGGAGTCAGGGTATGTTGAGTGAATTACATGGGGAATCCGCACGGTGGTCAGAGCCAGAAGACTAATAAAACTGCATGTGAGAGGTAACGTCGAAAGAAAAACGGAAGAAGCAAAATTTCTTATCAGGCCCAAGCAATGAGCATGCATGCAAGATCGGGACATAAGAAAACGGAGAAACTAGGACGAGAACAAGTATTTTTAGGAGCAACGTGGGTGGCCAAGGACTTTTTGGCAGAAAGGCTCAAGGAGACCAAATCTTCGTTCTCTTGAATGCCGGATGTATGTATGCAAACGGGAAACATGGCTTAACCAGAAAGGGTGCCACCCCGAGATGATATCTTCCCCGTGCTTTCCTTCTCTATTGTTCTTGGTCTCATGCCCAGCCAGTAAGAGATCCTGTTTTTGAGATTTAAAATTAATTAATAAATGCTTGATGTATAATTTATTTAACCTACAATACAACGAGGTTTATATTCATTAAAAATGCAATTTTGTTTATTGCCATCTCCCAAAACTTCAACATAGACTTTACATGTGTTTTATAAAATTATCCTACTAGTAAGAACTCCTACAGGCTTTCGCCTAACTTCAAGTTCTTTATGCTCTAACTAAGGAGACAGAGGCGCACACAGATCAAACGGTTTCCCCACCCCCACCCAGAGTCGGGCACTACCATGAACCTCCCGTGATAGGGGCATGTTTTCCACTCTGGCCTTAGTCTAACAGGTACCCCCGGGGAGACTTAATCTAGTGTGATCTTCATTAAGAATAAACTTGATTAACACAACTCTTTTGACATGAAAGTCACTCAAATACTTATCAAAAATCCAAGTGTGTCAAGGCCGATATGAGTTTGAGGTCATTCTTGAACTTCTGAATGTTATAAATCCTTAGAAAATTCTTTCTTTTAATAAGTCGATTCTTTCATTCTCCAAAATATTATTATGTTATAAGACATCAGAGACAGAAATGATTTCTCTGTATTCGTAGCATCTGCTTTGGAGAATTACATGTTGTTTGTTTGCTTTTTTCCTAAATTACTCTATCTAAAAAATACCCAAAACTTTTCTTATAATGAAACATAAAAAGAGATGACAAAAATGTGTCTCTCTTCTACTATTATGTTGGTTTTAATCCAGTTAATTCAAACATTACTTCATTCCCCCCCCAAAAAAAAATTGACACAAGCTTATGAAAGGTTAATTATGCCAATCTCTTCTGAACTACCAAATAGGTTTGTCAGTGAAACATAGAGTTGACACAACCTGAAAAGCCAGCGGTGTCTTTTTAACAAATGGAGCTAAACTACTGGACATCCATATGCAAAAATCTAATCCAGACAGACCTTACATCTATCTTCCACAAAAATTAACTCAAAATTTGTCACAGGCCTAAATTTAAAACACAAGAATATGATATTCCAAAAAGATAAGATAGGAGAAAATCTAAATGAACTTGAGCATGGTGATGACTTTTTAGGTAAAATCCACATTAAAAAAAAAAAAGGAATTGATGAGCTACATTTCGTTAAAAAGTTCTGTTCTACGAAGAACACTGTCAAGAGAATGGAAAGACAAGCCCCAGACTGGGAAAAAATATTTGCCAATGACACATCTAATAAGGGACTGTTATTCAAAATATACAAAGAATTTTTAAAACTCAACAGTAAGGAAACAGCCCAGTTGAACATGGGTCAAAGACCTTAAAACACAGCTGAGAGAACACAGATATAAGGATGGCAAAGAAGCATATGGAAATGTGTCCAACATCGAGTGCCATTTAGGAATTGCAGACTTAAACATCGATGAGATGTCACTGCAGACCTTTGAGAACAGCCAAAATCTGGAGCGTCGACACCGCTCAGTGCCAGCAGGACCTGGAGGGAAGCAAATTGCGTAGCCATTTTGGAAGAGAGTTTGGTGGCTTCTTACAAAACTAAACACACTCTTACCACATGATTTAGCGATGTGCTCCTTAGCATTTACAAAAATGAGTTAAAACTTATGTCCACACAAAAATCTTCACACAGATGTTTATAGCAGCTTTCTTCATAACTGCTAAAACTTGAAAGCAATGGAGATGCCCCTCAGTAGGCGGAGGGGTAAATAAATTGTGGGACACGCAAAACGATTAAGCCATGCAAAGATGGGGAGGAAACTTAAATGTATGTGACCACGTGACAGAAGTCAACCTGAAAAGGCTGCAGCCTGGATGAGTCCGCGATGTGGCATTCTGGGAAAGGCAAAACCATGGGAACAGTGAAAATCTGCCAGTGGTTGGGATGAGGGCAGAGGCAGAGATGAGCAGGTGAACTAGAGGGCGTGTTTAGGGCACTGAGAATACTCTGTGTGCTGCTGTAATAATTAACATATGTCATTGTACACATGTCCGTAACCACAGAACGTGCAACACCGAGGGTGAACCGTAATAAAGATTATGGACTTTGGGTGATTATGGTGTGTCAATGTAGGTTCATCCGTCGTAACAAATGTGCCATCTGGGGAGGGGCGGTGACTACGGGACGGAGGCGAGGCGTGCATGTGTGGCGGGAGGAGACACAGGAAACCTCTTTATTTCCTGTCCAATATTACTGTGAATCTAAAACCGCTCTAAAAAATAAAATTATTTTTTAAAAAAAGCCAATGGTGAATCCCAGACAAGTGTACTGCGGCGACTCTTTTCTCTCTTTTAGAAAACCTGGTTTTCAGCAAAAAATAAAATAAAATAGCCATACCAAAATCACAAATAAATAGAGTTAACATAAATCTGCATAAATGGCATTTCCTCTCTTTCACTGAATCTTAATAGCAAACGTTTCACATTTTAACAGCTCTTAAATGCCTATTTACAATTATACTTAGCAGGCTTTTTTCTTTCTTTTTCTGCCTTACTGATTCATAAAATCATAGTGTTTCTAAAGAAATGATGGCATCTTCTTTTTAACAAACTATGATTTGCAGACGCCACGTCTCGCACAGTGCTGGTGCGTTGCAGGGTCCAGGCAGGGTACAAATCCACCACTAGATCTTAATATTTTATAAGTTTGAATTACTGGGAGAAAAAATCTGGTCCAGGGGAAGGAGAGGAAGGCAGTGAGTTAATGACTGAGATAAACTACTTTTCAAAGGAACTAGTTTTCTGCAAGAGAAAGAAAGTTAACCAGCCCACGTGCCAGGGCGCCTTGCTCAGAGAGAGAAGCCCTTTTGCAGGCGAAGCGCTGTCAGGCTTCTTAGTGGGGTTTTGAGGACTTGATGGCTAACAACGAGCCACGAAGGTAACGTTGATCAAGTTCCTGAGGTTAAGCTCATCATTAAATCATGTGCGTTCTTTCTCCTGAGGTCTCCTGGGTCTGGTTTAACGTTACAGACCGATGGTACCCAGGAACTTCAGGTGTTAGCTGATGACATTTTGGTTTTCTTACTACAGCTCCGAGATTTTTTCAAGTGGATTCAGGTCCATAGGAAATCACACGTGCCTCGCATCTTCATCGTCTCGTTGGTGGCCGAGCGCCTGTCCCGAAGACTTGATACTTCATCGTCATCACACTGCCTGCTCCGCCTGTGAGTTCCGCCCTCAGAACGCCAGGCGCCATCTGTTACTCTGATGCAGGGAGGAAATGAGAACCAGTTTTGTGAATGTTGCAACTGATTAGTTATCAAGTGGTATCTAATTAGTTCATCTCTGATTATCGTATAATTAAAGATATCGATCATGTCCCCGGCTCCACACTAGCGCGCCAGACATTCCTCTTTGTCAGAAGTCTGGAAGGACACGCATGGTCACATACAGCCTGAGAAGGCCGGTTTTGTCCCCAGCTCAGCAGATTTTGGCCCGGTTCCTTCCCGCGGGTAATCGGGTGTTTGGGGCATCCGCCTCCGAGGGTTCCATGAAGTCATGTCTCACGTTTGCTCCAAAGCGGGATGGAAGTGAGTGAGGACTGTGGGCTCTTTGCCGCTTTTCTCTCATCCTGGCCTCGGCTTTTGGTGCCTTGCTGAGTAGGAAGACGGTGCGAGGTCGGCTGCCTCTCTTCCCTCAGCTCCCAGGAGAGACCTCCGCCGAACTTTGTCTGTAAAAGCAGGGTGTCCAGAGGACGAGAGAAGAGCAGTGGGATCAGGAGGTCTCGCTTTCCCTTTCTTCTTTGCGTTCTCAAAACTAAGAGCAGAGAGGTGTTGGGGGCAGGGGGAATGTCCCCAGTTTCCGCTGGGAGCATTTTAACCACAGGACAGCGGCTCCAACAGCACCACATGTAGATTTGCGGTGCTATTTTCCACGGTGTATGTTTTAGAATCAGGATAACAGTTCCTCAAGTACAGAACCCGATTTCCAAGTCAAAACGGGACTTGGGGACTTTCTCAGGAAAGCCTCATCGCTGTTGACTTTTATAGCTGAGTCTGGTTCTCTCTTGCAGATGTTCATAAGACCCACACTTGCTTTCTCTTCCGAGGCTATTTATAAAAATGTCCTTCTATATTTCCTATATAATATCTAGGAAGACATAGGCTGAATTCTTTAGCTCTTTTTATCTTTTCATAAGTAAACATTTTCGGTACAGAAATAATACAATAGAACTTACATGTACATCTTCAGAATAAAGTATTTGGAGAAAAACAGTGCCTTTCATTTTAACCTCATTTTCCCCGACGACATTGGTAAAAATGAAATGGAATAAAATGAAAAGTGAAATCAAACAAACTAAATGAACAAAGTCATAACAGTGTTCGAGATAACCTGTCAGGTGGCGGATTTACCGGTGTCACGGGGAGTGACCACCTGCCTTAGGACTGCGGACGAGAATCGGCCCCTCCTCGGTCTTGCTAACATTCCTGCCGCTAAAGAATTTGTAGATCTCATTAATAAAATAGTGTTGGGGAATGTCTGAGTGAACCCGAACGAATCTATGTAGTTTATTATTCACAGAAACAGCAAAGATGTAATACTAAATTAAGATAATAACAATGAATTTATTACTTTAAAACAATGAAGATGTAATACTAAATTAAGATAATAAAAATGAATTTATCACTTTAAAACAATAATGAGCATTATACTATTAATTTCCATATATGGCCCTTCGCTTATTAAAAAATGTTTAGATTCTCTTTCTCCAGAATTCTAATTGTACCTTAATAAATTGTTTTGAATTGATTTAAACAGTATTACTACTTAGATAGATTTTGATAACATTAACTGGCTGGTTCTCCAGCTAATACGTTTTAAAAATATTTCTCTAATTTTTAGATCACTCATGCTGGTCATCGCCGTAATCCCGAGGCTCAGTCACTGTCAGAGATGAGAGGGAGGTGACAGAGATGTCATCTGAGCCTTTTGTACAGCTCGAGTAGATATTTCTCAATTCTTCGCCCCATTCCCGGCATTGGGGTTCAGCCCACGGTGAACAAATGGTACAAATCATGAGTTGCAACTATTTTTATTATTTTGAAAAAAATTTTTTGAGTTGGATTTAGAAACGGAAGATAAGATTTTTCTCCACGGGCACGTGTCTCAAAATCCAGATTAGTTCTCAGACTCCGATTTTCTTTCTCTTGGCTTTAATTCTCCTAAAACTGTTAAATCGAAACCTCTTCTCTGTTTCAAGGACCCGGGAGAAAAATCTTATCTTCCGTTCCTAATTCCAACTCAACTTTTTTTTCTTTCCAAAATAATAAAAATAGTTGCAACTCCTGATGTGTACCATTTGTGCATATGGTAATCAAAACTCCCCGGTTCCTTAAAAAGTACACAAAATAACCTGATGTAATAAATTTGGTAACTTGGGTTATTAGTGATTGAAGAGGGATCATTTTAGACATGCGTGAAGAAAATAAGAGCACCAAAATTTCAAGGACTGTTAACACTGATGTAGTTAATATCTTACAAAAAGTTGTATTTTCTGTACATGTAAATATTTTTCTTCTCTTCATTAATCTCTTTACAACCCCAATAAATAAAGCATGAATGCTAGAAATGTCTTTCATGTCAAGTGCATATAGATTTATATCTAGTTCTGGCTTCCCTTGAAATTTTTCTATAAAGTTTCTCGTGAAACCTTATGTCCATAGCCAGAAGCCCATGTCTTTTCCAGAAGCCATTCCAAAAAGCAATGCTTCACAAATGTAATGGAGTCGCACAGACTCTAGAAGTCGAAAAGATGTTAATACTGTCTAGTCTGTCGCCCTAGTTTGAAAAATCTAACGGAGGTTGTGTGCTTTGCCGAAGGGCCACGGTGCTGTTCGACATAGAAACTCCTGGAATCCTGGTGACCCGACCATCACCGCAGGGCTGCCCCCCTAGTGAGATTCGGTTCTGGCATTGGGTCCGGGAAGACTAGGTGGCATCCTGGAAAGACATCAGACCTCAGAACCATGGGCGACCTCAGCTACGATAGCGTCCAGAGGTCAAGTGGCAAATATGTCGGTGAACTTTCTTTCGTAAATAATATGATTAAGGGCCCTGCACAGTTCCATCCCGCGTCCGCATACCGCGTTTCGTCCTGAGGCTGAGGAAGCTGGGTTGCGCTAAGATATCTATAGTGACATGTAGAGGAGAAAAATTAAAAGCGTATGTCGCCTCACAGGGCAGGAGGGTCGCATGGGTGGAAACTTGGATCTTCAGACACTTTCCTGCCTCATGTCCCTTTAGCTGAGAGGATCGTAGCTCCTGAAACCTGTCGCGCTGTTTCATGCAGAATCACGATGCCCTTTGTTCTAGTCCTTTCCTGTCTTCGTAAAACTTTTCCCTAAGAAATTCTCTGTCTGAGACTAGACGGGCTCGCGAGCAGAAACCCGAGGCTCTCCGCTGGTGCCCGATCTCACGTCCGGGACGAGGACATGGCGAGGCCCACGCGGAGGCGCCAGGGTGTCCGCGCCCTCCTCCCAATGTCCCTGCTGGAACTGCTCTCTCTGCTCTTCCTGCTGTGGCCACGGCCAGCGGCCGTCCCCTCTCGTCGGCGATCCTTCCCCCACACACGTTTACAAAATGTCCTGTTGAATATTTTGACATGTACAGATACCGCCAAGGACAGCTGCTGCTCTGCCATTTGTGGGAGCCCACAAGGCCCCGGACTCCCTCGGCCCAGCATGTCCTATGGGGTCAGTGAGACGAAGGTCAAGCACGTAGGTCTTTTCCTGTTTGAGGAAGTGGATTTATCGTTCCAGAGAATTCGGGCTTGAGCAGGACAGCGGGACTTCGAAGTTTCAGAAACGAAAGAAACACGTCTTTTCTGGACCTCGGGCTCACAGAGGGGCAGGGAAGGAGGAGAGAGTGTATGATCTGCTCCCCAGACACTCTCCCGCTGCCCAGGACTCAGACGCCCAGAGCAGCTGCGGCCGCCTGGGGCCAGACTCGCTTGCATGCCGTCGCAGGCCATCGCCCTGTGTCCGGGTGGGGACGCGCTACGCGGGTGCCTGGGAGCGCAGAAATGCTTGCAAGGTTTTCACTCAGGAATCCTTCCTCTGTCGTGTCCGGGAAATTCCCGCTGGACTCAGAAGTTTAACCACCCCACATCACCGCCTTCACGAGCACCTGCCACCACGCCTTGCCCAAGGCCACACAGCTGAGACTTGAGGGACAGGAATCCAACTCCTACTCAGTGCTCCCTCCTTGTTTCCACCCCAAAATTTTAAAAAAACATCCATTTTAAAATTTATTTTACTTTTTCCAGCTTTCTTGGGGTCTACTTGACAATAAAAATTGTCTATTTAAGGTGCAGAATGTGATCATCGGATATACGCATGCATTGGGAAACAATCATCATGATGAAGCTAACAATACGTCCAGCATCTCACTTCGTTATCACTTTTTGTGTGTGCCGTAGACCCTTAATATCGACTCTCTTAGCGACGATCCGACGCAGCATTAACTGCAGCTACCGTGCTGCCCATTAGAGCTCCGGGACGTACTCGTCCTGCACAACTGAGACCTACCCTTTGCCTGCCACGTCCCCACCTCTTTGATCCCCCTGCCGCTGGCAACCATTCAACTCTCCGCTTTTATGAGCCTGACGTGCTCAGATTCCACATCTAAATGAGACAACGCAGTATTTCTCTCTGCGCCTGCCTTATCTCACTGATCATGACACCCTCCAGATTTATCCATGTTGTCACAAATGGCAGGATGCTCTTCTTTTTTAAGGCTGAATAATATTGCATTGTATATGATACACACACACATAATCACATTATTTTTATCCATCAATAGACACTTAGTTGTTTTCGCATCTTGGCTATTGTGAGAAATACTGCTATGAACATTGAAGTACAGCTATCTCTTTGAGATACTGATTTCATTTCCTTTCGATCCATGCCCAGAAGTGGGATTGCTGGATCATACGTTAGTTCTATTTTCATTTTTCTGAGGAATCTTCATACTGTTTTCCTTAGCGGCTGCACAACGTCACATCCCACCAGCAAGGGGCCTGCATCCCCTGCTCTACATGCTCGCCAACACTTGTCATCTTTGTCTCGTTGTGATAACCATTCTAGCAGGTGTGAAACGCTAGCTCATTGTGGCTTGAGGTGCGTTTCCCTGCTGGCTAGTGACGTTGAGCCCCTTTTCATGTACTCCTCGGCCATTCGTACGTCTCCTTTGAGAAATGTCTATTCGGGTGCTTTACTCATTTTTTAACCAGGTTATTTTGGAGGTTTTGCTGTTCAATTGTATGAGTTCCTTATAAGTCTTGAATATGAACCCCTTATCAGATGCATGGCTTGCAAATAATAATTTCTCCCGTTCTGCAGATGATCTCTGCTCTTGGTTATTTCCTTTGCAGTGCGGAAGCTATTTAATTTGATACAATCCCACGTGTCCATGTCGATTTTGTTTCCTGTGCTTTTCAGTCCTAACCAAAAATTCATTGCCTAGACTGATATCAAAAATTATTTTCCCTGTTTTCTCCCAGTAGTTTTACAGTTTCAGGTCTTATGTTTGTCTTTAATCTATTTTCAATCGAGTATTTTATATGGCGTGAGACAAGCATCCAATTTCATTCTCCGGCATGTAGATATCACCATTTATTGAACAGACTCTCCTTCCCCATCGAGTGTTCTTGGCATCTCTGTCAAAGATCAACCGGCCACAGTTGTGTGAATTCGATTCTGAGCTCTCTCTGCTGTTCCATTGGTCTATATGTCTGTTATTATGCCAGTAGCACATTGTTTTGATTATTGGAGCTTTGTAACATGTTTAAAAGTCAGAAAGTGTGATCGATCTATCCAGCTTTGTTCTTCTTGCTTAAGATTGCTTCAGCTATTTTGGGTCTTTTGTCATTCCATATGGGGAATTTGGGGAATTTTTTTCTATGTCTGTGAAAAATGCCATTGAGATTATAGCAGGGATTGCATTGAATCTGTAAATCACTTTAGGTAGCATGGACATTTTGACAATACCAATTCTTCTAGTCCATGAACATGGAATGTCTTTTCACTTATTTGAAATTCCTTTCATCAATGTTATCAGTATAAATATATTCCCATATCAAATATTTTTATATTTATTTTATTCGTTTCTGTATTTTGTTCTTTCGATGCTATTATAAATAGATTGTTTACTTAATTTCTTTTAAGGTATTTCATTGTTAGGGTTTAGACATGCAACTTATTTTTGTACGTTGATTTCATATCCTGCAACTTTATTGAATGTATTGATTAGTTAAAAGAGATTTTTGGTGCAGAGTTTTCACAAGCCATCTGTGGGAGCACGCGAGGGCCACCAGCTATGGCAGAAGTGGAACACATCTAGGGGCATGATGTGTGGGCTAATTGTGGGGGCCTTGAGGTGACACCTCTCACCAGGTTCATGAACGGGCCTCTGTGTAGGCTCAATAGGAAGCTAGAAGCAGCTGTGGCCCTTTATCGAGTTCTGGGCCCTGGCTGCTATGAGCCACCACTCCAGTTCCCTGCTCCTAGTTTCCCCCAGACTTTTAAACTGTGCTACTCCCCTGAATGTGCCGAAGAAGAAAGAAGGGCTCCTCTTGGGCATTGTCCTCCATGGATAGAGAAGCTGGATGCTCACGATACTCTCACATTCCCCCATGGCCAATATCAAGGGCAAAGAGGGTCTCTCCTGGCACAGAGCTGTGCCACCCTGGAGGAGGGGTGACACAGGTAAAGTGAAACTGTTCTTCTTACTTTCTTCTATGCGTCTGCT